>NC_137922.1:49059413-49084413 GCF_963457725.1 Sprattus sprattus | reverse complement strand
CTACAAGGTAGCACTCATACTGCCATGGAAATTGTTACAGTTATTGCCATACATCGTGGTTACAGTAACAGAAAATGCCTACAGCACAATATACTGTCATACAATAAGCACATCAAAACTAAAATGATGTATAGCCTACACTAACAGCACAACCTGGAGCTTCTGGGTATTGTATGGGCAAAGACTGGGAATGTGGGTGACACTATTCTCTAAAATGGCATCACACATGGTGATGTTGCCCCCGTGCTGTCCTCGGACATCCGCCTTTGCTCCTCTTTTTCTTCCTCCTCTTCCTCTAACAGGCAGTTGCCCTTGGTTGTTTCCCTGGCCAGGTGCTTCCATGTTCATACAGTTTTTCTCAATCGCTTTGGCGAATTTTTCCATTCACTGTTTACTTTTTCAAAACAGCTCACACACAGCCCTTAACTGAAGCTGAAATGACCAAAACACTATATGATGGTTGCAGAATGACACTACCTTCTCAAAAATGTATCACACACCCATCAAATCCAAACAATTCCTTCAAAACCTACAATTTGTGCTCAATTGAAAATGTATGTTTTCTCATTTATTTAACAATGGATAGCAAAACTCAAAATACAGCTTTCAATATCAACCTATGAAAGCATCACTTCAACTTTTGTGCAACACCCTCCCAGTATTGACTACTGTATTTTACCACTGACAACGTACTACAATTTGGGTTTTGTACTGAGCACTCTTGCTGAAGGAATACTGTCAGAAAGTATTCGAAACCTGAACATTTGTATACAGTAAAATTTAGATTTTTGTATTGCTAAACACTATACATGATGATATATATGACTACGTAACATTTGTTCTACTGTTTTTTACAGTATTGCAGTCCTTTTTCCACAATACATGTATATTCTGTACGTCAAAATGAGGTCAACTCTGTTCTGCAGTGAACAATCTCCCCCTGCCACCAGTTTGGGCCAGTGTGTTGATTCTGTAAAAATAGTGCAATAGGCTGTAAATACTGTAAATTTACGTAAAGTATTCAGAATTCGACCGTATATGTTGTAAAAAACTTTAGTGAAACTACAGTATACATTGTATTGTGACAACATACTTTACAAAAGTATAGAAATTGTTGTTGCCAAGAGTGCAAATACAGTGAAACACAATACATTATATTGACTGTGAAGGCCAGCAAAGTGTCATTGTCATTGCTGAACGTACAAACAATTGATGCCACAGTATGACAGCTCAGGTTTGAAAGAACCCTTTGGCCAGCCTCTCTCATGGTGGTCATGATTCACTATAGATCAATGACTCTTGCCCTAATTTCATTTGAGCATCTTACACGAATGCCACATCCCCTGACAGGGGCCCCTCTACCTCTACCACAACCTCTTCCTTGTCCTCATCCTGGTGGCCTATTCGTTACATGCTTACTGTAGTATCAACTTCGATCTATTGACCCTTTTTAAGAGGTTGAGAACTGCTTGATTAGTTTTGCACAGAGAGTTCACACAGGTGCTGACGGTATTTAGAATATAGAGAGCAGTGCCAGTTGGCTGCTACTAAGTGTCTGCAATGTGTTGACATGGTTATTCAATTAGGTTTTGTGTCTTTCTCTGAGAAGTGTGTAAACTGTTTTGAAAAGTGTGTTAAAACTCAAAGAAATTTGTGTGAAAGCAATGAGAAATGGTTAACCCATTCGCCAGAGAAGACTCTTGCTGTGCAAAGAAGATGTGAGCATTAGATGAAGTTGACCCATGATTCGCTAAATGCCTGAAAACGATTGGGAAAAACTGTAAATTGTACTGAACTTGATCAAGCTCTAGATATTTGATGGAAGCATTTATACTCCTGGATAGGACCTGTCAGCTAACTAAACTTACTGTGTGATTGGTGATCGGATGTGTGAATCTCCCCCTTGATTAGTAAAGTTCTAGTTGCACCTGAAAATTACTGTAAGCTGATAATCCAAGAGATCCATAATACAGGATATACCATGATGTTTTTCATTGTATTATGTGCCTGAAAGATTTTGACAGTAGAGTGAACTATTTTGCAGGTGATGATGTACTCAAGGAAATTATGCCAACATGTTTTGCAGAGAACAACCACTTGACTGAGAAGCAACAGTCAGTTTAGACCAGCAAGATGTATTCAATTGGTTATTGGGCTAACTGAAGGCAATTTTACCTAACCATTTGCACAGATGTGCTAAATCATTTGAAATGTGTGCAAACTGTAGGCAATTGTACTTTTCATTTGCAAGGAGTTTCTAAAACAATTGCAATTTGATTAAAGGAATGAGAAATGCCAATTGGTTTTGAACAAGTGCCCAGTGGTTTGGAGGTTTGCACGTGTTGTTTTGAGAATGTAATTTCTGTTTCCTGAAATTGCCCAAAGCAATGGATAAAAACTGTAACGGATATAGGCTACCATGATGTTTTTCATGGTATTATGTGCCTGAAAGATTTTGACAGTAGAGTGATCTATTTTGCAGGTGATGATGTACTCAAGGAAATTTTGCCAACATGTTTTGCTGAGAACAACCACTTGACTGAGAAGCAACAGTCAGTTCAGACCAGCAAGATGTATTCAATTGGTAATTGGGCTAACTGAAGGCAATTGTACCTTATCATTTGCACAGATGTGCTAAATCATTTGAAATGTGTGCAAACTGTAGGCAATTGTACTTGTCATTTGCAAGGAGTTTCTAAAACAATTGCACTTTGATTAAAGGAATGAGAAATGCCAATCTGTTGTGAACCTGTGCCTAGTGGTTTGGAGGTTTGCACGTGTTGTTTTGAGAATGTAATTTCTGTTTTGTGAAATTGCCCAAAGCAATGTAAGCCCATGATGTTGTTGTAAGCAGTCAAGTGGTTGTTCTCTGCAAAACATGTTGGCATAATTTCCTTGAGTACATCATCACCTGCAAAATAGTTCACTCTTTGCTCTTCCTGTAGAGCTACAGATAAAAGAACATACCTTTAACTTTGATAGACAAAACACGATAAAGCAACACACAACTCTTCAGAGAGCACCTCCCTTCCTAACTTGCACTTCTACTACATTTACATTTAGTCATTTAGCAGACGCTTTTATTCAAAGCGACTTACACATGCATACACATTTAAACTGATGGCACGCTGCACATCAGGAGCAATTAGGGGTTCAGTGTCTTGCTCAAGGACACTTCGACAGGGAATCGAACTAGCAACCTTCTGATTACTAATCGACTTCTCTACCTCCTGTACCACTGTCACCCCCACTACTGGTACTTAACTTGCACTTACAGTAGTTACTGCACTTTGTTTTCTATTTCTTATGTAAAATAGCATGTTTTATTACAATAGGTCTCTATTTCTCGTAGCTTGATTGTTCTCTCCCTTGTTCGTTGCTTTGGATAAAAGCGTTTACTAAATGACTAAATGTAATGATATTGACATTTTAATTTGAATGCCTCAACATCAACGCCTGGGGCATGAAACGAATGCAGATCCAAAGCTAATAAGATGATTTGAATCATACTTATGAATCCTACTTAAAGTCTATGAATCCTGCGTGTAATCTATGACTCCTGCATATAATCTTTGAATCCTGTATATAATCTGTGAATCCTGTGTACAATCTATGAATCCTGCGTATAATCTCATTCTTCTGGTCTCTCACCTGAACTAGAACCCTCTTGCAGAGCTTGGCCTTGACCAGGGACTTGGCCACCCATCGAGCCGCGTAGGCAGCGGAGCGATCCACCTTGGTGTAGTCCTTCCCAGAGAAGGCCCCGCCTCCGTGGGCACCCCAGCCCCCGTACGTGTCCACGATGATCTTACGCCCCGTCACTCCCGCATCACCCTACCAGTGACATACAAGCACAAGAATGAGGATATGAGAAAGACAATAAATCTTTGTCGTCAAAGATAATAATCTTGAAAATCTCTTCTGTGACCTGGTCAGGAGGCCTGCAGATGAGGTGTTGGAGCGATGTGTGTGACTCAAAGCGTAGGTTTACGTTATGGAGGTGGCTAATTTCTCTCATACTTGAAACCCCTTGAGCTCAGGTCTGAGGTTCCATGATGATAGCTCTGAGCTACATCACTGATTAAAGGGGAAGTGTCTGGGCTAAATCAATGATTAAAGGTGCCGTGTCTGAGCTACATCACTGATTAAAGATGCAGCGTCTGAGCTACATCACTGATGTTTAAAGGTGCCGTGTCTGGGCTACATTACTGATTAAAGGCAAAGTGTCTGGGCTACATCACTGCTTAAAGGTGTAGTCCACAATTCAAAGAATACACTTTTAAGAGTCTGAGAAAGAGGGTTATACGTGCACTCCTCTGACATGGCATACTACAGGTAAACATGCACTTGTGATCACATATCTGTCAACAGGTAAGCACTTATGCCTTTGCCCAGGTGAGGCTATATACCTGTGGACGGGTAAATCCACCTGCCCAGCCTTACCTGTGGCCCCCCGATGACGAACCTCCCACTGGGCTGCAGGTGGTAGACGGTGTGCTCGTCCAGGTACTTGTCTGGCACCACGGCCTTGATGACCTTCTCCCTGAGGATGTCCTTCTGCTCGTCCAGAGACACAAAGTCATCGTGCTGCACAGAGATGACCACGGTGTGGACGCGGCGAGGGATCAGCGCGCCATTCTTCTGGGTGTAGTGGACAGTCACCTGGACCAGAGACAGGAAATAGAGAGCTGTGAGATTGTGAAAGACTTAAAGGGATCGATGCATGAATCGATAGCTAGCTAAGTCGATAGATCGATAGATCGATGAAAAGATGGCTAGATCGATAGCTAGATAAATCGATAGATCGAAAGATAGATAGATACATCGATATATAGATAGTTCTTTCTAAAACCCACAACTTGAGAACTAGCATGCTAGTTAGTAGTGATGTTAGAGTGTACAGTGAAGGCTTAATCTTAGCAGTGTAATGATACTGCACGCATCTGGCGTCCACAAATCGATTTAGGCCAGTAGAGCCAAACTTCGATGGAACATTTCGTAATGAATCACTCTTCGACAAGGAACTATGCCAACACGCCACGAGACCAGTTTTATGATTGGCTCTTGGAGATCAACCCCTCTCCAAAATAGCCCTCCAGAGGTTTGGGTTTCCAAACAGGGCTCAACCCACAGGCCAACCCAAAGGGCAGGGAGTTGTTCTGAGGAAACAGGTGGACCCCCACCCCCCCCCCCACCCCACCCCCAGACCATGGAGGAGTTATATACAGTAGACCTGTACAGTGACAAATTACCACTCCCATTAATTTAAATGGGCAATGCTATGCTAGCTTCTTCAGCCCACTGACCACTTTTGGCAATCGATGGAGCAACAAACATCACATGACTGATGTCTACAGTAATAGGAACCCTGTGCCAATTGGCAGTACTCCTAGTATTTTCAAAACAGTCAACTAGCTAATGAAGGGAAAGGTAAACTAATATGTGCTGATGACATCAAACGAAAAGATGACATCACACCTGCGTCTTGGAGTCAGGGCGAAGCCAGGGCACGGTGCCGTTGCGTCTGAGCTCGGCCATCTTGGCGTTGAGCTTGTGGGCGAGGACGATGGTTAGGGGCATACACTCCTCCGTCTCGTCGGTGGCGTAGCCAAACATCAGTCCCTGCACATGGGCACAAGAGGGTCACACATGGGGGCGACAAATGGGACAAAACCAGCCCCTACCTGGTGCTGATCCGGCTCAGTTCAGCATGTTTTACACATGAATGTGACTTCGATCTTTTGCTTTTACACACATTTCGTTTTCTATTCTAACAAATACTATATTATCATTCAATATTATCATTATTACATTTTCTTTTTGAAATTACATTTTTAAAATTCCATAACCACACTTACACCCAAATCACGTCTTCCGCAGAATTACAGGTTTAAAATGCAGTACCCAGGCTAGGCTGTGTTCGTCACCCAGGGGCACAGGAAGGAATGTAGCAGGTAACAATGGTATAATAACAGGTTGTTAATATTAAAATTAATAAACACTCACATTTTCAGAGAGAATGTGTCATCATGATTAGTTATGTTTACTCAAAGTAGGCCAGATGTCTCTCAGGTGTTTTGGACCATTTGAGGAGAGTCTTTGAAGTAACCTGTGATTTCTGTTACCTGGTCTCCAGCTCCGATGTCCTCCTCCAGACGGTCGATGTGGACTCCCTGGGCGATGTCAGGAGACTGCTGCTCCAGAGCCACAAGGACATTGCACGTCTTGTAGTCAAACCCTACGAGCAAAGAATCACTGTCCATCACTGTCCATTAGTGTCCAATACTACCTACTTACTAACCGAGAGTGAGGTCATGCAGGGAAATATCAGACTGAGGCTGTAACGTATCTACCGAGCGATAGCGAGTCAGATACTTATGTTCCATATATCCGATGGACAGTGATATCCAATACTGTCCAATTGATTGTATTTGAGTCACGATTGCTGTAGTTGTATTCTTATAACATAGAATTATCATATCAATTATTATCTGCAATGACTGAGTGATCAATCATTATATGCTATCATCCAATTGCTTTTGGATTACTTTTTAAATCACCTCTGACAAGGAGGCTCTGTCAGCAGGATTACGCAAAAACTACCTGGCAGATTTTCACAAAACTGGGTGGCTTGGTGTGTAGCATGAGCCAAGGAGGAACCAATTACATTTTGGAGAGGATCTAGACCAGGGGGGGATCCAGGATTTCTTTTCACTTTTTTTAATATTGCAAGATAGGGTATTTTTTGGCATCTGCTGGCCATGACGCCACCTGCTGGCCTTGGCGCACTTGGTTGAGGTCTGCACTCTCCAAGTGCACTTCTAGTTTATTGTGTAATCCCCATCACTCAAGGACCTATTTCTAAACATCACACACACACACACACACACACACACAAACCCACACACCTTTGTCTGAGTTGTCGTAGCCGATGTACTTGATGGTGTCCCTCACCACCTTCTGGTAGTCTACGTTGGCGCGTGAGGTGATCTCGCCGCAGAGGAGCACCATCCCAGTCTTACACACCGTCTCTGGAGGAGACACACACAAGCCTCACTACAGTAACATGGTAAAACACATGTGATATGTCAGACTGTAAAACACATGGCCTATGAAGTCAGACTGTAAGACACATGTGATATAAAGCCAGACTGTAAAACCCATGTGATATTAAGTAGACTGTAAAACGCATGCAATATAACGGAAATATTACTGTATAACGCATGTGACAGGAAGGTAGTAAGGCGGTATGACGAGTGTAGTATGAAACATTGTATGTACTCAGTTCTTTGTGCTTAGTAAACAAAAGCTTAGGATAGAATAGAATAAGGAAATATAAATATAAATAAACTGAAACACCATACAATAAACACAATATAGTAGAGCAAGATATTATCAAGATATTATCAAACTACTATACATTGATCATGACTCTGTTTAATCCAATAAAACATGTTTTGATATTTTTGCAATGGTCTCTCCAGCTTACCACAGGCCACCTTGGCATCAGGGTCCTGCTTCAAGTGAGCATCCAGCACTGCATCACTGATCTGATCACAGATCTTATCTGAAACAGGGGGTAAAAGACGCACATCTGCGTTAGCATTTATTACTTTTCTGATCACAGATCTTATATGAAACCAGGGGTCACAAATGCACAACTGTGTTAGAGTTTATAACTCTTCTGATCACAGATCTTATCTGATAGCCAGAGGCCGCAGACACATGTCCATGGCAAATGCAGCATCAAGCAGCAGTGTGTGGAATTTATGTAGGCAACCAGTTGTTAAAACGTCTTTATTTTTGATGGTGTGTGGCCATGAGAAGACAGAGAAATAATAAACACGAGCCACCAGAGCTAGTCACTATATTGTTCTGGGTCAGAAAACCCATAGAAGATATCACCAAAATACATCTGTTAGCAAAGTACCTAGATTTCATCATCTGTTGTTGATGCTTTCAAGCCAAGTCTTTTGGTTGTTAGCTTGTTAGCACACTACTATGTACTAACATAGGGGTCTATGCTTATGTAAGCTGCTGTTGATGCTATTGTTGTAGCGAAACAACCTATTCAAATCTTAATGTTGATACTTCAATGAGAGTCATGCGATGAACTGAAGTTTATTCAATCGTGCAGACTTTTCATTCAATCGGAGTAGTGGTCCATGGAGCACGAGTGCACTTACTTTTTAAAGTCACAATGCTTTTCCAATCAAAAACCTAAAACGTATCCAAACTGAACCAATCGAAAACCCCAAACTTATCCAAGTTTGAACCAAGCAGAATATTCTCTCAAACCTATACATTTTATCCAAGCTCAGCCAATCAGAATATTCAGGTCCCTTGTTGCCGAGAAACATTTTAAGACCATGAAAACTTGTAAGAGAAGGTATGTGTCCTTGCCAATGTTTCAAAGACCCTGTTTACCCCTTTTTGGGTTTCGTCTGCCCTTGACTTGACTTGTCTGCATCTCTTAGCCCTTGACCCCTCTATGAATGCTTGGATGTCTTCTACTGCCTGCACCTGTATGCCTGTTTTCGAAAACAAGACCATCTGCTCATCTCTTTTCTATTTTGTTATCTGCTTGACCTTACAAGACACTCATCTCTTTTCTATTTTGAACCTAAATATACGACTAGGCCATTATCCTAGCATCAAATAAAGTAATAAAGCGTGTGTCAGCCAAGTACAGCATCTAAGCAAAACTACTAATAAACAGTTTAACAAACAAAGTACATCTATATGATTTTTTAAAATAAATAATAATTAAAACGTATTCAAATAAGACAAAATAAAAACATTTTTTTCAATAAATAGTAAATATTTAATTCAAATAAAAGCTTAACGTAAAGCACTTTTGAAGGCGTTATTTGAGACCTAAGTACTATACATATTTCTAGTTCATGTGATACTTTCCAGAGCCTCTTATGGTCAGAACAGGGTCTGACGTCTTCAAAAGAGATATTCTGAACTGACCCAGAAGTAGCGGTAGAGTGGATGTGTCTAACTAAGAAGTGGCTGGGGTGTACAGTGGTTAAGGTTACACACTATGTTGCCGTAGTTAACCTCGGTGTCACTGAGCCACAGCGTGGGGTAGCACACGGACACATGCAGTGCTGGCCAGGAGTACTGCAACTGGAGACTAGGTGTCAGTGCAACTGTACACATGGCATTATGTGATCGATAAATAGCTCACACATACAGGAAAACAGATTCAAAGTCCTACTATCGCGTAGAACCTGTTACTTGACCGGCATATCTGGTAGCATATCTTTACAGTAAAATGAAGAAGTTTACTGCATGACATGACAACCAACAATGACAAAGTTACAATGAGTGAAAAAAAATATATTGTTTATCTGTTGAAGAATTAAATTAAATAAATATTTCCATTAGTGTGTTCTTTGACAGAGGTGGAATTAAATAGTGTCTCCTAATTACTAAAGCCTAAACCTACTTTGCAGAAGAAATGCACAACTCAAATAAGTGGAGTAACGATCCTTCGCTTGAAGAGTTTGCTGAAGTACATGCTATGTAATGTGAGCAAGTGCAACGTTCTTACCAGGGTGCCCCTCTCCGACCGACTCCGAAGTGAACATGAAATCTCCATCATTATAGGAGTTGTTGTGATCATCCACTCCATTCATCTTCTGTCTCTATTTGATGGCTGTCAGTAGAGCAAATATGTGGAGAAAAATGCTTACAAAAAAACAGGAACTGAAGTTAATTGGTAAGGTTGCTGTGTCTGCAATTCTTCGTGTGCTCCCCTTGTGAGCCTTCAGACAGAAAGAGAGAACATGAGCATGAATGGGAGAGGTTAAATGAGAAGGAGAGTGGACGAGCGAGCGAGAGAGAGAGGGGGAGAGAGAGTGAGAAAGAGAGAGCAAGAAAGAGAGCAGCTACTCACTTGAAATGCAGCCTAATCATTTCAGTCCACAACACACTGTTATATAAGGCAAAAGAAAATACACACATACACACACACACACACACTCACACAGACACACACACACACACACACACACACACACACACACACACACACACACACACACACACACACACACACACACACACACACACACACACACACACACACACACACACCACACCAGGGGGGAGGGGGCCAGCCATCCAGCACACCACTCACAAGTGGGGAAGAGAGGGAGGGATCACAGGTTTCAGGGGCGCCTCTTGAAAATACTTTGTGAGGGGGTATGTTATGCTTGATAACTGAGATGTTACCCTAAGAAACTAAGAAATTACCACAGAAACATCTCTACTATTCAGCTACTACAATGATATGGACATGCATTTGAGTTTAAACAAAAGACTTTTACTAAAGATTTGCACCAAAACAAAAGAGTCCATTTTGGCCCTTTGGAGCCCTTTAAAACTGCCTAAAGGGGTCAAAGCTTTTTGCTTTTCAAGGATGCTGGCATTCCATTTAGGCACCAACAACTGAACAAGGTTAAAGATCACCACCAAGGCCAAGGGATACTTCAAAGCCAGGGGGGCTTTGGAAGGTCATGCCGGATACTGTGGTTGCTAAGCCCTCACAGGTCTATAGAGCCATGGGGATTAGGATCAACGTTTACGCCAGCAAGGTTTTAATAGCGCTTAGTAGACATTATTTAACATGTGGTGACCATAACCTTATTTAAGGCATGTGTCATTTCTGCTGGTTTTTGCATTCATGTGTCTGTGTGAGTGTGTGCGTGTGTGTCAGTGAGTGTGTGTGTGTTTTGTTCATATTAATGTGTCTGTAATTAATTTGCTTCAGTATGAACTTACATTACCCAACTCACCTGTTTGACTTCAATCTACAATAGGGCCTAAGGGTAGGTTAATTCAGAACATACTAAAGCTTGTTATACAGCAATGACAGTTTTTCCAATGCACCTGCAATAATGCTGACAATCATGTTTAAGCAGTGCAATGCTGTTGTTGAATTTAAATTAAGAGAAAGTTTGTCAACTAGGGTGCCATGTAGGTCAAGGCCCGGTGAGCTGACAGCAGCTAGAGCGAGCGACGGCAGGAGTCCCGTTTCCCCTCCAGCAGTTCCGTAGAATGCGACAGCTGTGGGGCGTGGTGTCTATCGATTTGCAGTGCGTTCCATTCCTAAACAAGACAGCCAGCGGCGCTTCTCCTCTGCTCGTGGGTCTCCAGGTTTTCGGTTTCATTGGTTTGAAATCCATACCTTTAAATAGCCATGCCTTACAACCACAACAAAACGTTCAGTTCAGGAGTTTACGTCACGGGTGCACTAGATTTCAAAGCAATGCAGGCCCACGAGCAGGTCGCTTTCATTCATCAGAGCAGTCTAAATTATTTTATATAATAAAGAAATTATAATATAATAATAGCAATAATAATAATAAATCGTATCTAATACCAATTAAAGTTCCTCGCCAGAAACTCAGATACTTTCAGAATCGTAGTAAAACCAATCGTAATGTTCAGTGGTTAGGGTTGACAGCCCAGTCAGAAGGTCCATTGCTACAGATGAGGCTACCTGACATCTTGCCCTCATTTTTGACCAAGGACAGTGTCTGCAAAAACTTGAAAACTTGAAAGTGTACTTTTACCGATTTCTTGAGGAACTAATTTACGTCTACCACGGACGACGAGATGGGAAGGTTAAGTATGCAACACCGTTGTCATGGCAATATTGGGTACTCACAGACGCTCTGAATTTTCATCAGCGAAAACATCGGTTGTCTAGGCATGTAATTACCTCTGCGCAAAAAAGAAATACTCCAACTACAATAGAAATATCATATTCCATTTCACTTAAGCCTCGAGTTTGTTGATTGTATGAAGAAACGTTAGGCTATGGACTCGGAGTATTTGAAAACGTGTATGGGAAAATGTCTGGCCGAGTGTCTGGCAGAAGTTGCAGAGCAAAGACCTTTGGACCCAATTGAATTTCTAGCACAGTTGATTTACAAATACAAAGAAAATCTCGATTACGGAGAGAAAGTGAGTGTGTCGATATGATATCGTTAGTTGTTAGTAGTCGTTAATTCATAGTGTTCTAGTTTGGGGTTTGGCTGTTTGTCGTTAACGTCAGTATGTTTTGTTTGAGACAGCATTGCACCTACTGCACTGTCATAAAATGCAAAAGTACAATTATATCTGTCTGCATAGGCTTTCTGTTTTCAGAATTATTATGGTGTCTTACTGTACAGGCTGTGAAGAGACTATGCAACATTTGACACAATTGTAACCATTTCAGTGCTGTGACTTGTCATCCTTCTCCTTGTCCAATCACTCATGACAGATTTAACAGTGAATAAGCTAATAGCCTATTGTTTAACTCATGAAACACCTTTTGTGTGTGTTCCAAATTGATGAACTGTGTTTTTTATACACTGTTCTTTTTCTGTCTACCTCCAGGTTTCTCTCTCACACACACACACAGTCCAAAACCGTTCACTCAAGACACTGTTGACTATTTTTCCCTTTGTGTTATCATCAGAGAAGCGTCTACCTGAAGGAGCTGGAGAAGGAGCAAGCAAGAGCGAGGGACGAGGCCCTGCAGCAGAAACTGCTGATGGAGGAGGAGGAGAGGATCCGAGAGGCACGAGATGGGCCTAAACCAGCTGAGGTAAAGCCAGCAGTAGTGTGTGTGTGTGTGTGTGTGTGTGTGTGTGTGTGTGTGTGTATGTTAATGCATTTGCAGTAGAATGCTGTCGATTATGTTTTGGACAATCTAAGAAAACGCTACTAACACACTATTAGTGTGAGTGTCTGTTTATCAAATTCAACATCAGGGAATGCAGTAAAGGTTGCTTATAGCTTATACTTTGGAGTCCAGTTTGGACTTCTTTAAGTAAACCTGTATTAGCCGGTGTGCTACCTCGTTAGCAGCTGCTAACCAACAGAGCCTATAGAAGGGGTGCTGGACATGACGTTTTTGCTCCACAGCCTTTGTGCACGAGTGTTTGTCTGATGTGATCAGTTCATGATGTCTTGGTGTTTATTCTCTTGGGAAGGAGGAGAAGGGAGGTTCTAAACCGCCGTCAACGCCACAACAAGACCGACCAAAGAAGACCAACCCACCAAAACTGGAGGCAGTGAAGGAGGATCACGATGGGGTATGTTATTCTGTTTGTGTGTGTGTGCGTGTGTGTGTCTGTGTATGTGTGTGTGTTGCTTGTTTTTCAGACAACGAGTACTCTATTTCAGCTCAACCAAGGATCATTTCAACCACACACCGATTGATGTGTGTGTGTGTAATGATTGCCATTTCATTAAAAAATTAGAAAATGATTCATTTCAGTTTTACGCATCAGAAGGAATGAGGTTCAGTTGGCAAAACAGTATCAGTTTAGGTTGTACATCAATATACTTTGTCCATCAAAAGGTTGTGTTTGGGTTTTTGGATTAAGCCTAAACTTCACCTTCAAAGTGACATGTTCCACAGGAAACCCCTCCACAATCAGAAACAAGTACAGAGACAGACACAGGAAGTGATGCGGCACCAACTGCCACAGCCGCCCTGTCCTCTCAAAGCGAGACAGAGCCACCAGAGGAAACGGGAAGCAATGCTTTGGATACCAGCGCAGGAAACAAGGTTCTGTTTGAAAGAGAGATGCTTCGTTCAACTGATGAAGCATCTGTCAAAGCATCTACTTGGTGGTGGTGGTGGTGGTGGTGGTGGTGGCGGTGATGGGTGTGTGGTGTGGTTGTCATGGTGATTGAGTGATGCTGAGCATCCTTGTTGCTTGCTACTTTGTTTTGTATGCCAGCACGAGACGGTATGTGCCATTTGAATGAGAGATGATTTCACGCTGTGGCAAAGCATCTGTCTGCTTGTTTGTGGCTATAGTGGTGATGGTGTGTTGTGTTGTTCAGTCTTGGTATTCAAACCACAAAGCTACTGTCTGCATGCTTGTGGTGGTTGTGGTGGTTGTGGGATTGTCATGGTGATTGTGTTATTACCATGCTCATGGTGTCATGTGCTGAGTGCTTCTATCACTCCTCCTTTTTTTGTTCTCTGCCTTGTGATTAGATGCATCAACTTGTTCTTCTTTTAGCCCATAGTGATTGTGACTTTGCAGTCCATGAAGTCCGTTGTTGATGCTGTGGTGGTGATGCTGGCGACAGCTTCATGAGACTGCAGCTTTTACTTTTCTTCTGTCTGCCCTGATTATGACTAAGACGTGGAGTTGTCTGTTAACATCTGCACCAGGTGGCCTCAGAGCCCGGCACCCAACACCTCACAGAACACGACCAAGAAGGGTCAGAACTGAGAACACACACTGATGATCACACAGCTTCTGAACAGATCCGAGAGACCTCTGATTCAGTCCAGGGCGAAGACCATCCAGATACAACCAAGGTCAGAGATCTGCTGATATGGCATATACCAGGTCCTATTGTGCAAAGGGCAATGTAATGACGCTTTAAAGGTACAGTATGTAGGATTTAGGGGAATCTATTAGTAACGGAATGGAATGGAATATGTAAGGGATAATGTATTGTCCGTCAGTCAGTATCGGAAATTAAATTCAAATGGGACAAAACAGGATTTATACTGAAATATTCAGTTGGTTGCAATTTTCAGCCTCATCGCTAAATCTTACACACTGTACCTTTAAGCTCCTTTATAGTAGCGTGGTCTCTTAAAGCCACTGACAGGTGTGAAGGCACACAAAGACATCAGTTCAGACATCAGTTACAGCACATGTACAGGAAGAAAACGATAAGGCAGATCAGACCCAGGTAAAGAATGCAGATTATACAAATCAGAGAAGGACTAAGCCATGCCTGATTCAGAGACAGAGAAGGAATAAGCGATGCCTGATTCAGAGACAGAGAAGGAATAAGGCTTACAGGACTCAGAAGATAAGAAGAATCTAGCCATGCCTGACTGAGAAGAAATTAAGCTTACCTGACTAAAGCAGAGAGAGAGAATACAGCATATATGATTCAGAAGTAGGGACAGAAATTAGCCACACCTGAGTAGGTAGAGAAGAACTAAGAAGAACTGCTCGCCTGCCTCATAAGTAGCAAGGAACACCAGCACAGTCGAGCTGCCTCTCTAAACTGTAAACATCATCATGTAAAAAGGCACATGAGGTGGTGGACACACCTGAGAGGCGGTCACCTGTGCAGCCTGAGCGAGCCGTCTCTGCGAGCACACCTGTACCTGTGAGACTGCAGGAGGCCCAGACCGGGGAGAGCCCTGGAGAAGCACCACGTGGGGAACCGAAGATGGAGCCGCAGATGGAACCTGCTGAACGGCGGTCGGATAAGATGATGAAGGTCTGGTCACTGGCTAAGAGAAGCACGGTCTTGGTGGTGTGGTGTCTGGTACCGGGTGTAAACATGCTTGGTGTAATTTTTTAATTGTGACCGATGCAGAAACATCAGTTTAAATTATCTTTCTGTAGTGCTGCCCTTTGAAATCTCGTGTTTGTAAAGTAAACACTGGGTGGTTGTTACTGGACGACTGCTTGAGCCATTAGTAACATGAGCTTTTTCAGAATCAATCCTTTCTTGTTAATTTTGCCATCAGAACCAACAGGACCCAAATGTCAGTGCTGATACTGACCCCAGTACTGACACTGGTCCTGGTGGTCAGAGGCCTGCAGAGGGTCCTTCTCAGGAGGACCCATCAGAACCAGGCACCCAGACAGTCAGTCTGGACACTCCTAACACTCCCACTCCACAGCCAGAGCAAGAGGTGACCCTTCAGTTTGACCGACTGTGAATTAACTGAAAAACCTGGGGTCATTTCTTTAAAAGGAGCAGAGAACTTTGAAGAACATTAATCTCTATGAACTTTTGACCTAGAGAGAGGTCTGTGTGAGTTAGGCCCGTAAGGCTTTCCAGTTAGATTACAGCTGAAACTCTGAGATGTAGCAACAGCTCTTATTTTTCTATTCTCTCCATTGAGTTCTATATGTTGCACAGCTAAGTAGCAAGCTTAGGCTCAAAAGCACACTCTCTTGCGGTAAGTTACCTGTCAACACAGTTCAAATGGTCTAAGGACATCAGGTGAAGTCTGTGTCCCTTTAAGGACAGGAAAAGGGTCAACATTTTGCAGTCATGCTGTTCAGAGGAAGACCCTTTAGAATACTGTATTCCAATCCCCTCATCTAATATCAGTCACAATGCAGCATCCCTGGCACTAACCAAACCTCCACAAGGGGGAGCTATTTCACACGCAACCCAGCAAGAATCTAAGGTGACAGTTCAGCTCACAAGACTATTACATCAGGCCTACAGAAGTGTAAGAGAGCCCTCGGTTAATATAAGCTTTGTTCCCACAGCAGAAGCCACAGGAGTAGAGTATTTTAAAATAAATAAATAAACAAGGCAGAAATATCTAGCAAAAGGGGTGTTGGAGGCTTAGACACAGGGGTAGAGACAGAAACAGCTGATGAGAAGAGTCTGTCAGGGGGGTGACAGCAGGCCTGGGCGGGGAGGGAAACCAGCGGGGTAAGGACCAGTGCATAGCTGCTCAGTGGGAAAGACAGGGATTACAAGTTGCCATGAGGAGATAAAGTACCCTAAAACACCCACAGCAAGATCTGGCCTACATGATGAGGAAAGAAAAGATCTTCATAATACGGTTGCCCCCGTATTGTGGTGTTCTGTGCAGGATTGAGAAGCAGTTTTGAAGTGAACCAACTGAGAGAAAAACAGACAGGGAACAGCAGTCAAAACAGTAACTGACTCCTGACTGAACTTGTGACTTAACTTTTCAGCAGCAAACGGATTCAACCCTCACGGTTGGAGCTCTAGATGGTGCTGAGGGGGTACAGCAGCGAGACCCAGAGGCTGGTATGGAAGCCCCCGGGGCTGATGAGGGGCAACTATCTCAGCCTGAGGGGAAAGAGGCCGGAGACCCACAGACACACCCAGAGTCTCTGGAGCCATCGCAACAGCAGTCTGTGGAGGTGATGCTGCTACACCGATATCTCCATTTGTGTTTTATGTCTTTGTCCGCACAGCCGAGGACAGTCTCCTCTGCCCTGGTGGAACAGATGTAAAATGTAATGCAGACTGTGGAGGTTTTTAACAGCACAGGACAGAGAGGACTTGAGAGTGAGGGAGGGATGTTTCAGAGAGACAGAATGAGGCATAAAAGGGCATGAGAAAGAAACCAACAGAAGACAAAAAAGACAGGACAGATGGAAGACAGGACAGATGAAAGACAGGTCACATTAAAGTAAGGACACACGGAAACCAGGACACATGAAAGACAGGACAAACTCAATACAGCACACACGAGAGACGCAAGAATAGAGGTAAACTGCAAGGCAGGTTGGACTTCTAGAGTATAGAAAGCAAGAAACTCTGGTACAGGATCTTGGAGCCATTCATTTTGCGGGCAAATAACAGAAACCTAGAAATGATGGCAAAGTCTACTAAACATAGAGAGCAAAGAGAGAGAGAGACAGGTAGAAGAGATAATGACAGACAGACAAAGACAGCATGAAGAGAGGTTTGAACAGTGGAGGACATAATGGAGAACATAATGGAGAGACGGAGACAGCCTGAGAGAAGATTATGAAATGATGGTGAGAATGAGACAGCCTGAGAGAAGATTACAAAATGATGGTGAGACTGAGACAGCCTGAGAGATGATCATGAAATAATGGTGAGACGGAGACAGCCTGAGAGATTATAAAATGATGGTGAGACTGAGACAGCCTGAGAGAACATTATAAAAAGATGGTGAGACTGAGACAGCCTGAGAGAATTAAGACAGTTGTTAGACATTTTGGATTTTCAGTCTTGCACTACACAAATCAGGAAGGAGGCTGCCTCATATCTGTCAGGGAGGCAAAGGAAAAAAGTCTGTTTCAAAGCCTATAGCAAATCAAACGCACTCAGGTAGGAAGCTTCAGAGTCAGACATGACTAGGTCTGAGTTTCTCCTCCTGATAAACCTCCTCAGCAGAAGGTGACTCAGGCAGAACCCAGCCAGCATGCTGCGGAACCGGAAAAAGCAGAACCGGAACCAGAACCATCTGAGGAACCAGGAGGTTCAGAACCACGTGAAAGAGCAGCGGGTCACACTAAAGAACAGCACGAGATGGACCAACACACAGAGGTCAAAGGAGACGAAGAGAAGGTGACGTTTTAAAACAAGTGAAGTGTGACCAGTCCAGAGTTTATTCTAATGCTGTGCACTTCATGCTGAAGAGGGCGAAAGTGTTCCTCTAGCTCAACTTGAACTTGAAGACAACCTAAGTGAATACATAAAAACATATCCGTACTTGATGAAATGTAAATCTGGATCAACCACTAAATTGGAGTGGAGAAAAGCATCCAGTAATTAGACAACTGTTAGAAATATAATAATAATTGTTGTGTATAACGTTGAATTTGTTTGTGTGGTTTCTTTTGCAGGAAGAAGGTCATGATGTCTGAAGCCTAGTATGTTGGGATTGCCCTTAAAAGAGAGATGTTGGTTCATCACGCTTACAACTATCAAACCCCATTAAACTTATTATATGTTTGAGTGTTGAGTTAATCTGTGACTGTGCTGTTGCATTGCAAATCTGTTGTGGAAGCTAGTGTGTACAAATGTGGCAAATTAAAAAAAAAAAAATGTTTAGACCAGGTAACTGCCTGTAGATTTTACATGGATGTGCATGTAAAAGTTGTTACGACATCAGAGAAAGTTTAATATAAGTACTTTTACTGTAGGTTGAAATAAACATATACATGTATGACAGCAATGCTCTTTGCATGAAAACAAGATGGCCACATCTCTTTCTGGGTCTCAGAAATGTTTTCTCTTTTCTCAAACATTTCTCTGGAGTCCATGTGCACCCAAACATCCAAGCTCAAGTTCACTCTGTACAACGGCCGACACACTGACAACTGCTCCCGCACGGGGCCGGTGTCTGTGGTGCACTAGATGACTGTGTTCACATCATTCGTTAACGGTCCCTGCCGGGCGGATAGGCCCGGCAGATGGCGGGCGGTTGATGAAGGGGTGCCACTGGCCCTGAATGCTGGGAGAGTCGGTGTGGTACGGCTTCCGGATCCGGATGATGTCCAGTCCCGACTGATTGGTCAGCTTGGTCACCAGGTCGGAGATCTCCTGGGACGTCTTACCAGTGATAACCTCCTCTCTCACGGTACCATTGACTGTACAGACAACATAGGCAGATGAATATCAACAGAAACAATTATGTGACATACAGGCACACAAAAATAACCTCCATGTACTGCTTATCACACTTTCGGCTTTTGTAAGTTTAGAAATAAATCCACGTTATAACGTTGTGTGTTATAACCAGGCTTCATATCACAAGACGGTATTCTCAGATACTTACGGTACTCTGCCACTAGTCTAGGTATTCTGCAGGGTTGTGGGGAGATGTAGACAACAGTTGCAGGGTTTTTCTTTGCATAATCCACCACGCCCTCTTCAATGAAATTTCTGGAAAAGTCGAAATGTTACAACGTTGTGCTTAACCTTAAACATTAAGCCTACATTGCGCTGTCCCGTGAATGTCTAAACCTTGGAGACCAACTCGGCTACAACGCCTAATGTTGACATTAGCTTGCTATAGGCTGTAAACTGCAGTTGTATAAGAACCAGTCGTCAATTCAAAATTGATTAACTTAAATCCGACACTGTTGCATATAATTATGATGAGCATCAAATTATGAAGTAGCAACACTACCTGCTTTAAGAAATTAAAATATAGCTTGTTTGCAAAAACAAGACCAACGTTACCTTGCTCCATTCGAACTCTGCGCTTTCTTGGAGAAGACGAGAGAAATGCGCTTCAGCTGACAAACATACCGACCAACACCATTCTGAAGCACACTTTGAAGAAAACGACTAGGGGTACCTCTAGCAGTCATTGTACTGTTAGCAGTAACTAAATTATAAAGTGACAGAAGGCTACATACAAGACCCTTCAAAATGCTACAAGGGCATGTCCACAAAGATAACGTGCGGAAAAGTAGGTGCGTCGATATTTTCCTTCCGGTCAGAAACAAAAGGATTTATAGCACAATAGTAGTTTTGAAGCCCCCTGATGATTTAACGAAGAGGGGCATATATAGAGTGAATATTTAAATTATATAATATATTCAACATTCTGGTATAGTATTATACTTTTACATTCATTGTGTGGCTGACAAACAATATTGTGTTTTCCTATGGAATAGAGTTGTGCTTTACACGGACACATTTTGGAAGCACTCAATGTCAAGTATGAGCGCGGGTCTGCGACCACCTGACGAAAAGTAAACTCCATGTGTATGCAGGTTTGTTACTTACAGTATTTGTTTGTCTTGGTCTTAAGTATATTCCGTTTGGTGTATTTACAACGGAATCGAACTTGCATCCGCACATTGTTATAAGCGTTGCTGCATTTTCCCCATAATGACAGAGACATGTTAGGTAGTCCCAGCCCGATGCTTCTCTGTCTGGCGTGTTAGCTAGTTAGCGTACAAAAGGTTAAAAGTGGAAACGGTCATGATTCCATCGTATTAACCTACTATTTAGGGTTATTTGCCTAATGTAGCCTACATTGTTAAAATATGTTGTGTTTTCTAAAGTGATATGGGAGGGGTGGGAGTGTCTGATGTCCCAAAATGAACGACACTTGGGCAACCTTAATTTGACCTACATTCTGCTGGTAAACAACGTGGTTGCCCTTTTCATTTCGTATTGTCAGAATGCATATCGTGAAGTTAAAACAAATATGATTCTGAATACATGAAATTAAGGAAGGGTATTGTGTGTGTGTGTGTGTGTGCGCGTGTGTGCGTGTGTTCAGCCATTGTCCTGATGTCCTGGTGTGTGATTTTCAAACTCATACTCAGACTATGAATAGGCAATAATTATTTTCTCACTGTTATTTTAGAAATCACATCTTGACTATAGGTTTAGCGGAAGCATTTATTGATTTAATTAGTTGGTGAGTTGTTGACAAGAAAATCTGTCCACAGATCATAGTATCTTAATCTGTTGTCACTGGTCAACTGATGGTTTTCATATTTATGTTCACTCAGATGCCTTGACATAGCAGCTCATGTGGAAGAGCGTATGCCTACGGAGGGCCACCTGTCTCCTGCGGGTGGCAGGTGGCTGCTCGTCCAAACATAACCCTCAACGATGCTTATCGACGTTTCAGTTAAACCGACAGCCTCCATGGAGCTTCCAGGCCCAGGCTTTCGCTGCTCCACAGTATTACGCTACCAAGCGGACATCAGTTTTACTGAATCTGTGCCGCACCTTCAAGAAGGACACCAAGTCCATTGTGGACTTCCCCCTCAGTCCCGTCACGGTGACTGACATCAAACATTACCTCCGCTCCAAAGACATACCATTCCACGACGGGCATAGCTGTCTGCATGCACCGAGTATTTTCTGTGAACAGCCACCAGGTGGCGCTGGTGTGCCTGGCAGAGACAGCTTCTTCCTGTTCATTGACAAGACTACAGGCCAGTTTCTGTGTATGGAGACGGGGGTGGAGGGGAGCTGGGAGGACCTCCAGGACTGTTTGGAGGTGATGCAGAAGGAAGGCCAGACGTCCATGCACCCCAACGTGCTGTTGGGGTACCCTGCTAGCCTGGAGGAGCAGGAGGAGAAAGAGATGGAGCTGAAGGAGGTGCAGAGGATCTGGTCGAGCGCCGTGCCGTTGTCGGACCTCCCCGACGAGGACGCGCAGGTGGTCAAGACCATGTTCAGCATCGGAAAGCTCACCAACGCCACCCTGAAGAGGTTTAGCGTCCGGTTCTTCAAGCCTACGAAGAGCCTGGTGTTCCCCTGGTTCGGCGGGCGTGACTCAAGCCTGCGAGGTGTGAAGCTGCTCTCAGCCGCGAGTCCCGACGCCGGGCAGGTGGTCTACACCGAAGCCACCATACCTCGCCCCTCCAGCTACCACAACCTGTTCGGCCTCCCCCTAGTGGGCCGCAAGGATACGGAGGTGGTGCTGACGGGGCGCGAGGTGGACAGCATGGCCATCAGCCAGGCCACGGGGCTCCCCTCGGTGGCTTTGCCGCGCGGCGTCTCCTGCCTCCCCCCGGCGCTGCTGCCCTACCTGGAGCAGTTCCGCCGTGTCACCCTGTGGCTGGGCGGCGACATGCGCTCGTGGGAGGCCTCCAAGATCTTCTCGCGCAAGCTGGGCCTGAAGCGCTGCTCGCTGGTGCGGCCCGGTGACTACCAGCCCAGCGCGGCCGAGGCGCTGGCACAGGGCCGGAACCTGACCCGGATCGTCAAGTCGTCCATCCCGGCCGCACACAAGTCCATCGTCTCCTTCAAGCAGCTGAGGGACGACGTGTTCGGGGAGCTGGCCAACACCGAGCAGGTCGCAGGGGTCAAGTGGACACGCTTCCCTGACCTCACCAAGATCCTGAAGGGCCATCGTAAGGGAGAGCTCACCGTCTTCACAGGTAAGTGCACTGAACTGCCCACCATAAAACATGGAGTACACTGTCATAGCGGCTACACCATTCTGCATCATGGATGGTGACAGTCTGGGCTGCATATGTTTATTTTGTTGTAAAATATCCAAAATCATTCTTATTTCTGTTATGTGATGGTTCAGTAATTTACATCAGGGCATTTTTAGTACATACATGCTATATATGTCATTAACAAAGGGAACTGCTGCTAGTTGCATGAGCAACTGAGGCACAGAAGAGCAGAAGCAGCAACTTAATATGCACTGGAAGGAGGAAAAGGTTTTGAGATCATGTCACGATTTGTGTGTGTGTGTGTGTGTGTGTGTGTGTGTGTGTGTGTGTGTGTGTGTTTTGTGTGTGTGTGTGTGTGTGTGTGTGTGTTTTGTGTGTGTGTGTGTGTGTGTGTCCTGTGGATGTGTGTGTGTGTGTGTGTCAGGTCCCACGGGCAGTGGTAAGACCACCTTCATCAGCGAGTACGCTCTGGATCTCTCCATGAACGGCGTGAACACCCTGTGGGGCAGCTTTGAGATCAACAACGTGCGCCTGGCCAAGATCATGCTGACGCAGTTCTCCATGCAGAGGCTGGAGGACAACCTGGAGCAGTACGACACCTGGGCCGACCGCTTCGAGGAGCTGCCGCTCTACTTCATGACCTTCCACGGACAGCAGAACATCAAGTAAGTGATCGTACATCATTTTTTATAATCCTCAAGTGGTTCTGTTCAGTTTGAGCCTAAGACTGTCAGTTGTCAATCATTTGATTTGAGAGAAAATTGATTTGAATGCAGTTCATGCAGCTTACTGCTTGTGCTTCACACTAAATAAGCTGGTCTTAAATCTCTTCTGATCTCTTCTTATTTCCTGAGCAGACATTTTGTGATAAAGGCCTAAAGTATATTATATATTATAATTATTATATATTATTATCAATGTAACTGTCTCCATCTGCTGTTGTGTCTCCCTAGGACGGTGCTGGAGACCATGCAGCACGCTGTGTACCTGTATGACATCAGTCATGTGGTCATCGACAACCTGCAGTTCATGATGGGTCAGGAGAACCTGTCCGTGGACAAGTAAGCCCTCCCACACTCACAACACAGGAGACAGAACAAGCCTAACCCTAACCCTAGCCCTCCCACACTCACAACACAGGACACAGACAGGCAGAACAAGCATAACCCTAACCCTAGCCCTCCCACACTCACAGCACAGATAAGCAGAACAAGAGTTCACCATTTAAGCCGGAGGCACACAACAAGTCCACAACAAAGTAGATCTGTTTAGGGGGTGTTTACTAGTGCACCCCCAAAGTTGATCTGTTTAGGGGTGTTTAGTTGTGCGCCTCCATTCAGATAACAGGATACAGGAAAGAATAATGATATTGGTGGTTTTCATCCTGCAGTACGACTTAAAGGTGTAATCCTTGATTGAACTCAGTTAAATTCTCCTCGCATTCCTCTACCTGTCCATCCAGTGTGTGCACTCGTTAAATATCTGGTGTTCTTGCACAGTCCTTGATTCGTAAGTGAAAAACAAACAGGAAAAGTCAGTTGGAAGGAGCCATACACTATTCTGGCCAATCGACAACTGTGCTTCATGAGCATGGAAGGGAGGGGTGTAACCTGATTGGCTGTTGAGCTCAAATATAAATATAGCAAGGACTGCCAGAATTTGAGGACTGTACCTTTAAATGTAAGCCTGTTATGTGGTGCCTTTAAACAGGTTTGCAGTGCAGGATCACATCATTGGAGCCTTCCGGAAGTTTGCCACCCACAGCAGCTGTCATGTGACCCTCATCATCCACCCCAGGAAGGAGGAGGACGACAAGGAGCTGCAGACCGCCTCCATCTTTGGCACTGCCAAGGTCAGTAAAGGTCACTTTAGTAACTAATACGTTTAAGGCCATTCTATTATCTGTCTGTATCACTAATATGATGGTTGCAAAACAGTAAAGTTTTTTGTGTAATAGTGACTGTATAACTAAGTTTGTCCCTTGTCTGCTGCCATCCCCAGGCCAGTCAGGAGGCTGATAACGTGCTCATCCTGCAGGAGAAGAAGCTGGTGACCTGCCCCGGCCGCCGCTCCCTCCAGGTAGCCAAGAACCGCTTCGACGGAGACGTCGGAATCTTCCCCCTGGAGTTCAACAAGACCTCGCTGACCTTCAGCTCTCCACTCAAGGGCAAGCAGAAGCTCCGCAAGGTCAAGCCGGAGAAGATGGGCACCACAGAGGAAGGAGGAGGAGGAGCAGGAGCAGGAGGAGCAGTGGAGGAGATGGTGCCGGGGGGGAGGAAGGAGAAGAAAGAAAAGGTGGAGAAGCCAAAAGCCTCCAAAACAACCAAAGCTGTCAAGGGGGCAGCATCAGGCAGGAACAGCCCAAAGGGAGAGGGAGAGAACCTGTAGCCAAAGAAAGACAAGAAAGAAAGAAAGACGAGAACGAGTAAAAGAAGAAGAGCAAATGAGCAGAATGGTAAATTGCGAGATGGAACAGTAGAATGTTAAATTTTGAGACAGAACAGTAGAACGTGTTCCATATGGACAATGGAATCCACCAAGCAATAACAACCTGGGGAAAGGCCCTTTGAAAAGGATTCACATTCTTACAT
>NC_137922.1:49021913-49049413 GCF_963457725.1 Sprattus sprattus | reverse complement strand
GAAATACTCTACATCCTGCAGAGTGGAAATTCTGATCCTACTACGGTAAGTTGGTGATGTAGGTTACAGTCGCACGGTTTTGTGAATAACGTAGTTGTTAGTTCATATTAGCAGGGACTACATATAGAGACAGCACAACGTGATTTGGCCATGTTAGTCGCGTTTTTAACATGTCACACCGATGTGTCACTCACGCTCTTCCAGGGTCAGGGGATATTAACCTAATGCAATTTTACAGGGCAAAGAAACTGAACCTACACTGTACACAAGAGACCTCTTTGTGTACGTTTGCTATCAGCTCAGGACAGGGCTTCGTCCTATGCAAAACTTGTTCAGTACGAATTAGTACTTTGCAGTACTAATTTAACGACATCAGAGCAATCAACCAAATTGGGTGCTTTCTGACTTGATTTAGTATTTTGGTGTGCAACTTCAACTGCAACATCTGTCTTCATTTTCTAACCATTTAATCATATACAATTACCAGGCACGTCATTAGTTTAGATTAGTTCGTTTAGTCTGTAAAGTTTTGAAACATTCTCTAAGAATCCTTGTGTTGGAATGTTCTTAGAATGCGTGTGTGGGAATGTTCTAAGAATCCTTATGTGGGAATGCGCTCTAATATATAGACCAACTCTCCGATATCCTTGCTGCAGACACTGTCCTTTTGACTTTAGTTCCTACAGTTAACTTCATGACTGTGGGCCTCATAACCTACCAGTCCAGTGAGTTCTGAATGAACTCTGAAAGATAGTGTTTGGTGTGTGTGTGTGTGTGTGTGTGTGTGTGTGTGTGTGTGTATTTATCATTGTGTTGTTGGTCCCTCAGTACATTAATCACATGAGCTAGGTGCCCCCCTCCCCTGAGCCCTGGCGTAGATATTTCGGGGTTGTACAACAGGGCGCGGAGTGCAGCCTCCACACTGAAAATAATTCTCTTCGCTCCCTATTCCCGCCCTCATTCCCTACATCCCCTGTGTCAGATCTGGGGCCGCGGATGCCTGCGAGCCAACCGCGCAGAGGAGGAAACCAGGAACAGGGAACAGACAGAACAGTGTTTTGCTAGTCACTGACACCAAGCTGTACTTGACCACTCAGCTGATGTATGCTCTAGTCAGGTGTTTGGGAGACAAAAACATTTCCCGTCACAACCGTAAGGAACTCTTTAATGCACTCACATGAACAGACTCATACGTGCTTGCTTGTCATAAGTTGTGAAACACAGACAGACAGACACAAACAAACACACACACAAACGCCTGCATTCTCACTCTCACAGTTTGTGCTGTTGTTTCTTGTTCACCAAACAAACACACACACACACACCCCTACACCTTTTCCTGACTAGGTCCTTCCATGTTCATCAGAATAATAATTTCTTGCTGTTGTGGCTCTTTTAGAGTGTGTGTGTGTGTTTGTGTTTGTGTTTGTGTTTGTGTTTGTGTGTGTGTGTTTGTGTGTGTGTGTGTGTGTGTGCGCGCCTTAAATGAGCCTGAGCACAGCAGAAAGTGCCCTGGCCCCTTAGAGACTATCTGCATAGGATCACAGGCTGCATGCTCTGATTGTTTCATCTCAAACGCTCGCTCGGAAGAAAGCATTCTTCAGCTCCGAGACCTCGAGGAAAAATCGCTCCCAGAACTGGCTGCCAACTGTGGCTTTTTGATGTAGTGCTTCATTTCAGCAGACGCACTATCAATCATGCTGAGCTTTTATGGTGTTTAGAAAGGAGAAATATGTGTGTGTGGGTGGGTGTGTGTGTGTGTGCGTGCATGCGCATCTCAATTGGCATTTGAGTATGCTTCTGTGGGTGTGTCTGTCTGTCTGTCTGTGTGGTTTGTATGTCATGTTTGTCATTGGTTTCTTTGTGATGTTTGGGTACTCTTTGTGTGTGTGTGTGTCCGGTATGTGTCTGTGTGTGTGTGTGTGTGTGTGTGTGTTTGTGTGTGTGTGTGTGTGTGTGGTCTGAGAAATGAATACATCACGACTGTTGGGACCCATCTGTGGACTGAAAGATTGCTGAGTGTGCAGATGTTTTTTTCTCAGCTCAGATCCACGTGTAGTTTTCTTGTGTACATTGTACACTTGGTGCCACTGGAGGTGGAGGGAGGTGAAGTGTGTGTGTGTGTGTGTGTGTGTGTGTGTGTGTGGTGTGTGTCTATGTCTATGGGGGGGGGGGGGGGGGGGGGGGGGCTGATGGGGGGGGCAGACTAGGTGGGACGCACTAGAGACAGAAGGACACTGAACTCTGCCTGTTTTATTTCTGTTACCTGTTCATTTAGTCAGCCTCTCTGAGGGCGATATCCTATTTATACTTATTCTTCTCCTTCCTGGAAGCTCAGGGTGTTTATGCTGGAGTCTGACTTCCTCAGAGTTTGTTTTTGTCCAGTAATTAGTGGCTAGTCTAAGCTAAACTACCCCCACTCTCTCTCTCTATCTCTCGCACGCACGCACGCACGCACGCACGCACGCACGCACGCACTCACACACATACACATACAGGATTTGGTTAAATTGTTTGGAACTGCAACAAGTTTGGTGGGAGACCTTGTGTTCCCTCTTTATCAAACAAAGGAAATGGAGAATCGGCACGTATTCTGGAACACTCTCTCTGTTTATTCAAGAGATAAATCAAAGACAATCGTAGGTTAAAAAAAAGTTAAAAATAAAACACAAAGTGCTGCCGTTTTGTATAGTTTGCTCATAGACCTCTTTATTCAGTTCCTATAGGAAGTTACAACTAAGTTTATTATGTCTGTCTGGTTCCGTCTCCCAGCCACTGTTTGCTTTAGAACCAAACAGAACCAGACTATCACACAGAACCACTCCTCCCCTCATTGCCAAGGCAACATCATAGAAGCTAGCCATAGTTTGAATCCTCAGTTAAAGTGGAGGATCACTGATTTTCCTTCACTTTGCCAGGTGTCTGTCATTCAGTGTCTGCTAGGAGGAATCATCTGAGAGGAGTTGTCAGAACTGCTGCGCTAGCAGGAATACTGTCACTACTCATAACCTCCCTGTCGTCTGTGGAAACACCAGAGAATAACAGTACTTACAGACATCACTGAACGTTTATTTATTTGAACAGAGAGCTAAGATGGATGTCACCTCCGTGACCGATGTGAGGCCTTTTGTTCGGAGAGTGTTATTGTTTCCCGGTAGGTGTTTGCGTTAGCTTTCCAGTAAGTGACTCTTGAGTGCCTCCTGGGTCTCTGTGTAGGCGTGTAGATTGACACAAGAGGGAGGGCTGGATGGGAAAAGTGTGGGTGCAGCCCGCCAAGAAAAGGGTTAGCTCAGCAGATTAGCAAGATATTATAATTCATCCCTAAACAGAGGCAGCATTAATTACCACTCCACCCCGACCCCTCCTCAGTTTTGCCAAATCCTGATTAGTCCATCTGTTCAACATCTGAATGGCCATGGCTGGAGTATTACCGTGATTAGGGATGACGTGTTATGCAGCTGTGTTATGTTTACATTGAGCCAGAGTACGTTTAAAGTCTAAATGACATGCAGAACAGGAGGTTTACAGATGATGTATTTATCAGTAGTTCTGAATTCAACGCCCTAGCATTGATAACATGGTGCTCTGCAAACCCTCAGCCACAGCCCAGAACAGCACGTTCCTATAGCTCTGCTGGGGTGAGCGAAGTGCCAACGACACCAAGGTCATGGGTTCAACTCTCAGTTAGTGTGTCCAGAGTACTTATATGTTATGTTATATAATATTATGTTGTGTAATTATACGCTATGTAGATCCCTGTGCGGTGTCTTCTCTTAAGATATTCAGTGCCCAGTCTGACTGCATCTGACAATAAAAGACTTGAAACTTGAAAATAGTGCAGATGCTAATAGGTAGCACACATGCTAATAGTTAGCACAGATGGTAATTGCCTTAAGGCTACAGCACGGCCCTCTACCTCCACACTGCACAGTGTAGACGTCAACTGCACTGTACGTACTCAGTGTGTAAGCTGTAAGTAAATGTAAAGATGTAAGTGGTGAGAGTACATATGTGCAAGGTATGGATCTAAGGAAATACTTGATTGAAGCATTAGTTGATTAGTCTTTACCAGTCTGTCATGTTCACCATAGATATCCAAGGAAGTAGCTGACATTGGAGCACATCTGGGCCAGATCTAGGCCAGATCCGGGCCAGATCTGGGCTAGATCTGGGCTAGATCTGGTATGATTCTGTCCCAGACAGCCAGTGGGTATCTGAGATGGAATGTGCTCTGTGAGCTGAGACAGGAAGGCAAAGCGCTAGCAAGGACAAGGCCGTGGGCTAAATTCCTTTAGAGTACGCACACTGATGAAATGAAACCTGTCCTTGTATTGTCAGTGGCTTTGGATGAAGAACAGCGTGCTAAATAAATAAGCAAGACTTAATCCAAAGCAAGGCGTGTGTCTAACAACTATATCACTCAGTTATGAGACCGGGAACAATCTGACGCAATTAGCCCATATAAAATATCGCTTGTTGGCATTTCAAAAATATTTCTGGCAGTTTTTGTTCAACATTTTAGGCTCTTGTTTTAAACAATACCACTGCTTTGCTGCTAATCTCCGAGTCAGTCAAAACTGCGATCCCTCCCTGAATCTGAATGGGGATTGTTTCTCTAGCTGTCTGTCTGTCTGTCTGTCTGTCTGTCTGTCTGTCTGTCTGTCTGTCTGTAGCTGTCTGTCTGCTGTCTGTCTGTCTAGCTGTCTGTCTGTCTGTCTGTCTGTCTGTCTGTCTCTAGCTGTTTCTCCTCTGTTGTGCTCAGAATAACGTCAGTGCTACAAAACTCCTGTGTCTCTGCTGAATGGAGTTTGTGATGATGAGGTGTCTGTCTGTCTGTCTGCCTGTCTGTCTGTCTGTCTGTCTGTCTTCCTGCTGGGGGCCCAGAGGAAGTGGTTGAGGTCTGGCTCCACTGATCTCAAACCTACACACTGAAGACAAAGCCTGGCTTGCTGATGGCCTGCTGTGGTTTGTCTCACATGGCCTCCTCATTCTGTTTGGGTACGAGGACTGTGTGGGACACATACCATCCAGTGCCCGTAGTCCACCCTCTTTCGCAAGATTCTCTGTAAACACGTCTTGGCTGGAAGCAGGAAGGTGTGTGTGTGTGTGTGTGTGTGTGTGGTTGTGTGTGTGGTTGTGTGTGTGGTTGTGTGTGTGGTTGTGTGTGTGTGTGTGTGTGCGTGCGCTGGTGTGTGTGTGTGTGTGTGTGTGTGACTGTGTTTACCTTTACGCTCCAACTTGCTGTTTGATTACCTAATTTCCTGCCCAGCTCCTCCTAAGTGTGTGTGTGTCAGGACGTGTGTGTTCCAAAGGGTCCCTTGAGTGGGTAGGGGTGTAACTGGTCAGGGAATTTTCTGCACTGCTTTGTGTGTAGGTGTGTGTGTGTGTGTGTGTGTCATGTGTTAAAGCCTGAAGGGGCTGGATGGTCTCTCAGGCCCACCCAGTGTGCTGTGCTGTATTTAATAAGCTTACTGTCACAGAATTCCCAGTGGCAAAATGACACAGAGTCATTGCAAGGTGTTTCAGAACAGAAGCTGAATAACCATGACAGACCACTGACTCAAGGTGTTTCAGAACAGAAGCTGAATAACCATATGGTGGCGTGGCGTGGCGTGGCGTGGCGTGGCGCGGCTCAGATTTGCATTTATATACATCAGGGTCTACTCTCTTCAGGGTGTGACATTAAGTAAGGGTTTAAGACCGCCAAGGTGTCCCGATAAATAAGAAATGGTCTATAGTTTGAGAAAGGTCTATATAGGGTGAGACAGGTCTATAGGTTGAGACAGGTCTATAGTTGTTTATCACAGAAGCATCCAGAGTCTTCTTCTTAGAGTGGCTTATTGGTAGATGTACACTGTAGAGTTACATCATGAGATTATCAGTGTTATAAAGCTATGGAAACTCATAGCAAGACATGGTACTGAAGGCATCCACATCTACATACAGAGAGATAGAAAGAGATGGTAGAAAAATTAAATGAGCGAGAGAGACAGAGAGAGACAGAGAGAGACAGAGAGAGACAGAGAGAGACAGAGAGAGACAGAGAGAGACAGAGAGAGAGACAGAGAGAGAGAGAGAGAGAGAGAGAGAGAGAGAGATAGTAGGCATATAAAGGATAGATAGATGGCAGATAAGGACCCCGTATTCTATTTCCCACGCATATTCATACCAATTTCCCCCCCGTCTCTCAACCGTCTCTCAACCGTCTCACCCAGTGAGTAGACCAATTTAGAGCAATTACCCCATGGATAACTGCTGTGGGCTTCCCCAGCTGGGGGAGGTGGTCTATATGTGCTTATCTCTGACTCGGACTCATAACCATCGCATTAACAGCAGTTACATTCCTGAACTTTTAATAAGTAAAGTAGTATTTATTGTTACACTAGGTCTCTTTTGCTCGAAGCTTGATTGTTTTATCCTTTGGATAAAAGCATCTGCTTAATGACTGAACGTAATTGTAATGTAATGTAAAACGTTTGGTCTAGGAAACCGGGAATGAGGATAAGAAACTCACTGGTCACACTAATGCAGACACATTCCTTTAAATATCAAAAAATGTGTTGGTGGGCAAATTGCAGGCTACTCTTGATACGAAGACGTGCATACGGGACTCATGTTTAAGTATTTAAGATGGAAGATGACACCAGTCTTTGTGGGGGAGTGTGGGTGGTTGTGTTTGTGCCGGTGTGGGTGTGGGTGTGGCGGAGTGTAGGTGGTTGTGTTTTTGTTCATGTGGGTGTGTGTGTGTGCAGGTGGTTGTGTTTGTTTTCATGTGGGTGTGGGTGTGGGTGTGTGTGTTTAAACAGATGAGTGTGCATACTGTAGGTGTGGGTAAGCAGTTTGGTTTCTGGATTAGTGTTGCGCGGGAATAGTATTACAGGTCAGGCCAGGTCCTGTCTTTTCAAGGAATTGACAAAACAGTCAAACACCTTGTTAGTCACCACCTTTGTTGGCAGAGAGGAAAGTCTTTGGATGGTCAGAGTTTACTTGACCAAGTTTGGGTTTTTTGTTGGATTTGTGTTATATAAATCTAATATTCAATATAATATAGTATTTCAAATTCACATTTATACATAGCCTACACTGCTTGAACTGCATTAGTGATTGAACTCAAACATTTACATTCATTGATCCCTTTTCCTTTAATACGCATCATCACCATCATCTCTTGAACTCCTCTTGCTGTGTGGTTGAAGAGGACACAAGAAGACATCCTGTCCCAGACTGACATAAATCCTCATCTTATGACCAGCGGTCAGCTCTCTGCATCTCCTCTCCTCTCCATCTCCTCTTTAAAATATGCCTCCCAGCCACGACCTCCCCGCTGTCACTCGCATCCCAGCATGCTTTGCGGTACCGCTTTGATCGCTGCAGCGCGTTGTGCCCTCTCCCTCTGATGCCCCCTGACAGGGTAGTGCCCAGTGCTGCCCCATCAAGTTCAAAGAGGCAGGAGGCTTCGCTGGGAAGAGGCCCAGTTCAGCAGCTCTCTGCAGGGACTCCTACCGCTCTGCTCCAGGCTGCTCTGCTGGGGGGTGTCCTTGCAGTGGCCTGTGCTACCTGCTCCCTAAAATTAGGATGTGATGAAGCCTCTCTATACTCACAGATGCATGCACTGTCAAATAGACAAACGAATGTGTGCGTACGTATACGGACCGGACCCTTGGGAAGTGACAAACACACACACACACACACACACACACACACATAAGCATATAAACATACACACACGACATATATACATATACACATGCACATGCACATGAACATAAACACATCCGCACACAAATGCACAAAACCTAAGAACAAAAACTATAGCTGAGGTTGTGACATATATCAGATCTAGTCTTACTATTTGTGTCCTTTTCATCTGTATGCCCTTACTAACACGCACACGCACCCACACACCCACCCACCCACACCCACACACACACACACACACACACACACACACACACACACACACACACACTATGCCAGGTCAGATGGCACATGTGATCCTGTCTGTGTACGTCTCCCTGTCAGTGGGCATCAATGCCTCTGTCTCGGAGAATCCCTGCTTTTAGTGGTGCCTCACACTGCTGCTCATGTTTAATGGATGTGTGTCCAACACAATAACATCAGTCAGAGCTGAGGACAAACCACAGCAGAGGGACAATGTGGCAGAGCGAGAGAGAAAGAGATTGGGTGTTTGGGAGAGGGAGAGAGAGAGAGAGGGAGAGAGAGAGAGAGAGAGAGAGAGAGAGAGAGAGAGAGACAGAGAGAAAGAGATTGGGTGTTTGGGAGAGGGAGAGAGAGAGAGGGAGAGAAAAAGAGAGATTGTGTGTGTTTGGGACAGAGGGAGAGAGAGAGAGGGAGAGAGAGAAAGAGAACGAGAGAGAGAGGTTTTGTGTGTTTGGGACAGAGGGAGAGAGAGAGAGAGGGAGAGAGAGAAAGAGAAAGAGAAAGAGAAAGAGAAAGAGAGAAAGATTGTGTGTGTTTGGGACAGAGGGAGAGAGAGAGAGAGAGGGAGAGAGAGAAAGAGAAAGAGAAAGAGAGAGAGAGAGAGGTTTTGTGTGTTTGGGACAGAGGGAGAGAGATTGTGTGTGTGTTTGGGACAGAGGGAGAGGTAGGAAGAGAGAGAGGTTGTGTGTTTGGGACAGAGAGAGAGACCGTGATAGAGAGAGATTGTGTGTGTTTGGGACAGAGGGAGACAGAGAGAGAGAGATTGTGTGTGTGTTTGGGACAGAGGGAGAGGTAGGGAGAGAGAGAAATTGTGTGTGTTTGGGACAGAGGGAGAGAAAGGGAGAGAGAGAGGGAGGGAGGAAGGAAGAGAGGAAGAGGAAGATATTGTGTGTGTTTAGGACAGACAGTCAGAGAGAGAGAGAGAGAGGAAGAGAAGATGAGGAAAAAGAGACAGGAGTAAGACAGGAGTAAGGGGGGGTAGTTGGAAATAAACAGAAACTAGTAGAGACTGGAAGAGAATAACATATAAGCAAGAAAGGTAAAGAGTTTGGGACAGAGATGGAAAGTAAAGGAGGTAAAAAAAACACAAAAGGAGGAAAAGGGGAGGGGAGACAGGAATAGAAGGAGAGAAAATACAGGAAGTGAGAGTCAGAGAACATTGAAAGAACGCTTCATTTTTGACCCTTTACTCCTGTCACCAGACTATAAATAGCTGGAGCTTGCACATGCCAGCAGTCTTATCTCTAGTACAGTCTTATCTCTTGCGCAGTCTTGTCTCGAGCGCTCTGCACACTCATTTAATATCCCCTGTACTGTAACAGTATCAGCAGTCATTTAAGATCCCTTTCTACTGTAAAAGTATCAGCAGCCATTTAACATCCTCTATACTGTATAAGTATCATTTAGCATCAGACCAGAAAGATCCAGACGGATTTACTTTATACAACAACATTACTATCATTCTTTACATCAGAGCGGTTATCACAGAAGCCGATTGAAGCCAGCTTCACACAGTCATAACATCAACACCACTGGCCAAGTGCAGTGTGCTGCCGTGTCAACGCATTGTTTATGCTATACTGGCGAATACTTCCTGATACAGAAGAGCAGCTGACTCGGATCAGTTCAGGGCCAGGGACCTGCAATGTAGTTTTGTTTTGCTAGGAGCAATTGAGCTCTTCTGTTAGGAGGTTTACCATTTATGCCTTACTTACCCAGGTTTGTACCTAAACAAATGCTTTGTGAAATACTGTGATGGTGATGATAGTCTGAATGACTGTCCTGTGTGTCTCACCCCAGATGACCCTGTAAATACCCAGAGTAGGAGATTACCCCCTGTAGGCCTACTGGGATCCCTGCTTAAGGCTGACTTTTAACTCCCCTCAACTCATATGTTCAAACAAACTCACAAACTCAAACAAACAAACTCAAAGTTTAAGGTTTAGGTTGTTTATCTTCCTTTGTAGATTTGTATTGCTCCTTTGTATTGGCCTACTGAATTATCTGCTTAAGGCTGACTTTTAACCACCCTTAACTAATATCTTAATGAACATGAAGTGGGAAAGTTTAAACAGGGTGTTTATCTTCCTTTGTAGATTTGCATCGTGCTGTAAAATTCCTGACATGCTTCAGACTGCAGGTGTTGGAAGACAATGCCAATGACTTTGGTTTAATGGTAGATCCCAGACTTTTCATCCAGATAGCTGAACTCCTGACAGTGTGTTATGTAGTTATAGTTAAGGTACTTAGCAGACACTTTTGATGACAAGTTAGCAGGTGAAATGGTTGGCGAGATGGACAGAATGGTGGGTGGAATAGGGTCCAGAGGACATGTTGTAGAACGCTATGTTGGAGAATCGTCAGACTTTTTTTCTCATGGGGAATGAATACAGCAACAAAATTCATGAAATGCTTCAGATAGAACGCAGGTCATTGTCGGGAAAATAAGCCCGCTTCGCGTCGGGGTGCTGTTCGCCCTGTCGGGGCTTATTTTCCCGACAATGACCTGCGTTCTATACATTATCCCTTACTTAATGGTAGACCCCAGACTATTCATCCAGACTGGTAGATAGCTGAACTCCTGACAGTGTGTTATATAGTTATAGTTAACTGACTAGATGGACAGAATGGGGTACAGGGGACAAGTTGTAGGACGACCGCATTGGAGATTCGTCAGACTTTTTTCTCATTGGGAATGAATTCAGCAACGCCCCAATGTCCAGACAAGGCAAACCCCGTTTAGGAGGATCAGAGAACTGTGCAATAATGGCAGCAACGTTTTCAGTGAAGCAGAGCAAAGCAGAAAGGGAGGTGACTGTTGGGGGAGCTAGAGGGTTAAGGAGATTCTTGAAGTAGAAAATGGTTTCCTACTGTCTGTGGCACTGTCGACCTTTTCTTGGTAGAATGCCCTTTTGGCAGCTGTGACTATGGAGTAAAAGGCAGATAGAGAATGATTGATAGTTGCCAAGATCATTGGTATCTCTGGATTTACGCCATTTTTTTCTCAGCAGCTCTAAGTTGCTCTCCTGTACTTTATGAATATTATCAGTGAGCCAAGGGTGATGGGGTTTCGAACGAGCAGGTCTTGAGGATAGAGGACAGGGGTGATGGGGTTTCAAACGAGCAGGACTTGAGGATAGAGTACAAGAGGGTGGCGGGGTTTTAAACAACAGGTCTTGAGGATAGAGGACATACAGTACCAGTCAAAAGTTTGGACACACCTTTAATATTTTTGAGAAGTGTTTTCTTTACTTTTATTATTTTCAACATTGTAGATTAATACTGAAAACATTTAAACTACGAAAGAAAACATATGGAATGATGTAAAAAAAAAAAAAAGTGTTATCTACCATGTAGAAAATGATAAAAGTAAAGAAAAAACTTCTCAAAAAATGAGAAGGTGTGTCCAAACTTTTAACTGGTACTGTACATTATCCAGATAAGAGCTCAGTGTAGAGCAGAGAGTGTTTTAGAGTGGTGGTGTGGGGCATGTCATTATTCTACATGATGTGACCTTATAGATGGGACAGGAGGACTTCTGTGAGTCTGTCGGCTGTGTGCCTGTATGGGTGTGGCGGTTAGGAGGAACTGGGTAGGCGGGTTGGAATAGCCTTTCTCTGATCCGCTTCTTTGGGGGATAGTGTGTGTGTGCCTCTGGTCTTTGAGTATGTGTGTGTGTGTGTGTGTGTGTGTGTGTGTGTGTGTGTGTGTGTGTGTGTGAGAGAGGGGATATGCGTGTAAGTGCCTGTGTTTGTGTTGTGTCCATACGTGTGTGTGTGTGTGTGTGTGTGTGTGAGAGCAAGAGGGATGGAGAAAAAGCAAGAAAAGACACTGTGACCCATTTATAAGACCGATCGGTACAAGACACTGTGTCTTTCCTATTTGACATGTGAACATAATTAAATTAGTGCGTGAACAAAAGAAACACATGTCGGGGGGGCAGAGGAGGGGAGGAGATCTGAACCTGTGTGAGGCCCTGAAGACAAAGGAAAGGGAGTAGGAGTATGACTTGGAGTAGGAGTATATGGGCCATACCTCTCTGCACACTCTGCACAAACAAGACGTGTGTGTGTGTGTGTGTGTGTGTGTGTGTGTGTGTGTGTGTGTGTGTGTGTGTGTGTGTGTGTGTGTGTGTGTGGTGTGGGGGTCGGGCTCACGTGTGTGTGTGTGTGTGTTGAAATTTCTTCACTTTTTTTCTGTGATTATAAGCATGCGTTTAAATGCATTTTCATGTAAACAATAAGTAAGCAACATATTGTTTACTTGAAAATATATTAATAAATAAATCCCTGAAAAGACCTGAGACAGAGACACAAGATGTGAAGATTGCACCTCCAGTAATGTAGGGTAACAAAAAAATGTTGTCAAGAGATCTGCTAATTCTACCTTTGAAGTGATGATTGAAGAATTGGTCCAACTTCACTGTAATGATATAGCGAGGATGCAGTGTGTCTTTGTGGTCAGTAGAGGGCAGTATTATTCCCTGCTGTTGGTTGTACAATGGAATGCGTCAGACATCAGACGTTCCAGTGCCACAGCCAGGCTCAACTTTGAGGCAGATTTCTATGATCCAAAACGCCATAGAAACCATCATTCATTCATATTCATTTGCCGGAAACTATTTTGACTTCTCTCACTACTTTACTAAGCTAGAACTGAAACATGAGGCCTGCTGTCTTTGGAGGGTGAGACTGAGACACTGGGCCCCCTTTAAAGCAGTTAGCCCCAGGCAACCAAGCCACTGTTGTCAAGTAGTGCAAGGCTTTTGATTTACTGTTCGATTCATGTGGATGTCTTTAGGAGTTAGTATGGGATCTGTGCGTGAGTGAGTGCGTGATCACAGTGTAACGGTTGTCTGGCAGTCAGGGAAAGTGAGAGTTGTAGCTCTTTTATATTTATTCTGGAATATACAAAAGTACAAACTCTGTTGGTGTACGCAGGATCGCAGACAGGCGTACCTGTTCTGTCTGGTTATGGCAACAGCACACGAATAAGCCGCTGTGCAGATCCTTGTGAACCTGTGTCTTGATGCATCTGTCTCTGTCTGCCTCTCTCCAAAGCCCAAGAGCGAGGGAGGATCTTGCCCCCAGCTCAGGTAGTGGGTCCCTGGCATGCACCACCTACCCGCTCCCCCTGCTTCTCTCAGGCCTCCAGGAGACAACCACTACCAGTGAGAGGTCAGTCAGCTCTGAATAAACTCCCCTGTCCTAAGTATTGACTAAAATTGGATTGATGTATTGGGTAAGAAGCCAGTCATGAGCTTTGTCTGGCCAGAATGGAGTGAAAACTTTTAAGGAGTTTATAAAAGTTACGAGTTGATGAAGGATCATCTGTCCTCCTCCTTCTTGGTGCTTGTGATGTTGGGGAAGAGGAGGTGGACGAATGCTGTAGCACCACATGGGAACATAAAGTATAGAGCTAGTGAGGGTTTCCTGTCTGCTTTGTATTGAAGCCTGAATGCCGACACAGGCTCAGATTACCGGAAGGTTCCGTGATGGGCCCGGTTGCCATGGCGCTCCCAGCTGCTCAGAGCTCTGTGTTTACATTCTGAAATCGGACACGGCCTGGCTCTGTGCGGCTCCACGGGCTGCTCCTTGCGTTAGACAGGGAGGCAGATAGGGGTTAACATTACTCCCCTTCTCCTGAAAGCAGAACCCGGCAGATCTAGTGGAGCAGGGCCCATCTAGTGTAGCAGAACCGGGCCGATCTAGTGGAGCAGGGCCCATCTAGTGGAGCAGAACCCGGTCGATCCAGTGGAGCAGAACCGGGCCGATCTAGTGGAGCAGGGCCCATCTAGTGGAGCAGAACCTGGCCGATCTAGTGGAGCAGGGCCCATCTAGTGGAGCAGAACCGGGCCGATCTAGTGGAGCAGGGCCCATCTAGTGGAGCAGAACCGGGCCGATCTAGTGGAGCAGGGCCCATCTAGTGGAGCAGAATCAGGCCGATCTAGTGGAGCAGGGCCCATCTAGTGGGGCAGGGTGGATCTAGTGGAGCAGGGCCCATCTAGTGGGGCAGGGCCCATCTAGTGGAGCAGAATCAGGCCGATCTAGTGGAGCAGGGCCCATCTAGTGGAGCAGGGCCCATCTAGTGGGGCAGGGCCCATCTAGTGGGGCAGGGCCCATCTAGTGGAGCAGGGCCCATCTTGTGGAGCAGGGCCCATCTAGTGGGGCAGGGCCCATCTAGTGGAGCAGAATCAGGCCGATCTAGTGGAGCAGGGCCCATCTAGTGGAGCAGGGCCCATCTAGTGGGGCAGGGCCCATCTAGTGGGGCAGGGCCCATCTAGTGGAGCAGGGCCCATCTTGTGGAGCAGGGCCCATCTAGTGGAGCAGGGCCCATCTTGTGGAGCAGGGCCCATCTAGTGGGGCAGGGCCCATCTAGTGGAGCAGAATCAGGCCGATCTAGTGGAGCAGGGTGGATCTAGTGGAGCAGGGCCCATCTAGTGGGGCAGGGTGGATCTAGTGGAGCAGGGCCCATCTTGTGGAGCAGGGCCCATCTTGTGGAGCAGGGCCCATCTAGTGGAGCAGGGCCCATCTAGTGGAGCAGGGCCCATCTTGTGGAGCAGGGTAGATCTAGTAGAGCAGAACCTGGCCCATCTAGTGGAGCAGGCTCATCAGTGCTTTGTGCTGTGGTGAACAGTGATGAGCATCAGTGGCCTCCCTGCATGAAGAGTTGGATGGGTGTGTGTCAGCTCCTTAAAGCGTTTAGCACAATTGTCTCAGTATGATGCTGGGTTGTGTTAAGATGGTCTGCCAGGAGGGCACAGCAGCATGTGACCATTCTCAATGAGTAAATGTTCATTTCAAAAGCAGTAGGTTTGCAGTCTAGGACATCGTCCACAAACTCACTATGAAGAGTTAGTCTATGCTCTGTGTTTGCAAGGTAGGTGTGTGTGTGTGTGTGTGTGTGTGTGTGTGTGTGTGTGTATGTTTAGAGAAGTGTGTGTGCGTATGTGTTTGTAAGGTAATCTGTGTGAGTGCGTGTGTGTTTGTAAAGTAATCTAGTGTGTGTGTGTGTGTGTTTTGTGCAGGGTAGAGTGTGTGTGTGTGTGTGTGTATGTGAAGTAGTGTGTGCGCGTGTAGTGTCTTGTGTCTCCTCTCTGGGTGGTGCTCGGACGCTGATGGATGACTGCCCTGGCAGAGCCGGTCTTAGCTGCGGGCGTGTGTGAGAGAGAGCCGGGGTGTGGGCCCCACCATGGGCCCAGGGGTCCGCCCAGCCACTTCTCCCCGTGATTGATGACCGCTGCTGGGCAGCCGGTGGTGGGCAGGATGTGGGGCAGGTACCAGCCTGGCTGGTTCAGAGAACTGATATCACGCCCTAGATGGTAGCTCACACACAGTCACACAGTGTGTCCTTGATCCGTCCTTGATCTGTCCTTGATTTGGCCTTGATCTGCCCTTGATTTTGTCCAATTTGTCCTTGATCTGTCCTTGATGTATCTCTGATTTCTCGTTGATCTGTCCTTGATATGTCTCTGATTTGTCCTTGATGTGTCTTTGATTTGTCTCTGATTTGTCCTTGATCTGTCCTTGATATGTCCCTGATTTGTCCTTGATCGGAGTCAGATCTGCTGCAGATCCATTACTTCACAGCTTTGTTTCAGAATCACTCACATGCTATCAGTAGCTGCACACTAGAAATCAATGCCTTTGAAGAGGCAGTACATTCTCAATCATCATTTGCCTCTTTCCATGATGTGGCCAAATCACATTAACTTCCATTAGAGCGTTTGTGTCGATAGCATATGAGCTTTAAAGCTACTCAAGTGCTGGGGGTCCGGTATCCTTTAAGTAGCTTTGCTCCAGCCTGGCCCATTGGCAGGGCCTTTACTTCAATAGGAAGTACCCTGGAAATAGATTACAGGAGGTTGTTTGGCAAGGTCAAAAAGTTGCATTACCTGCAGCAGTGATGACATGGGTCTAGGGGTGGAAGTATTGCCCAGATGTGTTAAGGTGTTAGAGAAGGTAGTTGCTTCTCAACTTCAGGACCACCTCAAACACAACAACTTGTTTGAAAAATTTCAATCAGGATTTCGTTCAGCCCACAGCACTGAAACAGCTTTGCTCAGGGTGACAAATGACCTGCTGATGACAGCCGATGCAGGATCACCCTCACTCCTCATCCTCCTGGACCTGACTGCTGCATTTGACACAGTGGACCACACTATCCTGCTAGAGCGCCTCCACACCACCATTGGACTATCAGACTCTGCACTCAAGTGGTTTCAGTCCTACCTTTCTGGCAGAACTGAATATGTCTCACTGGGAGGTTGCAAGTCCAGACAGCTCCCTGTCTCCTGTGGTGTTCCGCAAGGGTCGGTCCTCGGCCCCATCCTCTTCATTATGTACACGCTCCCCCTCGGACGCGTCATCAGCAGACATGGGATGTCTTTCCGCTGTTATGCTGATGACACACAGCTTTATATCAAAACTGCCCCAAGCCCCACTGCAGCCATGTCATCTCTCAACGCCTGTCTTGGGGAGATAAAGGCATGGATGAGCAACAACTTTCTCCAGCTTAATAGTAGCAAAACTGAAGCCCTTCTTGTTGGTACCCCACACCAGGTTCAGTCATCCTCCTTGACTCATCTCACCTTCGACAGCCTGGTCATCCCCCTCTCCTCCACAGTCACTAATCTCGGAGTTAGGTTTGACTCTCACCTGAACTTTAATGATCATATAAAACACCTGTGCAAAACCTCTTTTTATCATCTAAGAAACATCTCCAAACTCCGCCCCACTTTAACCCTATCAGATGCAGAGAAGCTTGTCCACGCCTTTATCTCCTTAAGACTGGACTATTGTAATTCACTCTTCTATGGGATCACTGGCAAGAACATCCAGAAGCTGCAATACATCCAAAACAGCGCTGCCAGGATTCTGATGAAGGTCCGGAAATATGAGCACATAACACCAATATTACACTCACTACACTGGCTCCCTGTCTCTTTCCGGATAGACTACAAAGTCCTATTAATCAACCATACATGCATAAATGGACATGCACCTCCCTACCTGCAAGAATTAATTACTCCCCAAACCTCCACCTGCACCCTCAGGTCTTCAAACAGCTTGCTCCTCCGCGTCCCCAAAACCAAGCGTCGTGCCATGGGCGACCGGGCCTTTTGCTCGGCAGCGCCACATTTATGGAACAGCCTCCCTGACCACCTAAGGGCAACGCAGACGCTGGATTCCTTTAAAGCTGGACTTAAGACTTTTTTATTCAGGAAGGCATTTCTGGCCTTGTGTTGAATCTTTTCTGTTATGCTTATGTTAATATTTAAATTTGTTCTTAATTTTATTGTATTATTATAGTTATTTTCTAATATGTAGGCACTCTGAGATTCCTTTGAATGAAAAGTGCTTTAAAAATAAAATGAATTATTATTATTATTATTTATTATACGGCTCTTCAGAATGTTCCAAAAAGTACCGTTGATTTGAATGGGCCATCCCTACGTCATACCCATACATTAATTCCTGCTAACAGACCTCTGCGAAAGATAATCACCGCTGTCATTGGCAACGGGTTTTGTACTTCTAATTCACATCTTTCATATCATTCCGCCAGAAGTCCAGTCATTTTAACGCAACAGTAGAGAGTAATTTGAAGTCAGCAAGTAATGGGTTGCTATGCAACACCTGAAACTTCAAAGTTCTATTTGCTTGAAGAACTATTTATTTCTAAACGGGACACATGAAACGGCACCTAAATCATTAAAAAGAGGTATGTTGAAGGAATGTCTTCTATTGTGTTTGGCAAGTACCCGTATAATAAGCGGGATAATGTATTGTCCGTCGGTCATTCTACAAAAATAATTCCCTTCAGGACGAAACAACACCCTCCGCTGCGCGTCGGGGTGTTGTTCGCCCCGTCGGGAATTATTTTTGTAGAATGACCTCCGGAAAATACATTATCCCTTACATAGATGTCTAGTTTTAAAATCATTGGTCGGTAATGCGACAGGCCATTGTGACATCATCGGTGGTGTTGGGAATGAAACTTCTGAACATTCCGATGCTGGGTTTTTAATCAGGAATGTGTGTCTACGTCAGAGAAGGAACTACTAGCAAGTAATACAACTGACAATCCTGTGTTGCTCTGGTAAGTCTTAGTTGAGGGAGAGAGTTGTCTAGGTGCAATTTAGGTGGGGGGCATTACAAAGGGCAGTATATGAGTTTCCCAAACAGCCTCCCTCCCTGTCTTATCCCATGTGAACACATATGATGTGACATGATGTGACCGAGTCTACTGTGTCTGAAGTGCGTGTCTGTGAGGGACCTCTGGCCTGTTCTGTGAGTGGCCTGTTTTAAGTGTTTATGATGGGCTTCTGTTTGTCCTTTGTCTGTCTCTGTTTGGGTGGTCTGTGGGGGACATGGTTTTGAGTAGGGTCACGCTGTTTGTGCCTGACGAGGAGAGTGTATCTATGTGTGTATTTGTGGGTTTGTGTGTGTGGTGCTAATTGTTGCTGAGATTGTGATTGTTGGCCTGTTGTATGTGTGTGTTTTTAAGCATATTTTTGCTTACACTTCTTTCTGTGTGTGTGTGTGTGTGTGTGTGTGTGTGTGTGCTTAGTTCAATGTATTTGTGTTTCGTAAATGATACAATGGATTTTCGTGTTTGTGTGCATGTGTATGAACTCTCCACCCTCTGCACCTGGCATATCCTCCCCCCTCAGATCACACCCCAATACCCCAGCCAGCATCACCTGAAGGACAGAATTAACCATGGCCAGTTTGACCCAGTTGTGTGTGTGTGTGTGTGTGTGTGTGTGTGTGTGCGTGCACGTTTGTGCGTTTGTGCGAGTCGGTGTGTGTGTGCGTGTGTGCACGTGTGTGCGTGCGTACGTGTGTGTGTGTTAAAGGCTGAGGTGTGAAAGTGTGCTGCAGCCTACTTTGGGCTAGCCTACTTTCTAGCGCCCAGTGCCGCCTGAAGCCTGCTGCTGTGGCGATGGCTGCCCTGGCCTCTCTCTCTCTCTCTCTCTCTCTCTTGCTCGCTCGCTCACTGTCCATGGAAACTTGTTTCCTCTCAGCATCAGCGCTGCTGTGTCCGCGGCCATATGGACGCCGATGACTCCAGTGATCTGGACCAGGTCTGGAGGAGACTGGCAGGACACAGTGTGTGTGTGTGTGTGTGTGTGTGTGTGTGTGTGTGTGTGTGTGTGTGTGTGTTTTTCCAAATAGAAAGTGTGTGTGTGTGTGTGTGTGTGTGTGTGTGTGTGTGTGTGTGTGTGTGTGTGTGTGTGTGTGTGTGTGTGTGTGTTTTTTCAAAAGAGAATGTGTTTGTGTGTTTTTCCAAAAAGGACACGTGTGTGTGTATATATACAGCCGCGGAAAAAATTAAGAGACCACTTCAAAATTATCAGTTTCTCTGGTTTTACTATTTATTGGTATGTGTTAAAGTAAAATGTACATTTTTGTTTTATTCTATAACCTACTGGCAACATTCCTACCAAATTTCAAATACAAATATTGTCATTTAGATCATTTATTTGCAGAGAAATGACAATAGGTCAAAATAGCAAAAGATGCAGTGTCTTCAGATCTCGAATAATGCAAAGAAAACAAGCTCATATTCATTTTTAGACTACACAATACTAATGCTTTAACTTAGGAAGAGTTCAGAAATCAATATTTGATGGAATAACCTTGATTTAAAATCACAACTTTCATGTGTCTTGGCATGCTCTCCACCAGTCTTTCACATTGCCGTTGGGTGACTTTATGCTACTCCTGGCGCAAGAATTCAAGCAGCTCGGCTTCTTTTCATGGCTTGTGACCATCCATCTTCCTCTTGATCACATTTCAGAGTTTTTTTAATGGGATTCAGGTCTCGAAATTGGGCCGGCCATGACAGGGTCCTGATCTGGTGGTACTCCATCCACACCTTTACTGGCCTGGCTGTGTGGCATGGAGCATTGCTCTGCTGGAAAAAACACTTCTCAGAGTTGGGGAACATTGTCAGAGCAAAAGGAAGCAAGTTTTTCTTCCGGGACAACGTTGTACTTTGCCTGGCTGAGGTTTGTAAAAGACCATAAGGATTGAACCAACGCGGACTGGAGGGTCTCCTAGTTCGTCTTCTCTGATGAGTCCAATTTCACAGTAGGTGCAAGACTCTGTGGCTTGTAGGCCTCTCCAGGTCTCCGTCTAACCATCAGACGACCATGTGTTGGGCAAAGCTGAAAATTGGCTCCAGTCCGCTTTGGTTCAATCCTTATGGTCTTTTACAAACCTCAGCAGGGCAATGCTCCATGCCACACAGCCAGGCCAGTAAAGGTGTGGATGGAGTACCACCAGATCAGGACCCTGTCATGGCCAGCCCAATTTCGAGACCTGAATCCCATAAAAAACCTCTGAAATGTGATCAAGAGGAAGATGGATGGTCACAAGCCATGAAAAGAAGCCGAGCTGCTTGAATTCTTGCGCCAGGAGTAGCATAAAGTCACCCAACGGCAATGTGAAAGACTGGTGGAGAGCATGCCAAGACACATGAAAGTTGTGATTTTAAATCAAGGTTATTCCACCAAATATTGATTTCTGAACTCTTCCTAAGTTAAAGCATTAGTATTGTGTAGCTTAAAAATGAATATGAGCTTGTTTTCTTTGCATTATTCGAGATCTGAAGACACTGCATCTTTTTTGCTATTTTGACCAATTGTCATTTTTCTGCAAATAAATGATCTAAATGACAATATTTGTATTTGAAATTTGGTAGGAATGTTGCCAGTAGGTTATAGAATAAAACAAAAATGTACATTTTACTTTAACACATACCAATAAATAGTAAAACCAGAGAAACTGATCATTTTGAAGTGGTCTCTTAATTTTTTCCGCGGCTGTATATATATATATTGTCGAGTCAAACTGTGGTTTTAATTTTACTTTAGGGTTTAAAAAAATACACTGAAAAAAAAGAGGAAATTAACGGACAAAAAATAGTGATTTAATTTCAATTTGGGAGCGGAAGGACTCACCAGCTCAACTAATGGTTGTCGCAAAGTTCTAACCAACGCAAAAATAAGCTACGTCATACACGCGACGCAGACACAAGAGCAACAGGTGGTTTAATGTAGCTTCAAGGAGGCACGAGAGAGAACAAAATAATTGTTTGAAGACCATAATGCTTGTAATATATTGTACATACTGAACATCTTTGAAACCTGGAGAGGCAGCCGGTAAGAGAATGTAGCCTACTTCCGATCTTTTCCATCAAAGTCTGCCGCTGCTCCGGTAACGTTGATTGTGCTATTAATAGCTTTGAACCGCAGCATTCGTTGCAAGTGTGAACTGTAAACTAAGTTAGAAACCTGTCAGAAATTTAAGTTGTGTCACCTGTTAGGGATAAGGTGATGGTGAGGCTGCAGTAGCCATTTTTGTATAAGTAATGGTTTATGCATTTAGTACTTTACTATTGAAGGTTAAACAGTTAAGAAACGTAATTGCTGCAGTTTGCTTGTACCAATTTCTGCGTTGTTTTGTGTACATTTTTTAAGTTGGTTAAAATTAGACTTTTACAATTCCAGTATATTTTGTACAAGAATTTATTTTGAACAAATCAATCATTTTGCACATGTTGGTGTCGGTTTACTGTTGTGTGTATTGCTGATATTTATGTGTGTTTTCTATGTTTCTGTTTGTCCTTAAAGGTTTTTTACCTAAAGGTTAATGGCAAGAGAAAATAGCGAGCTACTGGTTAACTGAAAATAAAAAGGAAACAACAGTGAAAACGTAGCTACTGCCTGGGACTCAGTCATTACATTTGAGTAGAATCCAGTTTCCCAAAACCTCCAATAGATGTCAGTTCCTCTTTCAAGTTGGGGAAAAAGTACAAAACAGCAGAAAACACGGACAACTTGACAGTAAAAAACCGCAGGATCCAGGAACTGGAACCAAGGAAAATCAAACCACCAGGAGCTGTACACCGTTACGTCCGAAGGCCAGGAGACAGGGAGAAGTGGGAACCACCTACCCAATCAGCTATAGGCAACTAGGAGACCGGGAGTCCAAGCAGAGAAACCTGGAAAGTAAAAGTTAAGTCAAATTAAAGAAAAGCTCTTGCCTCATAATCTGCAAAGCAGAATAAGATGTCGGAGCCAACTGTGAAGTCAGCGGAGGAGCTGAAGATGGAGAGAACAGTGGCAAAGAGGGCATTTTCTCGTCTGGCCAACAGCTTGCAGAGGACCTACGAGGATCTCTCTGAGCAGGAGCTAGAAAATAGGTTCAATGCACTCACTAAAGCAGCTGAAAAAGTCTGGGAAGTCAATGATGACTTGGAAGCCAAGCTCATTGCTGACAGAGAGGCTGAGCTGGACACTGGAGAAGAAGCAGTGTTGACAGAACAGCAAAAAGCCGACCTGACAAAGACTGCCAGTGAAAGTGCATCGAAGTTAAAGGATATTAAACGGCTTGTCCAAGACTGGCTGTGGTCCAACTCTGGCGCCTATGAGGTTCTCACGTCACTGGAAGTCGCAGAGTCAGAGTGCAAGCGCACTGCTGCAGTAGACCGAAGAACAAAACAAGAGGCCTATGACTTCCTGCTTAACCACTTGCAAGACCTTACAAGAGCGGCAAAAGAGCGGCACAACCAGTGGGAGCGGTGGATTCCATCAGATCTTAGAAAGGACATCCAAGACCGGCTTCAAGAGCTAGACCTCACAATTCCTGTGCTTGTATCAAGGAAGACCGAAATCACACAGGTAAAGCTTAAAGAAGAGGCACCACCACCTAAAGTTGTGGTGAGAAAGGCCGTCCCGGTTAAGGCATCAGTAAAAAATGGCAAGAATGCCGCTAAGGAGGAAAGTAGCAGTGATGATGACGAGGTTTCAGAAGAAGAAACGCCTCCTAAAAAAGCAGCCACACCTGCCAAAGCTCCAGCTGCAATACAAGCCAAGAAGGCTGAGGAGTCTTATGATGATGAGGACGATGACGATGAATCTGAGGAAGAAGCACCCCCGCCCAAGAAGATTCCTTCTAAAGCTGCTCCAGGCAAGAAAGCAGAAGAGTCTGAGGATGAGGAGGATGATGATCAATCCGAGGAAGAAGCCCTTCCCCCTAAAAAGGCAACTCCTTCAAAGGAAGAGTCCCATGATGAAGGTGGCAAAGAGATGACCCTTGCTGAGGAGCGGAAACTCAAAGTGGTGACTGATGGGTTTGCGTTCACCACAGGTGACAAGAATCCACACTGGCATGGCAAAGAACCCAAATGGAAAGCTGTCTATGCCATCCAAGTCCATGACCTGGTCACTACACCACACCTGACATCGGAAAGGGACCTTGGCCGCCTGAGAGCCATAGCTGCATATGTAGAGCACATCCTGAAGGCAGTAGGATTTCAGCTCAAGCCAGGGGCGTTCTCTGGGCAAAGTGGGAGGCAGGAGGCTCAAGACAAATCAGACGACAGAGCAAGAGCCAAAGAGGGAGCCTTGGTCCTTTCAAACCAAAGGGGTGATGAAGACTACAAGGCCTTTGGCTACATTGCTGGGGAAGATAGGTTTGAGGTCATGACTTCAATGCATTTCTCAAAGAGAAAGAAAAAGATGTGGCTTGATCAGGACCTCCTTCAAGAACAGGTTAGGCCTCAGACTCCCAATCCCCTGACAAGAATGGAGTTGCTTATCATGCTGGTGGAGTCAAAGACCAAACTCACCCCCTTGGATCAGAAGGGTGATGCTGTGAAAGCAGAGGCCGTCCTCGGTGCCTTTGCTGCCGTTCTGACGAGGGCCCAGACAACGAAGCCAGGATGGAAAGAGGTCCAGGTCCAAGTAGAACAACTCAGACCACCTGGAGGGTCAGAAATCCAGAGCCTTGTGGACATCAGACGGTACAGGGGCCTAACTAGGCCTGTCAAGACCATAGCCTGGATCTGGAGGGCAAAGACAAGGTTCCTTGGGCCAAACCGGACCCTGAACAGACCAAAGTGGGAGGCAGCCCCTTCAACCGGAGTCATCTCCGTCCAAGCAAGGAAAGATATGCTGCAAGACCATTTCCTTGCTGCACAAGAGGGTGCCAATTTCCCAAGCCACAGTGTTCCTGTGGTAAAGGACGTAAGAGAAAAGGAACCAAGACCTGATGGATGAAACCAGAAGATCCGAGCTACTGTCCTTCGCAGGGATGTCTGGCGACTGGTCATCCTGTTGCCTGGTGAAGAACAGAGTAGCTCACTGAATGAAGACGAACCATTTCCCAATTGAGTTTGACTTTGAGCTGGCGACCTTCCCAGTATGTCTACCGGAAAGATCGAGTGGGAGGTGTCGAGTCAAACTGTGGTTTTAATTTTACTTTAGGGTTTAAAAAAATACACTGAAAAAAAGAGGAAATTAACGGACAAAAAATAGTGATTTAATTTCAATTTGGGAGCGGAAGGACTCACCAGCTCAACTAATGGTTGTCGCAAAGTTCTAACCAACGCAAAAATAAGCTACGTCATACACGCGACGCAGACACAAGAGCAACAGGTGGTTTAATGTAGCTTCAAGGAGGCACGAGAGAGAACAAAATAATTGTTTGAAGACCATAATGCTTGTAATATATTGTACATACTGAACATCTTTGAAACCTGGAGAGGCAGCCGGTAAGAGAATGTAGCCTACTTCCGATCTTTTCCATCAAAGTCTGCCGCTGCTCCGGTAACGTTGATTGTGCTATTAATAGCTTTGAACCGCAGCATTCGTTGCAAGTGTGAACTGTAAACTAAGTTAGAAACCTGTCAGAAATTTAAGTTGTGTCACCTGTTAGGGATAAGGTGATGGTGAGGCTGCAGTAGCCATTTTTGTATAAGTAATGGTTTATGCATTTAGTACTTTACTATTGAAGGTTAAACAGTTAAGAAACGTAATTGCTGCAGTTTGCTTGTACCAATTTCTGCGTTGTTTTGTGTACATTTTTTAAGTTGGTTAAAATTAGACTTTTACAATTCCAGTATATTTTGTACAAGAATTTATTTTGAACAAATCAATCATTTTGCACATGTTGGTGTCGGTTTACTGTTGTGTGTATTGCTGATATTTATGTGTGTTTTCTATGTTTCTGTTTGTCCTTAAAGGTTTTTTACCTAAAGGTTAATGGCAAGAGAAAATAGCGAGCTACTGGTTAACTGAAAATAAAAAGGAAACAACAGTGAAAACGTAGCTACTGCCTGGGACTCAGTCATTACATTTGAGTAGAATCCAGTTTCCCAAAACCTCCAATAGATGTCAGTTCCTCTTTCAAGTTGGGGAAAAAGTACAAAACAGCAGAAAACACGGACAACTTGACATATATAGAAGTTTAAGGAAAGGAAGTGTGTGTAGAAGCTTTTGGAAAAGGAATTATGAGTTTGTTCATTAGTACGTGTGTGTGTGTGTGTGTGTGTGTGTGTGTGTGTGTGTGTGTGTGTGTGTGTGTGTGTGTGTGTGTTTATTCAGTGTGCCTTTAATGTGGGCATGTGCACACACACAAACAAACACTCACCTATTGTAATTGTGTTTGTAAACAGTGCTGTGATGTTTGTAAATGTGATGATTGTGTGGGGATTTTTCCAGGATGCACTCTCAGAAAATCTGTCCAGCTCATCACAGATACACAGGGTTAAAGGCATTACTTAAAGTAACACTATTCAACAATTTGAAACTTTAAGGTATGGTTTTATAGACAACTAGTTTTGGTACCATCCTGCTGATAGCATGTGGTCATGTTAAGGACAGATAAACACCTGTGTCTTCCCCACTAGCCATCCAGGGTATGCCCTATGTAGTTCTGTGTAACGGGCTGACACACCCTGCAAAAATGGAAGAAAAGCTTTCACAGCATGACTGCCAGCTATACTGCCAAAAGACACCAGTGAGTGTGCTGGCAAGCTTCTATCAGTATCCACTGGGCTGTTGATGGTGTTTGTAAGGTTTGTGCATGCCTTTTTGGTAGTTTGCTTGCTAGTTTTGGAACATAACTCCTTATTTCTGCTTTAACAACTACAGTGGCAAATAAGGAATGTCTGCTGTTGCATTTCAGGTGTGTGTGTGTGTGTGTGTGTGTGTGTGTGTGTGTGTGTGTGTGTGTGTGTGTGTGTGTGTGTGTGTGTTGTTCCCCAGAGGTGCCATGACAGTGTGTCTGCTATGTGTACGATAATGAAGATAAATGTAGGAAGGGACGGGAACAAAGCACACACACACACAGACCGACGTGCACACACACAAATTCCTCAACTTCATTGAGATATGTGCATGGACTTTCGGTAGTTTAATACACTCACACAAACACATTTCCACTTCCATTTTCTGTCTGTGAAGTTATATGGTGGCTGTGTGTGTGTGTAACAATGACTAACGGCCCATGGTACATTCCTGTGGCACTGTGTAACCTGGCTGCTGAAGGTGTATCCCATTTCAGTGTGTGTGTGTGTGTGTCTGTGTGTGTGTGTGTGTGTGTGTGTGTGTGTGTGTGTGTGTGTGTGTGTCTCAGCTCAGTTCACCGTGATGTGGAGGCCCAGACTGTGTGTCAAATGAATAAAGAGAAGAGAGGAGTAGACAGGGGGGAAGAGTAGACGTGGGGGGGTGGGCTGGGGCGGCTGTTAGAAAGAAGAGAGAGAGGAGGGGGGGGGGGGGGACAGGAGAGTGAAAGAGTAAGGAAGATGAGAGAGAGGAAAGGAGGGATAGAGAGAGAGAAAAGGAATTGAGAGGAAGAGAGAGAGTTTAGGTAGAGAGGCGGTAAGGAGAGAGGGATGGGAGGAGCCTGGGAGGAGTCTTTGTGTGTGTGTGTGGCAGGAGGTGGAGGGGAGGTGCACACAGACAGAGGCTGTGAGCGAGGGAACTAACTCTCTCTCTGGACGGAGAAGTGCAGGACAGGGGGGTCCCAGACAGACAAAGGGATCACAGAGCGGAGAAGAGAAGAGAGGAGCAGAGAAGAGAAGAGGGGTGTGGATCTCGGTGATCAGACAGGGCTTGTCTGAGCCCAAACGCTCCACACACAGACACACACGGACACACACACACGCAGACCGGAGAGGCCAACGTAGGGGAGCAAGTATGCCGGGGTCACGCAGGGGTACGTGAGACCCTCCATGTGGGGGACTGTTTTGTTTCTGCTTGTGTGCGTTTTTTTGTGCTTGCGTGCTTTTGTGTGCGTGCGTGCGTGCCTGCGTGTGTTTGTCCAACTAAGTGAAGTTTGTTGTAAGAGTTTAGTTTGAACTGTACTTTGTTGCCAGACTTTTGAATAAGTCAGAATGTGATTTGATTGGTCAGATGTGCATGTCTGACTCCATTGCAAGCTTTGAAATGATGTAATTTCCCCAGTTTTGTCATTTTATCCAGCTTTCCTTCTTTTCTCTGTCTTTCTTTGAATGCTGAATTACACTGGTTTAGTTACAAAAAGGAAGTGGTCTTTCATTAAGTTTCTGTTGTGGCAAACAGGTCCTCAACACAGCTGGTGAACCTGTGTGTGTGTGTGTGTGTGTGTGTGTGTGTGTGTGTGTGTGTGTGTGTGTGTGTGTGTGTGTGTGTGTGTGTGTGTGTGTGTGTGTGTGTGTGTGTGTGTGTGTGTGTGTGTGTGTGTGTGTGTGTGTGTGTGTGTGCGCGCGCGCGCACAGGACAC
>NC_137922.1:48749413-49016913 GCF_963457725.1 Sprattus sprattus | reverse complement strand
GAGAATATGCATGCGTACTATAAAAGTTCTGGAGAAACATCTGTTGACCGTGCTGTTTAATGAGGTGTGGAATGGGAGTTAGCCCTGGTCATGTCCTGAGCGAGATGGACTCCATAGGGTGTACGCACACGCACACGCACACGCACACGCACACGCACACAGAGTTCAAGGCCACCATAACTGCTAACTGGCTGCTATAATATTTGAAGTGACTGACGAATTAAGTTTCTATACACATGGTGAATATAAATCTAATACCAAAGTTTCTAGTGAAGACTAAACCGCAACAAGACATGTTGTTTTTAATATGATATCGTTTGAGTGTGTGTGCGCGTGCATGTGTGTGTGTGTGTGTGTGTGTGTGTGTGTGTGAGAGTGGGGGTCTCTTAAGGCAGCATAAAGGTAATAATGTAATGATGATCGATAATTGATTTGTTTGTTTGTTTGTTTGTTTATCAGAGCAAGAGGAGGGCCCGTTGAGCCGTCTCCATGGCGCTGGTCCAGCCACCGCCTGCCGCGCCCAGTGAGCGTCGCCCGGCGGCAGCCCCCCCCTCACCCCCCACCCCCGACAGCACCATGGGCTCCGTCAGCAGCCTCATCACCAGCCGCACCGCCTTCCCCTCCCGACCCGGTCCGGAGGTCACCAGGGTCACCCCTCGGCACCGGAGAACCGCGCCCGGCGCCGGCCGCTACCACCCTCAAAACATTACCCATGAGCCTTTGCTGGCCGTGACTGCCACGCCTGGGAAGAGACAGCCACTGGTGCCATCGGGGCAGACGCAGACACACAGGCACCGGACCTACCTGAGTGACGACTTCCCTGGCGAGGACTGGGAGGAGAGACATGCCCCGGCCCCACCCAGCCCAGGAAGTGACCCAGAGGAATTAGGAAGGCAGGCAAGGGGCGGGAGTGATGGAGCACCTCCACGTCTCGTCCCCGTGTCCGGGAAACTGGAGAGGGTGAGATGAGATGCACATTTAGGGACATGTTTGTTGGGTGAAGTTGAGGGACCTGTGTGTTAGTTAGATAGAATAATACTCTTAATATTATTATTCTTATATTAATATTAATGTCTTAATGTGCATTATCTTTTAAATAAGTTGTGGTCCATTATTACTTACATCTTCCCTTGTGTTGTCGAGCCAGATTTCAGATGTAAGTTTAAGGGTCAGCAAAGCAGGTTAAACCTGACCTTTAAGTTATAATGTGTTGTTGACGTTAGGTTTTCATTTAGTTTCTTTTTTTTTTTGGTCCCAGAACATTCAGAAGGCCATCATCAGACCCACTGCCTTTAAACCCGTTGTGCCCAAGAGCCGCAGCAACATGCAGTACCTCTCACCGCGGCTAGGGGGCGCTCTCTCGAACAGCCAGGGCAACCTGAACCTGCTGGCCCCATGCCCTAGCGAGCTGGCGCCCCCTGAGGGCTGCTCAGAGCGTCGCAGCTCCTACAGTGGCAGCCGGAACGGCCTAATGAGCCAGTCGTGCTCGTTCTCGCTCTCCGACTCTGGGCGGAACTCCCTCTCCAGCCTCCCCACCTGCAACAGCAGTGGTGTCGCCTACAGCCCGGGCCAGAGCGACGTCTCCGGACACCCCATGTCCGACCCGGGCAAGCTGACCTCCATGGCCCCCCCGCCACCGCCCCCACCCCCAATCAGCCACGGGCACACGAGTTCGGACAGCGGACGTTCGTCGTCCAGTAAGAGCACGGGCTCTCTGACGGGCATGGGGGTGCGTGGCGGTGGGGGCGGGGGTGTCGGGGTGCCCCTGTCGGACTGCGGCTCCTGTGGGAGATCGCCCTCCCAGGCCGAGGCGTACGAGCACATGGTCCGAGACCTGGAGGAGAAGCTGCGGGAGAGGGACCTGGAGTTGCATGATCTCCGAGACAACCTGGACGAGAACGAGGTGGCCATATGCCAGGTCAGATTCCCTACCACCTACATTCCATATCAGTCCATCGGAAGTCTCTCTCTCCCTCCTCTCTCTTTTCTCCCTCTCTCCTCTTTCCCTCTCTCTCTCTTCTCTCCCCCTCTCCTCTTCCCCTCTCTCTCTCTCCTTCTCTCTCCCCTTTCTCTTCTCTCTCCCTCTCTCTCTCCCCCCTCAGACTCCACACCGCCTAGACCCAACGCCATAGCAATTTATCTGAAGTATCTCACAGTGAAATATTAGCTGATATTAGGTGCAGTCCGTGATTCTAATGCAATACACTCTAATTCTAATGCAATAAATTCAGCGAATTGTTCTTCACTGTCCTCTTGCTGTCCGTTCAGTGTGTTTGTATGCAGTCCTGCCTCTGTAAATGTAAACAAACATAGTGGCTCAGACCGAGCCATAATAAACCCCAGCCATTTCACACTTTCACACACTTGATTCAGGAGCACAGAAGGGAGGTTTGTAATTTGATTGGGCTCAAATATCAGCAACGTCTCACTACAATCACGGACTCCACCTTTAGTTCTCAATGCTTACTTATATATCTGAAGCATCTCTTGTGACAGATGTTAGCAATTGTCACACAGGTGCTCATTGGAAGCAAAAGTTGTGAAACAAGTTGTGTGTTTTTTCCAGATGACCGGATGAATTGGTTCGATTAATTGCCTGTCATCCTGTCCTGTCTGTCTTTCTGTCTGTTCAACCTGTCTAAGCAAAGAAAAAATCATGGAATGTGACATTCCTCTGGCAGAAGTCACAATAGTGCCTCTCTGCTCTGCAGGTGTACGAGGAGAAGCAGAAGCGCTGCGAGCTGGAGATGGAGGAGCTGCGGCAGAGCTGCGCCTCGCGCATGCAGCAGGCCTCGCAGAAGGCGCAGCGGGGGCAGCAGCTGCTACAGCTGCAGATCTTTCAGCTGCAGCAGGACAAGAAGAAGCTGCAGGAGGACTTCGGCCACGTCCTGCAGGAGCGGGAGCAGCTGGAGGAGCGCTGCAACACCTACGAGAGGGAGAAGACCCAGATGGGCCCGCGCCTGGAGGAGACCAAGTGGGAGGTAAGCAGCAGGAGGAGCAGCAGGAGGAGGAGGAGGAGGAAAAAGTCACAGGGGACTGCAGGAGAGTCATATTTAATTCCATCACATAGTTGCCATGCCAACGCCAGGTGATGGGAGCGTGTCTTAGAGCACTTTTTTTTTATGCAGAGTTGCCATAGTATGCAGCATCTTTAATGTGAATTTATGGTGTGACTGCTCTTGTGCATTCTTGTGTGTGAATTTATGGTGCCAACCAGTAAGACTCATTACTACAAGTGGCAGCAGTGTGTAATGCAGAGTGGAAAGATTTACTAAAGATTTCATAATGAAATATGACTCACACAGGGCAGGTGGTCAGTGCATTTTAGTTTGAACAGGTCTGCCTCTGTTTTACAGACCTTGTTTTCCTTGCCCACCACAGAGGCGTATGCAGTGTCTCTTGTGTAACATGTACCGATGCAAGTAGAAGGGCAGAGACCCTCCGCTTGGATAGAAACCTCAGATTTCACACTTACCTTAATGAAGATGTTGGTACTACTTCTGTTGTTGTTGTGATGGACCATTTCTCTGGCTTGGTGTGTTGTGTTGCATAATAGACTAGGCTTATTAGCTTTTAGATGTTTTTTTCAAACATCACCGAGTCAAACATCACCGAGTGAAGAAGAGTTTAAGTGTGTTATTCTTTGGTTTGACATGTTTGAGTTTGTAGTCCACATTCAGTGGCTGACAGGTTGTTATTTTTGACGTGTGTGTGTGTGTGTGTGTGTGTGTGTTTTCCCATAGCTGAAGTGACCTCAGCCTCACACCCCCTGCTGCTGTACCCTTAACTGTAAACTAGGACACAAGTGTGTTCTTATAAACAACTCTACTTGCAGATTATGGGTTAGCGTTAGCTTAGAGAGATGGGGAAGTTTAAGGCTGGGTTAATGGGTTAGCGTTAGCTTAGAGAGATGGTGAAGTTTAAGGCTGGGTAAATGGGTTAGCATTAGATGAGAGAGATGGTAAAGTCTAAGGCTGGGCTAATGGTCTGTTCACAGTGCGACACAGAGCGTTCCAAGAATTCAGTGGGAATGTGATGTCTAACCAAGACAGTGTAATCTCTCTCTCTCTCTCTCTCTCTCTTTCTCCCTCTATGAGGAGAAGAATCCTGAAAAGCAGGCTGTTCTAGTCTCATGCATACTTTGGCCCAGATGCAAATTACTTTCTGGGCTCTATTTGGCATCTTGGCCTCACCCAGATAGCTTAATCTCAGCCAGATCAGGGCCGCATCAGGGCCGTCCATCCCACAGATAGTGTTTGGGTAGCTGCATGCCCACTGCCTTTGGGCTATTCATTGGTGATGTAGTGGAGCCTGTGTCTCTTGCGGTGTCTCTGTCTGCTATCAAACTCTTTGTAGCTCTCTTTTTCTCCATCGTTCTCTCCATCCTGCTCACTCTCATTTTTCCTCTCACTTTATGACGTCTGAGTGTTATTATATTAGTGCCTGCTTTTGCAGATAAAAAATAAAATATGTGTTTGTCTTACCTGCGCCTCTCCCTTTTTCTTTCTCCATCTATCCATCCCTCCATCTTTCTCTACCTCTCCCTGTCTCCCCCCATTTGCCCACATTATCCCTCTCTCACTTTCTCTTCCCTGTGTTCTATTTCTCTCTCTCTCTCTCTCCATCCCTCTCTTGTTTCTCTCTCCCTCTCCCTCTCTCTCTCTCTCCATCCCTCTCTTACATTTACATTTAGTCATTTAGCAGACGCTTTTGTCCAAAGCGACGTACCAGGGAGAGGCAATCAAGCTAAGAGCAATACAAAAACCTGGTGTAACAATCAATTGTGTCTTGTGTCTCTCTCTTTCTCTCCTTCCTCCATCTCTCAGGTGTGCCAGAAGTCGGGGGAGATCTCCCTGCTGAAGCAGCAGCTGAAGGACCTGCAGGCGGAGCTGGCGCAGCGGGTGGGGGAGGTGATGACACTGCGGGGCCAGCTGCGGGAGTCGCGGGCGGAGCGCGAGGGGGCGCAGGTGCAGCTGCAGGAGGCGCTGGGGTCCGCCCGCACCCGGCAGCTCGAGCTGGAGGTGTGCGAGAACGAGCTGCAGCGCCGCAAGAGCGAGGCCGAGCTCCTCCGACAGAAACTCGCCCGGCTCAACGAGGAGCTGGTCGCCCTCAAGGAGGCGCAGCAGGAAGCGGAGGAGGAGGAGGCGCACAGAGCAGGAGGTGAGAACGACTCACAGATGCTGGATATATTTCTCTGGCTCTGTCTTTCTCACTCTCTACTTTCTTGCAGTTCGTCAGAGGCGACAGACCTTAGTCTTTCCCTGGCCTAAGTGGAGCTCCTGTAACCAGCTTCATGCGGCCATCTTAAAGACATTAAACATGTTTTACTAAGCAGAGCTCCTATAACCAGCTTAATGCAGCCATCTTAAAGACATTAAACATGTTTCACTAAGCAGAGCTCCTATAACCAGCTTAATGCAGCCATCTTAAAGACATTAAACATGTTTCACTAAGCAGAGCTCCTATAACCAGCTTAATGCAGCCATCTTAAAGACATTAAACATGTTTTACTAAGCAGAGCTCCTATAACCAGCTTAATGCAGCCATCTTAAAGACATTAAACATGTTTCACTAAGCAGAGCTCCTATAACCAGCTTAATGCAGCCATCTTAAAGACATTAAACATGTTTCCCTAAGTGGAGCTCTCGTAACCAGCTTCATGTGGCCATCTTAAAGACATTAAACATGTTTTACTAAGCAGAGCTCCTATAACCAGCTTAATGCAGCCATCTTAAAGACATTAAACATGTTTCACTAAGCAGAGCTCCTATAACCAGCTTAATGCAGCCATCTTAAAGACATTAAACATGTTTCCCTAAGTGGAGCTCTCGTAACCAGCTTCATGTGGCCATCTTAAAGACATTAAACATGTTTCACTAAGCAGAGCTCCTATAACCAGCTTAATGCAGCCATCTTAAAGACATTAAACATGTTTCACTAAGCAGAGCTCCTATAACCAGCTTAATGCAGCCATCTTAAAGACATTAAACATGTTTCCCTAAGTGGAGCTCTCGTAACCAGCTTCATGTGGCCATCTTAAAGACATTAAACATGTTTCACTAAGCAGAGCTCCTATAACCAGCTTAATGCAGCCATCTTAAAGACATTAAACATGTTTCACTAAGCAGAGCTCCTATAACCAGCTTAATGCAGCCATCTTAAAGACATTAAACATGTTTCCCTAAGTGGAGCTCTCGTAACCAGCTTCATGTGGCCATCTTAAAGACATTAAACATGTTTCACTAAGCAGAGCTCCTATAACCAGCTTAATGCAGCCATCTTAAAGACATTAAACATGTTTCCCTAAGTGGAGCTCCTATAACCAGCTTAATGCAGCCATCTTAAAGACATTAAACATGTTTCCTTCCCATGTACCCTGACTGTAGGAATCACAGCAAGTAGTTTTGCAATCTTCTGGTGGCCCAGAAAGCTCAGAGGTTCTTGCATTGGCAGAGGTAGTGATAAAGTGTGTAAATTCAAGCTAAGATATTCAGGTTAAACGTGAGTAAATAGTTTGGCACAGTTTTGTAACATCCTAAAATGTGTTGGGGATTGTAGCTTTAATTTCAATCCATTCCTAAAACTACAATCAATACATGGCAGCAGCTATGGTCAATGAGGCAAACGATACGTCACCATCAGAATGAGCTTGTGACCCCATCCCATGAGATTCCCTCAGTCACGCTAGAGAGGTCCTGAGGGATGGAGAGTGAGGGATGGAGCGAGAGAGAGGGATGGAGGGAGGGAGGGAGGGAGAGGGATGGATATGTGGCCTCACAAACACGGCGACGGAGAAACTGGGCCAGCAAATAGCAGCATTTACTTGGTCAGGCAAACTAGCACAGAAGAGTGAACCAGAGAGACGCAACCAGCCTATACTCTCTCAACACATTGTTGTGCATAATTGTCTAGTATTATTGGACATGAACTATATATATCATTAATCATTTTAGGTGTCATTATTTTGTACTGTACATTTGCAAAACTAACCTATTATTGTTTTGTTTTTGTTTTGCTGAAAATAAACGACAGCAGCTGGGTCAGTGGGCGGAGCCTCTGGGGAGGCGTGGCAGCAGCAGAGCGAGCGCCTGAGGGCGGAGCTTGAGTCCGAGCGGCACCACCAGGCGGGGCAGGTGTCGGCCTTCGAGGGGGAGCGGCGCAGCTGGGAGGAGGAGAAGGAGAAAGTAATTCGCTACCAGAAGCAGCTGCAGCAGAACTACGTGCAGATGTACCGCCGCAACCGACAGCTAGAGGGCGCCCTGCGCGACCTCAGTATGGAGCTGGAGGCCCGCGAGCTGGATGACGATGAGGGCAGCGGGAACGAGATCAACTTTGATGACGTCACGGCGACAGAGATCTGAACGCTGCCCAATCGCTTTAACACTGCTGAATCGCTTTAACCCTTAAACACTTTTTCGGCTAGGTTTAATCTCTTTACTCTATTCCCCTCACAAACACACACACACACACACACACACACACACACACACAAACACCCTCTCAGTTTCTCTCACTCACTCACCATCCCCCACCCACAGTGTGCTGGTTCTGTGTTGTTGGCCAGCAGGGTCTTACTGCTATGGGGTATAACATAAGTCCTGCAGACAGATTAGTATCTGAATCCAAAGGCGAGGCAAAGAGTGTGTGTGCGTGTGTCTGTGCGTGCGTGTGTGTGTGCGTTTGCCTGAAACAAGTGCTGCAGGACCTAGTCCTTGTTTGTCCCGATAGCTACAACCCTCTGCACTTAATACAGTTTGGACAAGTTTCATGGTCCTAGACCCACCAGGTTTAGGACTACGCTCACATACTTTACAGTTTTTCAAAGACAGCAGAACTTAGTCTAGGACTAGGCCTAGTGGTGTTTCAAAGGTTTCACATCCTTATGCACATAGCCATTAGTGTGTCTCACACGCACAACTGCACACTTTTTTCCACACAGATAAATGCACAGTGACCACTGAGGATTTGTTCTGCTTTAATGAAGGGCTTCCTGATAAGTGAGAGAGATGCCTATGTCAGTGTATTACCGAGTAAAGTTTACTCAGTAAACCATTCTGCTCAGTCTACCTGCGTTCAGTGCGGTTGTGATGAATATTAGCTTACCACGAAGAGCACATTGCCTTGCAAACAATGAGGGCTCTCTTATACTCGAGTCGGCTGATGTGGACGTGAATAACACAATGCCGTGTCCCTAGGATTTAGACATAAGATAATGCGAAACGTCTTCAGTTTAAGTTTTAGACGTCAGTCTATTAGGTAAACTTTCATTAGTATTTCACCATCACCACAGCAGAATTGGTTGAACTGCTTAATTGCAGGATTTTTTTTTTTCCCCAACTTCGAAGAGAAATATCGTCCTCTTGAACACACGTTCTGCATGTGTAATTGTTAATTTCTCACTTTGGGAAAAAGGGTTCTCCTAAAGGATTAAGTGGGAATTAGATGTCCTGTCATCCTAAGTTAGTTTGTTTTCGACCCCAAAGCGACCAAGACCGTTTCAGATCTCAGACGACTGTTGGAGGAGTAGCATCTCACGGCTATCTCGCCCTTTCGCTAATGACAATGAGAATGTGTATATTTACACCTTATGACAAAGTAAATATATAAATAAATGTTTATGAAGATATGCTAGATTTCTTAAATGAAAATTGTATATAGAGATAGGGTAGTCACTGTGAATAGACCAAGGCATTGTCACAGCTACTGTTCTAAGGATCTGTTGTTTTTTATTTGTTTGTTTTTTTAATTAAATTTTTTTTTTGCAAGTGAATGTGATTCATGGCTTTATATTATAATTTTTTTATTCACAGTATTTGTACGAAGTCATTATAATGTATATTTTTCATGTTGTAAATTTCTTCTACCAACCAAATTTTTTGTTTTAATAAAAAAAAAACATGGCATAAATACAGCAGACTGCAGTTATTATTTTAATGAACTGTAATATGTGCAGAAAATAATGTATTTTTTTTCTTTCTCCCTCTCTCCGTCTCTTTCTCTCAACTTTGACCTGTTTGAAGAGAATCAATGGCATTCGGCTAGTAGTTGCTAACTGCATTTAATGGTTACTGCATGTATTAAAGAAGACAGCGGTTGTCTGTGTGTTCTTGTAACTCTTTCATTAGTATTGGTTTAGAACAGTCCTCAGAATAGTTCTCCATCTTTTTCTGAGTCACAGTAAAGCCATCGTCCTGTTCACGTCACACTGATGGACAGTAAAAACAACTAGTCCGTGTTGACACTGCGCTCGTCTTGACTTCAGTGTGAGGCACGGCTGACGGAGAAAGGCCTCTGCTCTCTCCAGCCGTCTCCAGCCATTTCCCTTTGTCAGGTCTTCAGCATGCAGCATGTGGTGTGTCGTGAGGCTCTCGTTCAGCAGTCTCAGCCTAAACCCCCAAAAGCTCTGCGTGGGCTCTTACTGTGCTGCACCATCTTTGACACACGCACGTCAACAAAGATGCTGCACCATCTTTGACACACGCACGTCAACAAAGACGTCAAGGCCATCTTCATAATCACCGCCTTCAAGACGTTGTTTGAAAAATACTTTTTTTTCTCTCCACTCCCTCACTTTTCCTAGAGATTCAACGTGCCGTTCTCAAGGCAGTGCTTCTCTCCTCCGAGCCTTTCTCCGTTTCGCCTCGGCTGCCGTGGTCCCCAGTTGTCTGTGACCTGGTCTGTCCCGGGTGGAGGGCTCAGCATGTGGTGTGTGTGACCTGGTCTGTCCTGGGTGGAGGGCCCAGCAGGTGGTGTGTCCCTGCCCAGGCTGCAGGTCAGGGGGCTTTGGGGACTTTGACCACCAGCTCCATAGGGTCCTTGGCCTTGTGGCTGAAGGCCTGCCGGATGATGTCCACCGCTTGTAGATGGGTCACGCCCTTCAGAGTCACGCCGTCCACCGACACCAGCTCATAACCAGCCTGGGAGAGCAGGACAGGGTTAGGTTAATAAGATGAGAGAGGGTAAGATAAATATAAATATACATACACACACACACACACCTGCCTGCCTGAGAGAGGAGGAGAGGGTTAGAAAAGGACACACACACACACACATACACACACAGTAACGGTTGACTCCTTTGGTGCTCATGATTCACACTCCTTATCCTGACTAATCCCTCAGATGTGCAGGGCTCATCAGGTCTGAGACATGCACACTTACACAAACAGACATAATCACACATACAAAAATAGATATTCACACAGACAGATCACACACACATAGAAACTGCTAATTGCACACAGACATATAAAAATAGATATTCAGAAATGCATAGACACACACACACACAGATGCACATATACAAACTGGTAAAAGCACACAAACAAGCATGATCACAGACATACACAAATATTCACCCTTGCATACAAACACAAACACACACACACACACACATACACACACAGTGGCCTTGCCACTATTTGTCCTGTCTCTTTGTGAGACCCTCGGACTTCACTGGATCTTTGTTATGTTATTTAACGTCGGCTTGTCCTAGATTCAGCAGTCAGGAATATCCTGGAGTAATTACCGCCTCCCCTCACTGTGAGCCTTCAGTAACTGCCTCGTGTCAGAACATAACATCAGTCACTCGGCCGCTCACCAACTCCCACAAAGGTGGGCTGGACACGGCTCTCTCTCGAAAAATGGCCGCTGTGTCCTTTAATAACTTTGAACGCAGAGTGGGCTGAAGACAGATGGTCACTTTTATGGACTTAGCAGCGTTTCCTGCTCGCGAAAAAATAACAAAAGCCGACAAAGCCTTCAATAACTACCAGACGATAACTGCCACTGACGGTCACTTTTATGGGCTGAAATAGCCAGAGTTACTGGATCCTTCAATTACACTCATAAAGGTTGACTGGACATTGATGGTCAGTTTGAAAGAGTCCTCCCTGAGTCAGGTAAGTGTGTGTAGCAAGGGTGAAGTTTGTTATGGTTATGGTTAGGCTGGCCAGCACCTGGGCTGTGCTCCATGTCAAGTGTGCTGGTGTGGTCAGGTGAGGACTCCAGCTTTAAGGTTGGTTGATGGAATGTGGCCTGAGACGGAGGGAAGGGGTGTGTGAGGGTGGTGTGTGTGTGTGTGATGAATTCATTCGGTATAGAGGAGGACAGGGTCAAGTGTCAAATGAGCACACAGCAGGATGGTGAATTCAGGCAGCCGTCTCAACGCTGTCAATGTTTTCTTTTCTACCTTAAAACGCTTCACCAGCGCTTCTCATTAAAAATGACATTACATGTGAACAAAGCCAAACACAGTGAACAATGTGGAGGCCCAGGTGGGTGGGGGCATGGGCAGGGAAGTGTTAACTCCGTACTAACGAAAGGTCCAACGAGCACAGAACCAACCACGCTCTCAATGCTGCTCTTTGGAGCAAACGCTGCCAATGTTTTTTTTTTTCTACCTAAAAACGCCTCACTAGCGCATTCGATTAAAAATGACATTACATGTGCCAAACACAATAAACAATGTGTAGGCCCAGAAGGATGGAGGGGGAAGGTGGGTGGAGACCCAGGTGGGCAGAAGGGGCCGGGGTTCATGAAGCGTTAACTCAGTACAGCACTCGAGCACAGAACCAACCACGCTTGGTTTCATTAAGTTATTTTCAAACACTTGACCTTCAACAAGTTATTCAACCTACGGGCTGATTAAAAATGGCATTCCTGATGCAACTCTATGGAAAATGGTTGTGTTGTCTCTGTCACGTCACATTCCTGACGCGCACTACAGAGCAGGTCCTCTAATGAGAAAGAGAGGGGAACGTAAGAGGAGTTATTTAGTAGTAGGTGTGTGTGTGTGTGTGTGTGTGATGAGAAAGAGAGGGAGCCATGTTAATGAAGGGTAGGTTTGCGTGCGTGTGTGTTTGGGTGTGTGTGTGTGCCTGTGAGTGTGTCTGTGTGTGTGTGTGTGTGTGTCTGTGAGTGTGTGTGTGTGTGTGTGTGTGTATGTGCATGCGTGTGTGTGTGTGTGTGCACGTGTGTGCGTGTTTGCATGTGTGTGTGTGCGCTTACCCTGAGGACTTCACTGGTGGAGGCTGCTCCTCCTGGGAAAATCTTCTCGATCTTCACCACTGGTTGCACCTTGGACTCGACCCCTCCAGAGACACTGATCCCTACACCACACACACACACACATACACACACACAAACACCACCCGGACACACACACACACACACACACACACACACACACACACACACACACACACACACACACACACACACACACACACACACACACACACACACAAACACCACCCAGACACACAACACACACAACACACACAATTTTTTTTCAAGCACTGGTATTTTCTTTAGTAATTGCAAATCTATTTTAAAATATAAATATATGGTACATGGCTCTAATTGAAATGCATCAGAATTTGAGAAGTCAACATGTAAAGATATTTATTTGATACTCAATTACTGAGGATACTGAAGCATACTTTAGGAGATACTGACATGCGCATAACTTAAATCTTACTCTTTGATGAACTAGTATACAACCCTCTGATTTTTTTTTAGGAAGCCACTGCTACAAATGTTAAACTTTAGACTTGGCTGACATCTTTTGGTTCTTCAGGGGTACTGCAACTACCCCAACTTCCAATCAAAATGTCAGATATGTGCCCTGATATGTGTGGTTCTGACACACACGACTTTGAACACAGCCAAACATCAATCCATACATCAAACATCTTATTTCATATGAGATAATGTATCTGTGCTGTTCTGTTTATCTCAATAAACTACTGTCAAGTTGTGGGATTTCTAATGATGAAAAGATGTGTCCTCACCTAAGGACTGTTTGGTCTTGGAGATGTAGACTGTGGTGAACTTGTAGTCCTTTTCATGCCCTGCGCCATTCTGACCCCGTCTCTGCTGCCCGTTCAGCTGCCTCTCTGCCACCTGAACCACAGGGGGCTCCGTTGAGTCTGAGCCCGCCTGAGTCCCGAACACCTCTAAGAGTGGCGGCCTCTTGTACCTCGACGGGCCCCCCACAGTAAACACCGGCTCCTCCTCCTCCTCCCTCTCCTCTTTAATCTTATCCTTTTTCCCGGTCCTGAAAGGCAACCTCCCCCTCTCTGTGTTGGTACGACCCTTCTCCCAATCAAAATGAATGGGGGGGACTGAACCATTCTCCAGCAGGCGGGGGGTGGTACTCTCGGCCAGCAGCCAGTTGGGGAGGGCAGGCCTGGCTTGACTGCGTACAGTGGGGGCCACTGCGTAGTGGGAGTCCACAGGGATGTCCAAGAGGGGGGTAAAAGCTTTGGTGGTCAGGGGGTGGTCCAGGGAATCCGGCGTCTGAGAGAGTCTCATCCTGTCCAGCTCTTCCAGCAGCTGGTTTTCCCTCTCCACATCGTCTGCACTCTGCAGCTCAAAGCCACCATGGAAATCTGGAGGTGGGGGGTCAGGAGACATGATAGTAAAACCTCTCAAAATGGCTTCATGCACTGCTATACATTTGGAGGAGTTTCCCGGAAATTAATATGCAGATATTTTGGCAGGATAGGTGAATAAATTGAAGTTAGTTCGGATAGAGTTGTCCATTATGTGAAAAAGAGGTAGTTCAGATAGAAGTGTCCAGTATGTGAATAAGAGTAAACGTGTGTATAAACTGAAGTTAGTTCAGATAGAAGTGTCTTGTATGTGAATAAGAGTAAACGTGTGAATAAACTGAAGTTAGTTCAGAGAGAAGTGTCCGGTATGTGAATAAGTGTCAACGTGTCTTGGTGCAGGATAAGCACTCTGACCTGGAACAGGAGTGATGAGGTGGCGACGTGGTGTCCGACCGCACTGAGGGGAGCGCAGAGGAGGGGAGCGCACTATAGAGGGAGGAGGGGGAGGAGGGGAGGAGAGGATAATGAGAGGAGAGGAGAGGGAGGATAATGAGAGGAGAGGAGAGGGAGGATAATGAGAGGAGAGGAGAGGTAGGATAATGAGAGGAGAGGAGAGGGAGGATAATGAGAGGAGAGGAGAGGGAGGACAGGAGAAGAGAGGGAGGAAAAGGAGAGGAGAGAGGATGAGAGGGAAGAGAAGGAGAGAGGGGGGAGATGAGAGGAGAAGGAAGACAAGGAGAGGAGAGAAGAGGAGGGGAAAGACAAGGAGAGGAGAGGGGCAGTTTGTCTCACATTTTGAGAATATGCAACGGATATATATCTAAAAAAGCTGAATAATTTGTAATTAAAAAAATATATCTTCAGTCCAGTATTTAGGGCAGTGAAAATATGGCTCCTCTAAAGGATGTATGGTCCCTCGTCTACTCACATGAGCGGGACTTAAGAATCTCATAGGCCTCCTGCTCGAAGTGATCCACCAGACTGTTGAACAGCTCAAGATCAGTCACGGGGATCAGCAGCCTGAGACGCCCATGCAAAACAACCACACAAACGCAGTCACTGGCTAAATGCATCTGAATAAAAATCTCCTCAGCGTCCTTAACATGGCAGGCAAGGCAAGTTTATTTATAAGTAACATTTCATACACAGAGGAAATTCCAAGTATAACAGTTACAGATATGTTACAGATATGATTTTTTGTGATTCTAATTAAATTCGATTACATTTTTATAGCGCCATTATATATTCTGATCTCTTCTGACAGAGTCAAGTACCCTCCTCCTCAATGACATCGTATCTAGCTGAGGGATCTTCCTGTACGTTGGCTGGGGGGGTGTATTTCATGACCTTTGACCCCCTAACACATTAACTCAGCACTCACCTGACCTCCCGCAGTAAGAGCAGCTTCTCCGGACGGTCCAGGATGGCCAGCAGATGGCGCACTAAGTTCTCCACAATACCATCTGTCAAATACTGCAGAGAAAAACAAACAAGCAAATACATTCATATGAACGAGCAAATACTAAATATACAGTAGTGGCATACTCTATTTGAAATAAATCTGAAAATGTAACATAGACTTTCTTAAATTTCATTAATATTTTAAATTTCTGGTTTCCAAATGACAGCCATAAAGTGTTCTTGCAGGACATGTGCGTGATGGTATAAAGAAATAATTTTCTTCTCTGTTTGGGCCCAGTCTCTTGCCGTACTCACCCTCCCACAGAGAGTCATGATGGCGGCCACCTCGTCCTCTCCGAGTAACCTCCATGACATGTCCTCCACCGCCGCCAACGCCGCCAGAGCCTCAGCATCAGGGACGCGACGACCTGGTTTATCCTTGCCTTTACACACAGGTACAGAGTCAGAAACACACACAAACACACACACACACACACAGGTACAGAGTCATAAACACAAACATACACACACACACACACAGGTACAGTCATAAACACACACAGTCACACACACAGACACATACACTACATGTAAACAAACAACTCCTACATAAAAAGCTCTGGCAGTAGGAGCTTTTCTTTAGCATCTGTCCCATATCCCTCCAGATATGCTCTGCTCTTACCTGTGGGTGACTTGGAGCGCCCCCTAGTGGTGTCTCTCCGGCGTATGCCGCCGAACAGCCGGTTGACAAAGGTTTTGGAGCGCTGGAGGGGGCTGCTGCTCTCCTCCGGTCCCGACTCCCTCTCCCTCTCCTGCTTCTTCTTCTTCTGCTGCTTCTGCGTGTCCTCTGGGGGGGGGGACAGCACAGGCTATTCAACACAGTTGAGTACCTGAACCAAGTTCACACTGACTCCTATTCAACACAGTTGAGTACCTGAACCAAGTTCACACTGACTCCTATTCAACACAGTTGAGTACCTGAACCAAGTTCACACTGACTCCTATTCAACACAGTGGAGTACCTGAACCAAGTTCACACTGACTCCTATTCAACACAGTGGAGTACCTGAACCAAGTTCACACTGACTCCTATTCAACACAGTGGAGTACCTGAACCAAGTTCACACTGACTCCTATTCAACACAGTTGAGTACCTGAACCAAGTTCACACTGACTCCTATTCAACACAGTGGAGTACCTAAACCTAGTTCACACTGACTCCTATTCAACACAGTGGAGTACTTAACCAATTTCACACTGACTGCTGTTCAACACAGTGGAGTACCTGAACCAAGTTCACACTGACCGACTGCTGTTTAACACAGTGGGAGCACCTAAACCTAGTTCACACTGACTCCTATTCAACACAGTGGAGTACCTAAACCAATTTCACACTGACTGCTGTTCAACACAGTGGAGTACCTGAACCAAGTTCACACTGACCGACTGCTGTTTAACACAGTGGGAGCACCTAAACCAAGTTCACACTGACTCCTCGGGACGCGAAATCGTGTTGCTCTCATTGGGATAGAATGGAAGCGACTTGTCGCCTGCTGTCGCCTGCTGAGGAAAAAGTCGTCTCTGCTGCTTGCTGAAAGTTGGGGATTTTTTTACTCTATGCAAATGAAGGCGACTTGCTGCCTGCTGAGAGCCAACCAGTTTGGCGTGTGTGTGATTTGAAAGTCAATGTAGCTCATAGGGGCACCGCGGGAGTAATAAAAAATATCGAAACAAGGTGGCGGAGTCTCGTGACTCAGTTACCGGGACATATTTTATGTGTATAAAGGTTATCTACACGTCTTTTAAATGTGTAATCGACTTGGTTTGTTGTTTATATGCTACACGAATGCTGTGAGGTCAAACAGAATATTGTAGGTCTTAAATTAAGCTCTCAACTATTAGTTAGCTTGCCGCTGATACTTTGACCGAAAACCCATTGAAACACATTGTAGCTAGCTAGCTAGCTGCTAAATAAGTTACATACAACGTTTCCGTGATTGAACTGTCTGATATATATGGATTAGATAGAATAAATACACAAATTATAAATTATAGTAATCAGCGCAACATCTTAACTGAAATCTGAAATATTACTGTTAGCTTGCCGCAAAAACTTTAACCGAAAACCCATTGTAGCACATAGTGGCTAGCTAGCCTGCTGCTTATAAGTTTCATATACTTGAACATTGCTACAGCCAAACTGAATTTTCTGACCACGCCCCCCAGGCGACTTGTCGCATAGCGATTAAACGCAAGACATATGTACCGTGGGCACCCAGCGTGACTCCTATTCAACACAGTGGAGTACCTAAACCAAGTTCACACTGACTGACTGCTGAGTACCTAGCTAGTTCCACTACACTCCTCTGTCAGAAGGAGGTCAGAAGCAAAGCACAGTCCAGCCCAGCACAGCCCAGCTCAGCAGGGATTGTTTAACACAAATGCACATTCTTATTATTCACGTGGACTGCTAGCTACCTAGGTAAATTCACTTACATTTATTTGTAAGACTCCAGAATGGCCAGTAGCCAGTCATACCAGTTTCATCAGGTTATGAATACATGGCACTGAATATCCCCCCCCCCCCCCCCCCCACACAGTTTCATGAGTCCCCTCACCATACAGGTTTCACACACACACACCCACACACACACACACCCACACCCACACACACACACACACACACACACACACACACACACACACACACACACACATTTCCATTGGATAAGAGCCAGTCTCTCAAACACACACACACCCGCTTCCTGCCAACTCCTCACCTGTCACGGTCATGTGACTCTGCGTGCGTCTGATTGGAGGGCTGGGTCGACTGAGGGCCATCAGGAGGGAGTTCTTCCTGGACTCGCCCCCCCGGCCTCCCCCTCCAATCAACGTGTCCTGTAGGAGCTCCAAGGCCCCCCGGGAGCGGCTGCTGGACCCCCCTGCGGCGTCGGTCTGCATGGATGCTTCCACCATCTCCCCTGCTGGCGCCAGCAGCATCTGGGAGAGACCACTGAGGGAGCTCAGGGGGGTGCCGGAGGAGAGCGAGGAGGCCGTGGACATCGAGTCGGAGCCCTGGGGGGACGACTGGGGTGCTGAAGGGGGGGGGGGATAGAAATGAGGAATACTCAGATGCACATACACACAGACAGAGAATGCTTGAACAAACATGCCAACAACTACCAAGTAAAGTACAGCCAACACAATGTATGTTCTTATTATAGGTATTTTTTATAAAGCTCAGCAACTATAGTTAAAGCTACAAACACAAACACAAAGTGTGTGTGTGTGTGTGTGTGTGTGTGTGTCCAATAAAATGATGTTTACACTGTTTGAGCCAACTGTACTCTGCCACCATCTCCTTATAGGCCGGATATCTCCCAGTTTCCTGTCAAACACAAACAGGCGCACACAAACACAAACACACACACACAAGCAGAGGGTTAGAATACAACACACCTTTTTTCTCTCCAAGATATCCTTCCTAACAAGCTCAGACTGGCTTATGTTACCTCTTTGTAGTGATAAATAATTTCTGAATCACAGAGTGCTGCACTGGGCTACTTTAGTGAGATCCCTTTGGACAGGGATTCAGAACATGACAAAGGCAGATGAAGAAATATAAATGCACTCTATTTAATGTCTCAAAGTCTTGCCTGGAGGTAGGGAGTCGTGTTATGGTAGATGGTAAGAACGATTGCTGTGATTCAATTTTATTTTCACTCGGAAACACCCTGGACTTAAACACAGGTCACAGGAAGAGAGAGAGTAGAGGAGGGGAGAGGAGACAAGGAGAGAGGAGAAGAGTGGAGAGGAGATGGAGGAGGGAGGAGAAGAGAGGGGAAAAGAGAAGGAGACAGGAGAGGAGGGGAGAGAGAAGGGGACAGGAGGATAGAGGAGGGAAGAGGACTGGAGAGGAGAGGAAAAGAAAAGCCTAGAGGTCAGGGTGGTGTGTGGGGGCAGGGAAGAGTGAGGGGGCAGAGAGGTGTGTGGGTGAAGGAGGTGAGTGGGGGCAGGAGGTGTGTGACGGCAGGAGGTGAGTGGGGACAGGAGGTGTGTGGGTAGGGAGGTGTGTGGGTAGGGAGGTGTGTGAGGGCAGGAGGTGAGGGGGGGCAGGAGGTATGTGGGTAGGGAGGTGTGTGGGTAGGGAGGTGTGTGAGGGGAGGAGGTGAGTGGGGGCAGGAGGTGTGTGGGTAGGGAGGTGTGTGGGTAGGGAGGTGTGTGAGGGCAGGAGGTGTGTGGGTGTAGGAGGTGTGTGGGTAGGGAGGTGTGTGAGGGCAGGAGGTGTGTGGGTGTAGGAGGTGTGTGGGTGTAGGAGGTGTGTGGGTAGGGAGGTGTGTGAGGGCAGGAGGTGTGTGGGGGCAGGAGGTGTGTGAGGGCAGGAGGTGTGTGGGTGTAGGAGGTGTGTGGGTGTAGGAGGTGTGTGGGTAGGGAGGTGTGTGAGGGCAGGAGGTGTGTGGGGGCAGGAGGTGTGTGAGGGCAGGAGGTGTGTGGGTAGGGAGGTGTGTGAGGGCAGGAGGTGTGTGGGGGCAGGAGGTGTGTGGGTAGGGAGGTGTGTGGGTGAAGGAGGTGTGTGGGTGTAGGAGGTGAGTGGGTAGGGAGGTGTGTGGGTGAAGGAGGTGTGTGAGGGCAGGAGGTGAGTGGGTGTAGGAGGTGTGTGGGTAGGGAGGTGTGTGAGGGCAGGAGGTGAGTGGGGGCAGGAGGTGTGTGGGGGCAGGAGGTGTGTGAGGGCAGGAGGTGAGTGGGGGCAGGAGGTGTGTGGGTGTAGGAGGTGTGTGGGTAGGGAGGTGAGTGGGGGCAGGAGGTGAGTGGGGGCAGGAGGAGTGTTTGGCCCCGAGCTCCACACCTGATCTCCGGAGCATCGTTGTGAATAATGCACGAGGTCATTCCTCAGCATGGGAAACTAGAGAGGCAGAGCGCGAGCGCACTGAGTGCCGTTACGCACCGCAATGCATCGCAACGCACAGAGAGATGAGGACACAGCTTGCCAGCTGTCACAAAACTCCTCTCAGGTGAAGGTGTGTGTATGTCTGTGTGTGCTTGTGTGTGTGTGTGTGTGTGTGTGTGTGTGTGTGAGAGTGTGTGTGTGTGTGTGTGTGAGAGTGTGAGTATATGTGCGTGTATAAAAGTGTGTGTGTGTGTGTGTGTGTCAGGCAGTGTGTGAGACAGGCATTGTGTGTGTATATGTGCGTGTGTATGTGTGTGACAGGCAGTGTGTGTGTGTGTGTGTGTGTGTGTGTGTGTGTGTTTGTATGTGTGTGACAGGCAGTGTGTGTGTGTGTGTGTGTGTGTTTGTATGTGTGTGACAGGCAGTGTGTGTGTGTGTGTGTGTGTGTGTGTGTGTGTTTGTATGTGTGTGACAGGCAGTGTGTGTGTGTATATGTGCGTGTATAAAACTGTGTGTGTGTGTGCCTGTGTAAGTGTAGGTGTAAGTCGAAATGTAGTGCATGTGTGTTGCATGGAACAAAGATGAAATGGAACTGCTCAAGAGTTCCAAAAGAATGAGAGAATGAAAAGAGAGAGAGAGGGAGAGTGAGTGAGAGAGAGAGAGAGGAGTGAGTGAGTTTGAGAGAATGAGAGAGAGGGAGAGAGATTGTGTTAACTGGAGACTGACAGATGCTTGGCAGCTATGTGTTCATTAAGCCCTTTATCTCTAGTCATCTTCTCTTCTCCTCTCCTCTACTCTCTTCCTCCTCCTGTTTGAGACGGGGTTTCCCCTTCTACACATCCGTGCTCCATCCTCTCCTATCAATCATGTCATTAAGGGCAGAATGGGCACTCACTGGTGAGCATGGTGTGTGTGTGTGTGTGTGTGCGTGTTTACCTTGATGGTGAGCATGGTGTGTGTGTGTGTGTGTGTGTGTGTGTGTGTGTTTACCTTGATGGTGAGCATGATGTGTGTGTGGCTCTTGAGCACTTCTACGGCCTGGCTGTGGCTGATGTCCTGGAAGCTGACACCGTTGGCTGCCAGGATCTGATCCCCCATCTTAATGCCATTCTGCTCCGCCAAACCACCAGGGTCAAGCCTGCGCAGGAAACGCATCACAGGGGGCAAAGGTCAACACACAGATCAACCAGTGTCTTTCCTTTGTATCTCTAGAACTTTAAAGTGTCAGGTCTTGCGTAACAACCCATTACATGCTGACTTCAAGATACAAGGACTTTCCGTTACGTTAAATGACTGCACTACTTGTGGAATGATATGAAAGATGTGAATTAGAAGCACCAAACCTGATGCCCATATTGGTCATACATTTTTACGCAGCGGGCATTATACAGAAATTAAGTGACATGCAAATGTTTGGTTGGCCCATTCAACTTTTTTCATTTTTTTGTCTGTTGTATTATTTCAATTCCACACTTTGGACCGCTCAAAACAGAGTATGTGGATCACTGTACTACAACTTAGTTATCCCGACAATTAATCAATCATATTCAATCTTATATAGCGCTTCTCTAAGTACTTGAAGTCCCTTTACAGAGTCCAGTAGTCATTCAGACACAGTCATACCGGTGGTGGTAAGTTACATCAGTAGCCACAGCTGCCCTGGGGCAGACTAACAGAAGCGAGGCAACCAATCAGCGACTAGGGCCCCTCCGTCCACCACCAACATTCATTCATATTCATGTCTTTATGATGGTGGTGGGGAAAACCGGAGTACCCGGAGTAAACCCACACAGGCACGGGAGAACATGCAAACTCCACACAGAAAGGCCCTGGAACGACCGGGATTCAAACCCAGGGCCTTCTTGCTGTGAGGCAACAGTAATTGTAACAAGTTCTTTGTTGATACCTTTCAATACTGAGTACTGATATAAGTTCTTACAAATTTGCTGAGAATGTCTACAAATACAAATCTATCAGCAAAGTATTGGCCCGTTACCTGGTACTGGTATCAGTATCGGTGCATCCGTACATACGGGACAAGATATCCAAACCCAAACCACACACACGGCCTTTCTGTCTCTCCTACTTTGAGATGTAGATGCCAAGGCCGAACTCCTTCCCTCCGCGGATGTTGAATCCGAGGCAGCTGTCGTCAGAGGTGGTGTAGAGGTGCACTATCCTGCGCAGGGCGCTGTCACTGCTGGACTCAGAGGGAGTCGCTCCCACCTCCTCTACCACCATGCGGCGGTGGATCAGATCCACCCTGTTCAACACATATGAACACACACACACACACACACACATCGGGTGCACACACAACACATATGAACACACACACACACGCACGCGCACACAAAACACATATGAACACACATAACACATATGAACACACAAACACAGAGACAGACACACACACACACACACACACACACACACACACACACACACACACAAACACACACAAAGACGGGAGCACACACACATACATACAGACACATACACACACACACAAACAGAGTTATACACCCACATACACACACAAATACAAAAAGCCACATGAATATATATATATATACAGGCACCTAGTTACACAAACAGTCAAATGTGATGCCGTTTGAAGGCTCTGCCCGCACCATGTGGTCTTCTCCTTAGAGTAGCGGATGCCGGGCACCTTCCCCACACGCCGCACCACCATACGGAGCCGCTGGTTCCCCGTGAGGACCTTCACCGCACTGCCCATCGTGATGTTCTCCAGGCTCACGCCATTCACCTCCACCAGCTTATCCCCCACATGCAGCCCCGCATGCACTAGAGAGAGAGAGAAAGAGGGGAGAGAGAGAGAAAGAGGGGGGTAGGAGTGAGTGAGAGAGAGAGAAAGGGGGAGAGAGAAAGAGAGAGAGAGAAAGAGAGAGTGAGATGGGGGAGAGAGATAGAGAGAGAGAGGGGGGGGGATAGGGTGGGGAGAGAGAGAGAGAGATGCTGAGATGATCACAGTAACCCAAGTTACACTGCAATGCAAAGAAACCTATTTGGAACATTGGACAGGAGAAACTAAAAGCCAAAGTAGATTAGATTGTTATCTGGCCCTGACCAGAGAGTGGAATCGGCAGAATATCTCTCTACGGTCAGAGAGAGACCCTAACCAAGTACAGGCTAAGGGACCACAAAACGCACAACTTTTAAAACTATGACTTTCCATCACACAGTCATTAGACATCCCTCCTGTACATCAGAGGTAATTTACATCAAATTTACACCCCACCTGCAGAGCTGTGGTCCTCCACCTTGCTGACGAAGATGCTGAGGCCGTGTTCCGAGCCGCCCCTCACGCTGAAGCCCAGCCGGCCATCAGTGCTCTTATCCACCGTTATGGTGTGGATGTCCTCGCTCTCCGAACCGCCTAACGCCACACCACCACAGGGAGTTAAAGTACAGTATCACAACCACCGCTTAACACCACACCACCCCACAGGAGAAATAGTACAGTACCACAACCACCGCTTAACACCAAACCACAGGAAGTTATAATACAGTATCACAATCACCACAGTGAGTAATAATACAGTATCACATAAATGTGATATATTTATGTCACACAAATGTTCATCATAGACAATTGAATCCCCCTGAGAATGAAGAAAGCCACATAAAACACCCTTCCTCAGAGAGTTCCGAGTTCTGATTAGAACCTGAGGGTTTCTTCATAGCAGACACGGCACAGCCTTTTTCTCCAAGACTGTCACCAAACAAACCACTTAGGTTTCCTGTAACCTCAGTTATGCATGGACAGTAAATATTTTAATACGATATTGTGATATGATAGTGCCTGTTTCACACTGTCAGGGAGAAACTAGTGCAAGTTCACATACCTGTAGTGAACTAGACTAGACTAGACCAGACAAAGGGTAGTGAACTAGACTAGAGAAAGGGTAGTTTGGGCCAATCACTGGTGGCCTTTCTTACCCTCCTCGGGGGTGTTGATCAAAATGACACGGCCCATGGGGGAGGCCGAGCGATCGCCACGGCGACTCCGCAGCTGTTGCTGCTGCTTGCGCACCACTGTGGGCGGGGCTGCGTGTACCCCCTGGGAGGAGGTTGCGGGCTTCCGAGGGGCGGAGCCAGAAGAGTGCGCCATGGCGCTGAAGTGTGCCCGCTGATGTCACCGCTGCTCGTCCATTCCACTCTGCAGGCGGGGAGAGAGGGGGGGGGGGGGGGGGGGGGGGGGGTTGAAAGGCTTGCATCTCTGTTTAAATCACCTGCTACTTACGTATATCACTGTTTATTGAATGATTTTATTCATGTTACTTATTTTATATAAACTATTGTGTTCGTGTACATATTGTGTTTGTATACATATTTGTGTTACATGTTACACATTATTTACATAGATTCTGTATATGGACATAACAAAAGTTCAGAAATGATTGAAGTAAAGTATAAGGCTTTTATATTGAAATAATAGAGATTTGTCAAAAATAATGAAAGGGCTTTACTGTAAACTGTCACACATTGCAGATTTTCAATTTGAACAATACTCTTGATCAGTTTGCGGTTATTCATGGACTACTTATTTAGGTAGCGTACCAAAATCCTCCCAAAGAGTAATGGAGATGTCAGCGAGGCAATGGAGCCACAATCATCATCCTTCTCCTCCTCATCATCACAGCAGCTCAAGATCACATGAGCCTCCCTCTAAGCCTGTGAGTCATGGCTTGGCTCCCGTCTGTCTCACTGCACACCATGAGCCAGAAACAAAAACAAAAGTAAAACTTGGAAGTAAGCTAAAGGAACAGGTTGTCCTGTGAAAGTACTTTAATTTGTAGTCAAGAGATATCATCTATTTTTCATTGTGCTGCTGATGTAAATAGCAAGCAACAGAGAGTATCTTTACCCTGGTTGATTTGTTGTCCTGCATACGAAATAGACTGTTCAAGTCCACTCGTCCTGTCCCACATAGAAACAGTCACATGGATTTCGCCGGGGCCCTTTATTGTACTTATATGCCCTATGCACTTATATGTACTTTATATGCCCTGCTTGCGTGAGGACGGACGGTGGCGTCACTGTCGGGCGCCGAATTCCCCCGCAGCCGTCAGCACCTCGGACAGCGCAAGAACGTGACAACCAACAGCAGTATCGCCACGCACCTGTTGCATAAGAAAGCCACAGTAGACTACTGCAGCATAAACTACCTTTGATAAACGTTGCCTGCCTGTTTGTTACGTGGAAAAGTAGCCAATGAAATATAAACGTCATTTGAAAACGTTCGGTACTGTAAATACTGTGCCATTCTTCCAGACAGGAGCACATGGTGACCAAATACATCGGACTCAAAACAAACACCGTTTAGGGAGGAATACCGTTTAGGTGGGATAGAAAGGAACTTCGAACTCCACACCTCAACAGAAATAGTCTAAATACGCTGTGTCGTTACCACAAATTAGTATGCAGGCTAAGTTACAGTACCGTAACGTGTAGGCTGCATAATCATTAGAGCTAAAACAATAAATACAGACAACTAAACAGCCAAAGAGATGTGGGCAAGTATCCTTCACACACAGGTTATGCATTTTGTTCATTACCTATGTTGACTCTAAAATACTAGCCAAAACCTTACCTGTATCTCAGTTGAGCCGAATAACCTCTCATTAACATCGACGTAAGTGAAGTGCACTCATTACATAGGGTAATTCCTGCCCCCTGGCAACGGATTGGTTTTCTTGAACACACTTATGAGCCGGGGCGCGCCTCTCATTGGCTACTGGAGACGCCAGTCTTACAGAAAATGCCTATGCAGGCATTTCTCAAGGGTTCTAATTCCTGGAAGGATCCCACCGCATCTGTGATGACATTCTACCTAAGAACCATTGTAATTGTACTACTATAACTAGCCTTCAGTTTAAGGTGGTGAACACAGTTGCAAAACACACCATGAGCTTGATAACATCGTCTCAATTGTATCCACCTAATCAATTCCTTTCGGTTCAGTTCTGTGTATATTAATTAAATTCACTTTCAGAAAAAACGAACCTCTAAACTCTAACTTACTTCGAAGTCTGTTACCATCCAGTAGTAGTATTTTATGGCAATCATGAGCTGGCCCGTCAACCACAAACCACACATTAAAGCTGAGGAGCTCCCCCTACTGGAACATAGTGGTCACTGACAAAGAGCCACAGGTTTCATGTCCTGACAGTGAATAGCTCTGTGCCTGTTTGGGCGTAGAACAGTGGCAGACCAGAGATGGATCATCAGCGTCAGATTCTTCACCCAGTCAGATTAAATACTTTGCACTCAAATACAGAAGAAGTCAACAAAAAACTGAATAGTGGGATGACATTACTTTCTAAAAAAAATGTTTCAAAGTTCTCTTAATGTATATTAACCCATACTGTTTGTTCGTTTCATTTTATTTACCCTGGTTTAGTTCATCCTTTTTTTTATAAGTGTGATTGATCAAGCACACTTCAGATCTTAATGATTTATAATCTATTCCTACTCCGCCCATATGGCACCATTTCTCCTCCTGTGGCTTTTGAGAGATCAACACTGCTTGAACTCGTCCATCCAGCTTGCTTTAAAAAAGGGTCAAAATATGTTTCTAAAAATGTGTTCTTTTAGACTGCTTTGGTAACACTGTTCACTGCCCTGGCATGCCTATAAAGCACATTACATTGAAATTGCAAACAGAGCATGCAGCCTCAGCCTGTGGCAGTATGTGATAGGCCACTGTTGTGCTTTGTTATCCCAAACAAGGTCTTTGGCTCTTTGCAGCCTTAGACATTACCGTTTCATATTTCATAGCTCTTTACTTAATTATTTGCTCTTTTATAAACAGGATGTTCACGAGGGGGGAGCATGTGGCCTGGATGTAATCCAAGCAGTAAGGAGACAAAAGTTAAGTTGCAGCCACTGGACATAAGATGGATGACTCATTTTAAATGAGAAAAAAAAAAACACTTTGTGACTACAAAGTGACTATTTTGTTTTTAAAAATCAAACAAGATAATCAACCTGACTTTAGAAATGCCAGTAGTAACAGTAGATCACTGCTCAGTGTCATGGCATGGTACACCTGAAGAGTAGTGACAAAGACAATTCCTTTTCTTTTCACTGATTCAGTGGTGGGGGTTAGTGACAAACCTGGGTAAATTAACTCAGAGTAAGTGGTAAAACCTCCTAAAAGATGAGCCCTGTGGTACTGAGAAGCCACTTGCTTGAGCAGTGATAAGGTTTCAAAGACACATCCGCTCAAAAAGTCACCAGACACAAAACAAATAGTTGTGTCAGTTATTTATTGTCAGCAATACACTTTCCTCTGTTCTGTCTGGCTGTACTGCATTAACTTGAGCAAGTGAGAGTGTGAAAACATCAAGACTGCTTGGTCAAAAAGATTTTAGAAACAGTCCATCATAGGCACTACCCCACAACCCCTCATCAGCTGTACAGCACAGCCAACCTCCAGCCCTTCTTAGGATATTAAGCAACCAGGCAAGTCCACATTGCCCAAGGAGAAAAATTCCCCAGGGGAGATTTGCTGAGGTTTCTCAACCGCAGACATTCTCTCAAGGTTCAAGTGAATAATCCCTCTGGTCAATGTGGAAGCCCTGGTCTGTGCTAGTTCTCCGGCCCAGGCACAGGCTCCTTGTTGATTTCACGTACTGCGTTGGCCACATGGCGGATATTGACCATGTCCCCAAACTCCAGCTCTCTGTGCTCAAGGAGGATTCCCTAAGAAAAGGGTCAAAGGGTTTGCCATAATAATAATAAACCTTTATTTATATAGCACCTTTCATGCAAAATAATGCAGCTCAAATAAATTACATGCACATAAAAATAGACATCAAAGAAACATAAAAACTCAGATAAAGTACAAAAAAACAACAACAAATAAATAAATAAAAAATTATGATAATGACAATTATTAAAATCATCAATCAAAAATTACTGGATAAAAAGTTCAAAGTTTGATTTATTTGCATTGTTTATGGCTCTCTTATCTGTGTCTAAGAGGGAGAGAAAGACTGAGAAAGTGTGTGCATCAGGGCAGGTCTGAGAAGGGGATGTTGAGGGTGAGGGAGAGCCAATCAAATTAAGGCTAATTTATGGATGAAATATCACATGGACTTACTTGACTCCCTGGTCCAATGACAAACACTCCGCCCATGACAAAACCCTCTCCGTACACGTTTCCCCCCAGGAAACCGTTCTTAAAAGCCCGATAACCGTTCTTCCAAACGCCAGTCCGGAGGAACCCAGACAGACCCATTTTACGTTCCCGAGGCCCAAAGAACCGCCGCTGGAAAGAGAAACAAGGTCAGTAGTTCAATCCCTAGTTCAGGCCCTGCAGGGATAGTTACCGCTGGGGCTACAGCCACCTCTGAGGCTAACGTTCACTGCATAATCTGAGGTCAAAGGTCGGGATCCTGGTTCCAGGGTATGTATGTGGTTGGAATGGGCAGGGAGGGCTTTATTAAAATGAGCACACAAACAACTTACACATTTGTGTTCATCTCCACATTTTGCGGAGTAAGGATTTAACAGCATGACCCCTTTCTAATGGTGCAGCCAGGTGTATCTCTACTAACATGATGACCATAACACTCATATCTAAGACGATAAAGTTTATGATTTTAGTTATTTCTTCTGACAAACCTAAAAAAAAAATATCTTGCAGCTGTTTAAGTGGGACACCATCAAGAGCCCTGACTCTCTCCAGGAAACATAGCCACTGTGTGAAAACACATGACTTGGCTTTATTAAGAGACAAACCATGGCATTGACAAGAGCCGCTTGGCCTCTGTGAATGTTATGAACAGCAGAGTTTTAGAGGCTAAGATGGCACCTTCTCGTCTAAGTAGATCTCGCCGTTGAAGTAGGGTTGGAATTTCTGCACCTCCTTTCCAACGTTCTCCTTCACCACGGCAACCAGAGGGATGCCCAACTCATCCAGCTGGGGCTTCAGAGAGGACAACACAGAGGCCTCCTGCACATAGACACACACACAGTTCACACACACACACACACACACACACACACACACCAGGGTTTTTCCTGGGTCAAAATGGCTCTTCGGTGCACCCCAAAAAAAATTGCGCGCTGCGCGCGCACAGTCTGTCTTGTCTATCACCGTATTAGCAGACATCAAAGTCTTTTTTTTCCCCTTTTCTTACATTTCATAAATAATGGAGGATATGCTTGAGGTTATCATTTTGCTTCCACTTTAAATCAAAATCGACAATAGGCTAATACATTGACAATAGTCCAAGCCCCATGGTGCTATCATGTATGGTTCAAAGATTATCAAGGTTTACCTCATATATATATGCAAACTACTGAAATCTATATCAATAGAATCTAGGACTAACCAGTGGTCAGAAATGGAGCGCCATAAATATTGAAACCGCCGACTGATGAAGTCAGGTTGCATACGCAGGTTGAGTAATTAAGTGATTGGCAGCTGGCCGCTCTGTCCATTCGCGCACCTCACAGTTGCATAGAGATCAGACTTATCAACTCGATTACTATTGATGAAAACAGAACGAGGGCTTGGCTGTAGCCTACTTGAAACATAGGCTACTATTCAGAACATATTCGCTGACATGCATTGCATACGTGATGATATGCTTACAAATCTGCTTAAAACAACTAGTGAAGGTGTTTTAGAATAATATTTATGCCATACAATAAGTGACGTTATGTTAACACCACTTATTAATGTTATAGTAAACACTATTAACACCCAAGCTATTAAAAAGGTGACAAACAGTTATAAACCTTGATAGATAGAAAAATCTTTAATCAATCAATTTTAAATATTTCAGTAGCGGTGGGTGTCTAGATTACGACAAGTAACTTGTTTGGATTTCAACTGAAACATGTTTTCGGTTTTATCCCGTTGTGTAGTAGACCAACACGCAAAATGAGCTGATACACGAGGTATTGTGTATCAAGATCCAATCGTGATTTAAGCCTACCTGTGGTACGTGTCAAGAGATTAGCCAAACATTACCGATATGACCAAGTATGATCTCTACCAAAATCCGTAATCTCTCGTGAACATCTCCTCACTCGGTCGTCAGCTGTCGTCCCTGTGATAAGCGGGTAAACCTCAATTTAAAGAGGGATAGAGGTATCGGTGTCGGTTGAAAACTGTATGACCCTCACAAGTTCTCGTTGCGAAATCGAATTAGCTCAGTTCGTTCCATGACAGTTTGTACACACAGAAATAAATGGCTGTCTAGTAGCTACACTTAATAACGTTCAACAACTGTAATGTTGTGCACACATACAATTTAAATACCCCTTTTGGGCTGGAGCGTATATTGTTTAAAATCCGTTATCCTGATTGACACCGAAATCTATATTAAGTAACGTGTACCAGCGCGTAGGTGTTTATAGGTCGTGGGTGCTAATAGGATGTCTATGGTGCTAATAGGTCGGACAACATTTTTAACTAACATCTTCTCTAAACTGGCAACTTGGAGAAGCCTCTGTTCAATGATTGGCTGAGGGGGTGGGAGGCGGGATCTGCTGCTGCTGTCTTGAATTCAACGTGAGGGCTCAAAACACCGTTAAACTGAATTGGATGACAGTTTTTTTTTTTTTTTTTTAAATCGCAGACTCTTTTTTTTTTTATTTAGGCGCTCGGGATTTTTCATAGGCGCACGGGAAAACGGCTTAGGCGCGCGCCGAAATTTTCTCTATGCAGGAAAAACCCTGCACACACACACACAGTTCTAGATACTGATAACTGGACTTACTCATATCATGCATCATCAGACTTATTCACACCAGTTAGAGACAACATCTAAATCATATACAGCTAATTATAAGCTGATGACAAACATTCATATAGACTTGCTGCAAAAGTCCATATCAATTCAATAACACTGCTGGATCAGTCACACAATAACAAAAGTCCACTTAGCAGTCTTGAAATTTAACATCGGACAGTATAGTACTGTGTGCGCGTGTGTTCAGGCTGTTACCTCTCTGCACAAAAATCATCCAGGCCGTCTCACTGCCATAACCACAGCTCCAGACTTCTCCCAAAGAGTCTGCGCCTTCAGTGTTCGCTGCTCTGTGTGACACCATACAAACGGGAATATAAAAGGGCTTTATGTATCTACATGAAGAAACATCATTATTTAATCAAAACACTGAGTTTCATTGAAAGTAATCGCGTAGTACATCGGCCATTTCAGACTTAAAAACTGGGTTTCCATTTCTATTTTTTTTTTTTTTTTTTAAAGTTCTATACGTATACGTATACCTATATGTTTCTTTGAACGATACGAAGAAACAATTAAATAGGGGCGCCTTATTTTGTAAACAGACAAACCGGCTAACCTTCATCCAGCGTTTTGAGCTCGCTTTCTTCCAAGTAGCGCAGCGTGGCTTCGAGAGGCTGGGTAAGAAATATATCCGTAAAGGAACGTAGAAGATCAGCAATCACCGAGGCTACAGACACCACGGTCCGACTCACTAGTTCCATGCTGCCGGTGCAGTGTTCTCGATGGATGGAAGTCGTGCTGCCCAAATCACAAGATCAGCCGCTGCTCTTCACGAACCAACTCCCTCACGAGGTCTTAATCATTCACGGCGCTAATCGTTTATAGTTGTGCAACTTGTCCTACAACACGGCGTTGTTCAAGTATTACACAACCATTTATTTTCTTTAGGATTGTGTAGAAAAGTGGCACAAAGAAATATGTCCAAATGGGGGCATGGGTCGGTTACTAAATTTGGCTTTAGTGGGCTAGTCCTGATTGTGTTTGAACTGTGAAGTTCAACAGGTGACGTAGCCTACAACTCTCTAATTAGCCTATCTTGGACACAGACTGTACTGTTTTGCGTGCAGATTTGAATGTTATTCGCAGATATTTTTGGCCTTTTTGAAGTAGGCTCTAACTGGCTGTTTTAAAGTTTTGAAGTGTAAAGCATTTCCCTCGTACTTCGATACCGTCGTTGGTTCCAGGACAAGTCTCTATTCCTAGATATAAAGTTTATCTATGCGTCTATTCACAGAATGACAACTACTTTACTGCCACTAGCAGCATTTGTGGTTTGTAGTCTGGAAAAAAACCGCACATAGGCTTTAAACGATTTGGCAGTGCACTGTGTAAGCCAAAGTCTGGTTTCTTGGGGGAAAGAAGTGCTAAACTCTGTGTCACTGTACGCTGTTTTAGTTCCACGTTGGTGGAACGAACTGCCTAGCACTACCAGAGCAGGGGCGTCCCTCTCTAGCACTTGCACTTACATTCCTGCACTTTTTCTAGTTCCTATGTAAAGTAGTATTTATTATTACAATAGGTCTCTATTGTTCGTAGCTTGACTGTTCTCTCCCTTGGACGTCGCTTAGGACAAAGGCGTCTGCTAAATGATTAAATGTAAATGTATTAGACTGAAGAAGAGAGGATGTAAGACCGATCACGATGTATTGGCCAATCACCATGAGTGGGGAGCGGCTCAAGTGGACTCAGGCGATGACGTCCAAAAGAAGACAGGTGCGTGTCCCTTTATATTTCTTTTGCTTACATTGTGTGGATAAATTGCTTATTATGTGATAAATATATTAATACATTCAATATGCATTAACTGCACTTTTGCAATATAAAAAAAGACAGCAAATTAGGGATGCACCGATACCACTTTTTTACAAACCGATACGAGTATTTTTATTTGTGTACTTGCCGATACCGAGTACCGATACCGATACTTCCAAAATTTGGTTTCCATGAAAGATTTTATTTTATCCTCTGCAGGTTATGTCAAGCCTACAGTACAACATTAACAGAAGGCTATCCCAAGCCAAAAATAAACCGAGCTTTCTGGTTTAAACAAAAAAAAGAGTCAATATCATCACATTAGACAAAATGTCAATATAGACAGATGGCAATTTAATTTGCTGCATAGTTAACAACACAGTCTGCTTAACAAAAAGTGAACAGAACTATCCTGAATAAGAACATGAGCACAGTTCAGTTACAAAAGGATCAACAACTCTCTTCCTCCCCTTCTCTCTCTCTCTCTCTCTGTCTGTGTGCGTGCGCGTTTTTTTCTTTTGAAAGACGTCAGTAAAGATTGGTTGCTTTGGTCTCTTGCGCCACTGGCATGAGTGAACTTTGTGTGCTTAGCACTAGGGTGCGTCTTCAGATGTTTAATCAAATTGCTTGTGTCAAACGAAGTACTTTCCTTTCCGCCCCTCGACACTGTAACAGTGCAGATCTTACACTGTGCCTTACTCCTGTCATAATTTATCTTAAAATGAGTCCAAATCGCAGTTAAGGCAGCACAACGGTATAGCGATTTCTTACTAGAGTTTAATGTTGACAATGAACTGGGCTACGGTCTTGCAGCCAAATTGACACATGCCTGATGTTTGACTGTGTTAGGGAAGTTGTTTGCAACCTAGCCAACATAGCTATCACAATAACATTGCAAATAAGTTAACGCAAGAGCACTTAATATAAGCATCAGGCGGAAAAACGAAAAAAAAAAAAAAAAAAAAAAGTAATACTAGCATCAATGTCCAAGAGTGTTAAAAACAACCTTGCTAACATCGCTAACGGGATGTCTTGCTAGCGGCTACTTGCTAGCGGGTGTTTATGACAAACTAGCAAGTCAACAAGATTCCTGAAACACAAGACAAGGCAGACGTCCTCTTTTACCCTCACATGTCGTCCTTTCGAGACCTAAATGCGTCCGGGTAAAAGAGGAGAAAACAAATACATTCCCGTCCCCGTCAATCAACCGTAGCAAATGGTAATAATATGTTTTAGGCGCAGCGTCGCTAAAGACAGTAGGCTAGCCCCTACACTTTGCCTATGTAACAGCAGTTCTAAGTTAACTGCAAAACATAAAATAGCCGAAGATGGCACTTACCTTTACTGGAGGTCGTACGTGTTAAGTTTAAAATCTCTAGCGAAACCGTTAGCTTACGCAAGCCACCTCCACACATCGTATCCAAGCTGTTATTGAATTGATTTAAACTGCAAGTTCAACCTCAACTAATCTGTCTGCAATACCGCTCTCGGCCTCTATGCAACTCGGCGCTCTCACACCTGGCAGGCATAGACAGTAGAGGAGAAGACGCAACACTGGGTATCGGTTTTTGGTATCAGTAATTTAAAACGAGTACGAGTACGAGTATTTTAACGAAGTATTACTTATTTGGCCTACCGATCCCTATTCTGTTGCCATGAATGCTTGCACACACCCTCAACATATTCCCAAACGTAACCTTGTACATTGTTGAGCCTTTTTCTATATTTTATTTGACGTTAAGATGCTAGCTGCTTGCTAAGGTGCCAGCTATGTTTACGTCACTTTAGTACCTGCCACTTTTGAGATGCACACTGTACAGTCACAAAATACTGTACATACTGTACACGCTAGTAGATTTTCGCCATGAATTATGTGGGAAGCCTTTGTGACCCTGATCGTGCTGATTACTACAAAAAACGTACCCTTCGGAATGGTGTGAGTTTACCAGATCCATATACCATCAACGAAGATCTGTGGATTGTAGATCGTGCGAAATGGCCAGCTATCGAATGGCCTGATATCAGTGACATGCAGTGAGGTTCGCAGCTGGTGAGGCACAGAAACCGGAAGTGATTACGTCATTCAGATCTCTAGTTGTTTAAAAAAAATAGAAATGTATACATCATACATGTGTATATATGCTTATGGTTTTAAAATTGTCATCTCACCAGAACTGAAAAAACTTTGTTTAATTGTCTAATACCATTACTTTTAAACGATTATTATTATAAGAAGTTATGCGGCTCGTCAACTGACTTTTACGAGGCTATAGGCCTACAGCTAAACGTACAATCGGTGTGGTAATTGAACTTTTACACCGTGTCAAATAAGATATTAATAGTAACAAGGTAGCGTATGTAGCCCTCCCACCAATGATATGGCTCTTTTCAATTTGTCTAGAGAAAGTATAACCTTTTACACAACTCGGCAGTGATGGGCAGTAGCGTCACTACTTGTAGCGACGCTAATAGCTTAACTACATTTGCCAGTAGCTTGGCAGTAATGTTGCTATTTACAAAACCAAGTAACTTTTCAGTAGCTAAGCTCTTTTATTGATCAAGTACCGCAGTAGCGTCCTCGAAAGCTAATTTATCCTGGACCTTTCTAATGTTCATTCATTAAAGGCTTCCCTGCAGCCATCAAACACAAAAATTAAGCAGTACATCACTTTAGGCGAGACGAGTGAAAATAGATAGATAGATATCGTCATTTCAAGTACACCAGACGCTGCTCATACATTTAAAATTAATTCTCCCCTAATTTTCAATTGGTAGTTTGCATGCAGATTCTAGACAACCGGATAACTAGAATGCTGTTGATATTTAGATACAGCTGAAGATGATGAAAGTTAAAAAGTGAAAAGTCCCTGCTGTCTGCTCAGGGAGTCGAATTGCGAAAATGCTAGAAATAGACAAAAGATGAGGGTAGGCGAGGTCTTCTGCATTTGTTTTCATCTGCGTTTGAATACCTAACTCAACAGCCATACCTTCAAAAGTACGTCACTTTATAAGAGACGAGTGAAACTAAATATGTTTTCAGATGCCTTCTTTGTAATCCAAAGAAAAAGTTCCTGTCAACGTCAATGACATCTAACACAAACATACGAATACACGAATTTCATCCATTCAACCGTTTTTATCTGACTGACCGTTGTGTTGATCCCTAAAATTGCATTGACTTGGCATGCAGTTTGTTTAACTGAAAGTAGCTTCAAATGTATCAAACTACTTTTGACAGGTTTATGTAACTTAGCTTGCTACTTTTTTTTTTTGAGTGGTGGCTTCTGTGTAGTGAAGCTGAATTTATTGTAGAGTAGCTGATAGCTTAGCTCACCACAAAAGTCAAGTAGCTTGCCCAACACTGCAACTCGGACACTTGAATTCGAAGTTGACACTTACATATTTATTTACACAACGTATTAACAAGCAAACAGTTAAACACCACAGACATAGCACACAATACCAAAATGTTCTACTGACCGGTATAATTTAAAGTTGGTGCACTCGCAAGCTCCTAATCCATTCACGGCTCCCCTGCACCGTCGTTTGAAGCAAACATTTTAGCTCCGCCATTGGTCTCCCATTATTAATCATTTCACGTTTGGACTGCAAGTCCAATTTTGAGAACTGCTTCAGCTTAGCAATACAACCTTCCATGTTCGCATAGAAGAAGCCCAATTTTTAAAAAACAACATACCCGACAATTGCACTCTCGCTCGCCTCCCTTCTTGAAGCAGTGGTACTGTTTGCCTCACTAACCATATTTTTCAATGCGTTTTGAGCTCATCTACGCTTGCGCACGCATGCGTAAAACCCAGTTTGGAGTGATTGCGCAATCTTTAGTGCGGCACTGGCTCAGCTGCCCATAGACTCCAATGCATCTGCCTCCCTTGACGGCACGTCCATGTTCATTGGCTGATCACTGTCACTGGGAACCGGAAATGCTCAAATTCAGCGATTTTGATAATAAAAATGCTCGAAATGATCGGAATCATGCAGAAATGACACTCGTAACACAGATAACAAGAGAAATATGAATATTTATTTTATAATACATAAATATATATGATTATTATAAAAAAAAAAATATATAGATTTTTTTTACTTTTCAAAATGACAGGTGATGCTCTGCCTCCCCTGCCTCCTATGACTGCACGTCCCTGCCTGATATATATAATTACCTTACCCAGACACCAAGTGTGTACACGAAAGAAAATATGCGTGCATATAAATCTCTGGACGCGTACAACTATGTACTATGTGGTCACGTACAAAATATTAAATATTTTGATGCTGCACCAGAGTTTTGCGTCCTTAGATCCAATGTGCTCCCTAGCCAGAGACAAGGCACTAAAGCCAAACCATACGACGCCTGGGTGTATGTTAATAAGGCCTTTGGGCACATCCTCACGGCAAATTGTACATGCATGGCAGGGTAAGTCTATCAAAAATGATCTGCCATCACACATAATATACATAACAAATATACATTTAGCTAGTTTCACTTACTCTCACACTGTCTATCACTCTAGCCTCGCCTCTTGTTGTAGCCACGCCGCTGCCATCATGTGTCAGGTAGAAATGTCAGGTGGATGCAGAAGACGGCAAGATGACACTGAAGATGTTGCCTGCACATCAAAGCCTAACCAGTGGCGGGATTCGTCCCGAAAAAATGTTGAGCCACAAAAACTCAAGGCGATCAATTTTAGCCGACCCAAGAGACACCTAACAGAATTACCTCAATTACACCGTGTGTCAAAACTCCAAAATATACCAGGTAGGCCACTGAACCATAGGTGAAGTTTTAGTTCATCAGTGAAGGCTATTCCAGCTAGTAATGAATACAAAAAATATCCAAATAATTTATCAGCAAATATTTGAAACTTACACATTTTCACTAAATGTCCTTTGGGATTAATAAAGTATCCATCTATCTATCTACTACACACAGAAATTACATCTGAAGATCTCCGGGCTCTGCAAAACATATGTCCAGATGCTGCTTTATTTGCAGCCATCAACACAGATGTGGACTCTGACACTGATACAGCATCTGAGACAGAATATGAACTCCCTGAACCTCTGACGGCAATATATGACCCATCTGCTAGGTACCCGTCATCAGCTGACCTTAAAGTCAAGTGCCAAGTCAGCTAGACAAAATTAGAGGCGAATGCACACCTGCTAAAATGGAGCATCTACAGGATGTGACTGGAGAGCAGGCAAAGTGCATCACATGGAACATTCACAGGGTAGGACGTATAACAGGCAGTACTTTTAACAGGGTTGTTAGTTGTAAGCAGTCCTCTGTTGAGAAAGTGGTCAAACATGTTATGCAGTACAACTCAAAAGAGTTGACGGTACCAGCTGTCATGTGGGGAAGAGAATTGGAGGACACAGCACGACAGTGTTACCTAACAGAAATGGGGAAGACACTGTTGTGTCCTATATTAAGTATTATAAACTAATACACAATAAGAAGAAGGATTACAAATGCTGGTTTCAGTGCGATTTAATTGCAGATCCAAGACCACCGGTAGTGTTTCTGCAGAGCTGAGTCCGCGGGCTCATATTTAAAAACATGAACAGACACTCCCATCTTCCTCAGGAGTGGTTGAACTCCTCACCCAATAAAATGACCTCCTCTACTCTAACTCCATCCAATCAGAAGGCTGTCTAATGACCCTCCCCTTCTCATTCATATTACACGTTGCTGTGTGTGTGTGTGTGACAAACTCCTTGAACTAATTAAATGAATTACTTCTTAATCATTAAATAATTCCTACAACACACACAAATCTTAAGGTGAAAGTCGTGGGGCTTAGTGTAAAAACAGACCAGCCATATCTGACAGCTTCACCTGATGGGGTTTGGTCCTGTGACTGCTGTGGAACCGGCTTACTGGAGGTTAAGTGCCCATTTAAGTACAGAGAGGGACTGCAGGGCTGTGAGGATGATCCTGGCTTCTGCCTTGATGAGCATTATGAGTTGCGCCACAGCCACCCATACTATGCGCAGGTTCAACTGCAAATGTATGTTTGCCAGTTAGGCATGTGTGATTTCATGGTGTGGACAAAAAACAATACAGTCACCCGTAGGATATGGCGAGATGAGAGCTTCTTAGGAGAAACACTTCCAAAGGCTGAAGTTTTCTTCATAGACAACCTCCTCCCTGAGCTTATCTGCCGCCAGCATGACCCCCAGCTGGCCAAAGAGGTCAACTGTGCGCGTTGCAGAAGGCCCAGCTTTGGAAAAATGTGCACATGCACTGACTGTTGCCAGCAGTTCCACTACCAGTGCGTGAACGTTGTCAGAAAAAACTAAAATTGGAGATGTGGTTGCAAAGACTACTAGTGTAGGACATAACTACTAGCCTGGATACCAGCCTGAACTCCGCCCACAACATTTTTGTTCTGGGAGATTCAGTCTGGAGTCGAGCTAGTTGGGAGGGTTTAAACGGCCCCGAAAAGGGATCTGACCATTCAAATTGTAAGGGCGGGCTTTATACGTTGATGGACAGACATAGATAGAATACCGGTATACATCGAACAAAGATGGCGCCGTCTCGGGAGCTTAGTGGGACATATTTGATATGATTTAAGGTATCTACACGACTTTTTTTTATGTCTACATTGACTCGGTTAGTTGTGTATACGCAACACCAATGTTGCCTAGGATTGTAGGTCTTAACTTATGCACTCTAGACCATTATTGAAAGGTTATGCTAACAGCGTAGACAAACAAAACATTAAAACGAATGGTAGCTTCTAGCCTTGAGTGCTAATTAAGTAACGTGAGCAGGCATTTCTCAACAGATATTGACAGCGCATTCATTTTGAAAGAGGAACAGAGAAACGCGATCAAGGCATTTGTCGATTGAAAAGATGTTTTTGCCGTCCTTCCTACGGGATCAGGTAAAAGTTTAATCTATCAGATGGTAATAATACTACGTTGCTCTGATTGGTTCTAGGTATCCAATTCAGCGAAGAGGAATTTTCTTTCCTGGTTCGTTGAAACACGCCCCATAATCACAGCCCAGTGGTCCGGTCTCAGACTCATATTCTGACTAGAATTATGAGTATGACATCGTCAGGCTACATAACTACTGCACATAATGCACAAATAAGTCAAGTCAGTCATCTTTGTTCTATGAATTTCTTCATTTCATTGTGTTACACAATATTGTATTTCAAATGTTATGACAATAATCATTAATCACAGATACGTTTATCCAGTTATGATTACAATTAAATAAACCTTTTCAGTGGTATGTGAGACACTTTCCATTAAAAAAAAAAAAAAAAAATGTTGAATATTAGCTAGCAAAAGACCTCCACCAGACCTCTTAAGGTTAGTGAGACCCGCACAAATAGTAATGATGTCATCTAACATGTCAACCTGGCTGATTGGTATTACCGTGTTTAGGATCTGAAAATTCTTCAGTTGACCTATTACCCGTTCAACATGGATCCGTACTCTTGACAACTGCCGGGACGTATCAACACATGCACCAGACAATTGGGGCTTTCCCTTGGTAAAACTTGGGATCCTAAGGCTGGCTCCAACCATTGCTAATTCTTCTCGCAGTAGGAATCCCCTGTCTGCAAGTATAACATCCCCTGGGTCAATTTTATTCAAAAACCCTGAATCAATTGTGATCAATTTGTCAGAGGCCCGACCACCCCACCCATTTGACAGTAAGGAAATAGAGCCCGCAGGTGTAATACCAATTAAATATTTAATAGTGTTTTCATGTTTGTAATTGGACCATGTTTCAGCTCTTGCTTTCAAATTGTATGTTCTCTCAATAAAAATTTCGGTACAATCAATGATACACCTGCAGTTTTTAAATTTAGGTTTAAATGTTTTGGGCAAGTTTGCTTTCGCTGCTTCTTTACTGGGCCAAATTACTAGTGGTTTTAGCATGGATGAGAGCAGAGGTATCCACTCCCTTACAATTTTGGACACAGTTGAGAAGGGAATGTCAAATCGGTATGCTGTGTCTTTGTTTGAGAGGCCCAGCCTAATTTTCATTAATACTAAGAGGAGGTGGTTCTCCCAGGTTAATCCACCTCGAAGTGTTATGGTCGTGCTTCTTTTTAGAATGGCTCAAAGCCATAAAAACACCTGTGCTGAACGGAGACCCGTAAAAAAACAAAGGGCTGAGTCTGAAATAGAATCAAACCCAAATTTGGAATTATGCCGTTTATCCTTCAGCTTACAGTTCTCCTCCTGTACGGCCTCCAGCTCTTTTTTCAGTGATGAGTAGTCCTCAAGCAGCTCTCTATACTGTTGTTCGAGCGGTGAAAATCTCATCTAAAAAAGAAGACACACACACACCCACACAAAATTTCCAAACCTACATGAGAAAGACACTAAAGCACCAAAACAGAGCCAGACAGAGAGAGAGAACGTATCTTGCAAGCCTACCACCACCATGATAAAGTGAGACATATAGTGGCAGTTTAAGTATGTTTCATAGCAGGAGATTTGCATACCTGCAGATGATTCCAGATCAGGCATGATTGTGGGTCTCTCATTAGGGGCTCTTGACTCTTCCCGTCTTCGCTTTCGTTTCAACCTACAACAAACAGCAGAGGGAAGAAAATTAACATTAAATACATCAGCAAACCATTATGCCTACAATCTAGAGCAAGCAGGCCCTATCCAGACAGGAGACAGTAGACCTAAAGGCAAAATTATCAATTAAATAAGGTTACTATATTCAAAATGAACTAATGATTTATTTCTAAGGACCTGATACAGACCTTGCCGCTGTTGCAGTACCGTCTTTGGAGATGCTGGTATGAGGGAATTTGGAGGGTACAAAATCCGGACTATCGTTGTCCATGGATGGCTCCCCTGAAATATGAAAGAAACATGACAGAAGAACAATCACTTATTTCTCAATGTTCATTGTTTAACACTGAATGCCACATTTCTATGAAACATGTGAAATAGTATTTATTGTTACGCTAGGTCTCTATTGCTTGTAGCTTTATTGTTCTCTACTTTGTACGTCGCTTTGGACAAAAGTGTCTGCTAAATGACTAAATGTAAATGAGAGAGAGCGTGCACAAAAGTATCTTGCATAGGCTTGATGTAGCCTAGATACAATTTAAGTGGGACTACATCTCTGACATGCCATAAAACAATATGCTAGTAACGGTATTAGTTAGCTGAAACTCAACAAGCAAGCTGTAACTTTACTGATTGAGATGGTAGAGACTTACTTGATCTATAATCAGCGTTGAATTTGAAAGGGGATATTACCGAATTCATTATCAAACTCACACATAACAACATTAGCTATGGCTAGCTACCGCTAACGTGTTTTACTGAATCAAAGCTATACCATTGAACAGTTTAACGGTAATTGGTGAATTAACATGAACATGGACATTGACTGGTCATGCAGTGTTCATTTCATGCACATGTTCAAAGATGATAGCTCTAACAAACCACTTACGAGAAATGAAATGTGCACTGCATACCCTTGCTTCTCCTTGTGGACCATCTGGACCCCAATCCGCCCTTCTAATAGCGCCAAGCCACAACCGCCTTCGGTTCCTGGCAAACGGATGCTTCCTCCTAGGTATACTGATCATCTTACCAACTCCGTTAGAGCAGTTCACCACACAACAACTCCCTGTCATGTTGCCTTCCTCCACAGCTTTCTCATCCACTTCAACGTTATCTTGCTTCTTTCTGCCGCGAGATTGCGCACGCAACCAGTGATGACGTAGCCGAGAAACCCATGTATTAGAAAATGTATCATTAGGTGCGTTTCCATTCAGCTTGTTCGCATTAGCGATGCGCATTCACGGTGATTCGCATAAACCAAATGCGCATCAGGACCGTTTCCAATCACCCGAGTCTTCAGTCTAATATGGAGGGAGAGTTTTGTGTACGCTAAAATGGACCCCCTCCTCTCTGCCGTCGGGATTATTAATGCTGCAGCATTTGAGTTGTTTGCCTTAATAGTTGCTAGAAGGAGAAGGAGTAGAAGGTTTTTACATGTTTTACAAACTGACATAGCAGCAAATTCCGTACCCCGCAGATGTCTGTACATCTTGGAACGAGCACGGTCACGGTCACTTGGTGAAGGCCCACTTCACTGACCAGCTGTGGGTGGAAAACTTCAGGCTTACCACGTCAGGATTTCAAGAATTGTTTCAACGGATAGGCCCTGCTATGTCGCCTGCAAGTATTTGCTGCCGAAAGCCTGTCCCCACCCCATCTGAGTACAAGCAAAGAAATATATTAAGTTACCCGACCTCTCTTGCGCCTCGCCCAGGTCGGGTACCTTAATATATTTCTGCGGTCAAGTCAGCCGACACTCGCGATTTCCTAACTTTCGTATGCACCCCTATTCTAACATATACGGTGAATACATGTACACAAAGTACTAGTCGAGTCTGACAGAAGTTGCTCTGTTTTGTTCCTTGACTTGGGGTTACTGGAGAAAACAGTGGTACCCAGGTACACCCATCTACTGTCTGGAGAAGTCTGGCCAGAAGTGGTCTTCATGGAAGAGTTGCAGCCAAAAAGCCCTACCCCGACATGGAAACAAGGCCAAGTGACTCAACTAAGCACAAAAACGTAGAAACTGGGGTGCAGAAACATGGCAGCAGGTGCTCTGGACTGATGAGTCAAAATTAGAAATATTTAGCTGTAGAAAAAGGCAGTTTGTCGCCGAAGGGCTGGAGTGCAGTACAATAATGAGTGTCTGCAGGCAACAGTGAAGCATGGTTGAGGTTCCTTGCAAGTTTGGGGCTGCATTTATGCAAGTGGAGTTGGATATTTGGTCAGGAACAATGTTGTCCTCAATGCTGAGAAATACAGGCAGATACTTATCCATCATGCAATACCATTAGGGAGTGTATGATTTGCACCAAATGTATGCTGCAGCAGGACAACAACCCCAAACATACAACCAATGTTATTAAGAACTATCTTCAGTGTCAAGGAGAACAAAAAATCCTGGAAGTGATGGTATGGCCCCCACAGAGCCCTGACCTCAACATCATCGAGTCTGTCTGGGATAACATGAAGAGACAGAAGGATTTCAGGAAGTCTACATCCACAGAAGATCTGTGGTTAGTTCTCCAAGATGTTTGGAACAACCTACCAGCCAAAAACTGTGTGCAAGTCTATATAAGTATTTATGCTATTTTGAAGGCAAAGGGTGGTCACACCAAATATTGATTTAATTTAGATTTCTCTTCTATTTCTTTAATGCATTTTGTTTATTGATGAAGAATTGATGAAAATAAATTGTTTACACTTCCATTTTTGAAAGCATTCTTAGTTTACAGCATTTTTTCCACTCCTGACTAAAACTTTTGCACAGTACTGTAGGTAAAATGGGTACCATTCTCATATGGGAGTACCAGATTATGTAGGTATCTTACCCAGTGAGCAGGCGCCGGGTGAATGTGGGTGCAATTGTGTATGAATTGTGATATTGTCTCCACGAGGGCCACCAAGACACACTGGTGCTGTCCTTGCAACAGCAACAATAATATGTTGGTAATCTCACCCGATTGGACAGGGATCAACCATTCAACACAAAGGCAGATCAATTAAGTTGATAATCCACAAATCAGTCTCATTAAATATATCAGTCTCATAAAATATATTATACTATCAATTTGGAACTCTGATTAATAATTAAATGAATAACTACAAACAAAGTTACCTTTTTAATAGTATGGTTGAAGGTCATAGGAGTTCTGAATAGAAGAGGTTGACAACGTCCATTCTTGTATTCTTATTTAATTCAACATTAAATAAACCAGCGTATATAAATCAAAGTATTTATTACACAATGATAAAGAAATAACACACAATATGTAATCTAGCTAAATGTATCTAACTAATTAATTGAAGAAGTATATGTATGTGTAAGGGAGAGGGAGTGTGTGTGTGAGCGAGCTTGTAAACTCGGTGTTGCGCTTTTAGGAGCGTGCCTGAAAGTGTGTGTCCCTTTGTCTGACCACGTAGTTCCGCGTGCATGTGTGTAGGCGTTCGTGAACATACATGTGTGGTGTCAGCGCGAAGTTCGATTTTGTGCTTCGCGTGTGTGGCTATATGAAGGCCAATGTATTTGTAATCGTATGTGATTTAAGATGCCATGTTAAAGAGATGGTTAGTGATGCATGCAAGACTCGTGTGTCTGATAAGCAATCCTAACGATTTCCCTTAGATGGTGTGGCGAAGCCAACTACCAATTAACAATGAAAGTATATAACTGTTATGTTCGGTAAACAAAACAGATACAATACATGAACAATGGCATATGTAAACAGTCCTACGCTTAGCCAGGTTGTGAATAAATAGCTAGCTGCCCAGTCGATGTTACCAGTCCCTTGGAAAGAGTCGTGCTGGCGTATCCGACGCTGAGGAGGCAGAGAAGAGATGATGCTGTCCGGAGATGGAGAAGTTGTCCTTGCTGCGAAGTCTTTGTTTCACTGCAGTTAAGTTCGGAGGAGTTGATCGCTCGGAATGTTGCAGTTTCCGTGAGTTCTGTTGTGCTTTGTCCCGGTTGCAGAGATAGCTAGTTAGCAGGTCTAATGTTAGCTGCTTTGCTAAACTTACTTTGTCTCAGTTAGCGGGCAGTGTTTGGCTAATGAGAGATTGTCTTTGTTGAGAACAAAAGAGTAGACCTTCACCAGTTGTCACCACGCTCCTTGGCCGACGCCAAGAGATAGAGAGGTGTGAGCTGGCCAACGCCAGAGTAGAGAGAGCGCAAAGAATGCCTGGCAAAGCCAGTGTTGAGAAGAGAGCGCAAAGAGAATGAATGTATCATTTCAACGCAGTTTATAGGCAAAAGTACGTCACGATTTTAACACCTTGTTTGCAGCCAATGCTGTCTCATGAAATGCAGATTACAGAGTTTAGGTGATAAGGGAATTGTGGGTAATGAAGTCTTTGGTTGGACTCCACCTACAGTATTGTATATGTCTCCATTCTATTCCACTATGGCTATTTTAACGCAATTGGGTTTAGTGTTTATTTATTTATTCACTTACATTTGCGTGTACATTTACATTCACATCCAGTCATCTAGCAGACGCCTTTGTCCAAAGCGACGTACTAGGGAGAGAACAGTCAAGCTACGAGCAATAGAGACCTAGGGCTGTATTCACAAAGAATCTTAGGGCTAAAAGTAGCTCATAAGTGGCAAATTTAGGAGAAACTCTTAAAAATAATGGGTGTGTCAGTCTTAAATGTAGGACTCCTAATTTTTTTTACTAAGAGCAATTCACAAAATATTTTATCCCTAAAAGTAGCACCTAAGTCTAGGACAGCTTAAAACTCCTCATGAGGACTCCTAAATCACTAAGACCTATTCACAAAAAGTCTTAAAATGGCTGAAGCCAGACGCAACGTGTTGGAGACAATGAACGACTCTGAATTGTTGAGAAGATTTCGCTTAAACCGTGAAGGCATCAACATTTTAATAGAATTAGTGCGGGATGCAATCACGTCTCCAACTAACAGAAACAACCCAATCAGTCCGGAAGTTAAATGTTTGATAACATTAAGATTTTTGGCTACGGGGAAAATGCAACTTTGCAACGCAGACGACTTCAGAATATCGCAATCATCAGTAAGCCGATTCATTCATCAAACAATCACCGCACTCTGTAGACCACACATTGTACAACAGTTTATCCGGTTCCCTTTGGACAATCGCCTACTTCAAAGGATCAAGGTCAATTTCATGGCGATTGTAGGAATGCCCGGTGTCGTGGGTGCCATCGATGGAACATTAAAATAATTGCTCCATCCAGAGATGAGGACGTCTTTGTCAACCGCAAAAAGGTACACTCAATTAATACACAGATAGTGTTTGATCCAAATTTCATAATCATGGATATTGTTGCGAAGTGGCCTGGATCTACTCACGATTCGCGCATTTTAATGGAGAGCGGTCTGCGCCAGCTTTTTGAGCGCCACCATGTACCTGCTGGATGCCACTTGTTGAGTGACAGTGGCTATCCATGCAAGACATGGCTTTTGACACCCTTTGTAGCTCCCCAGTAATCCGCAGACACACGATGTTCAGTAAAAAACAGGGTGATCTTTATTTCCAATGCTGGACTTTGAAACTACTAGGAACGTAGCATCTTACCATCTTTACGTCTGCCAGGCGTTTTAAGTCTAGAAGCCAGGATTCCCACGAGGGTCTCAGCTCTTCAGGCAAGGCATCGTCCCAATTAAGTTTGTCTCTGCACATCTGCTGCAGGATCTGCTTTCCTATCAAAACGAAAGGTGCGACAAAGCCAAGTGGGTCATACACTGATGCAACCGTGGACAACACTCCTCGTCGAGTGAGTGGACTGTCTTTGACCACCACTCTAAACTGGAACTCATCAGAAGTTACGCACCACTGAACGCCAAGTGCCCTTTCCACTTGGAGCTCTCCAAAGGCCAGGTTTAAGTCTTTAGTGCCTTGTGCACATTCTACCTCAGGGATTGTGTTAAGAACTTCCTTGCTGTTGGAGACAAACTTATGAAGATGGAGTTTACCCATGTTGCAGAGGTCTCTTGCTTCTTTAACCAGTTGGATGGCTTGGTCCTGGGTCTCTACACTTGCTAATCCATCATCCACGTAGAAGTTCCTTTGAATGAATCTGACAGCTTCTTTGCTGAAGAGTCCACGTCCCTCTGTGGCAAGGTGTTTCAGCCCATAATTGGCACAACCTGGAGAGGAGGCTGCCCCGAACAAGTGGACCTTCATCCGATAGACGGAGGGATGTGACTCTAGGTTTCCGCCGTCCCACCAGAGGAATCTCAGGTAGTCCTGATCATCTTCCTTCACATGAAATTGGTGGAACATGCGTTCAATGTCGCACATAATTGCAATCGGACCTTTACGAAAACGGCAGAGTACACCCACTAGCCCATTGGTCAAATCAGGACCAGTCAGGAGATGGTCATTCAGGGAGGTCTGCTTAAACTTTGAAGCACAGTCGAACACAACACGTATTTTACCGGGCTTCTGTGGATGGTACACCCCATGGTGTGGGATGTACCATACTGGAGATTTGTCCAAGTCCTCTTCTGCCACCTTCTCTGCATCTCCACGGCCAACTGTTTCGTTCATGAAGGTTGTGTAGTCCTGATGATACTGTTGGTTTTTCTTCATCTTCCTTTCCAGGCATTTAAGACGATGCACAGCACAGAGCTTGTTGTTGGGTAAGGTGGGACGTTCCTGCTTGAATGGCAGAGGCATTTCATAGTGACCACTGCTCTTGAGTCTAATGCCGTTCTTCATCTTAGCCAGGAATTGAAGATCCTCTTGGGATATTTGCCCATCTTCTGCTGCCCTCTCACTGAAGTCAGATTCAAGAGCGTTCATTATTTCAGAATGTGAGACCATTTCCTTAATCTGTGTTCTATGAACATAGTGCACTTCACACGCAAGGTCAGAACAGGGCTGCATACTTGGAGTCACCCGCTTCACAATTACATGATGACTCACTCCGATCAAATCTCCGTAATCAATTTGAGGATTGCCGTAACCAATCACACTCCAGCCTAAGTCTGTTTTTAGTGCAAAAGGTTGATGTTCTTCGCTGGATATTACTTGTCTTGGAACCAGAGCCTGAGGACAATTGTAACCGATAAGCAGGCCAACATCGCAGCTTTGCAGAGGGGCAATCTCATCTGAGATATGTTCCAGGTGCGGCCATGCCATGGCTGTGGTCGGAGTGGGAATATGGTCTCTATTTGCAGGAATAAATTCTCTCGAGTACGTTTCAGGCAGAGGTATTATTTTGTCTGAATAGAACCCTCTTACTTGCAGGTCAGTCAGTTTCTGGCAGGACACTCTGACATTCTTTGAAGCCATCGTTGACAACTTTAGCTGAACTGGCTCACTCTTGGTGTTGAGAGCTTCCGCTGTTTCTTTCAGGATAAACGTTGTATCGCTTTGTGTGTCGAGAAGTGCATATACAAGTACTTCATGCTCTGGTTCACAGGTAGCTGACACCCACACCGGTATGATTGTGGAGGTATGCGTACACTTTATGTCTTGCATAATTCTGTGGGATGTAGCCCCATCTGACATATTATCGACTGTGCTGACCTGAGCGCTCTCCACACTTTCTTCCTTGGAGCTGTGGCTGTTGACTGATCTGTTGAATGTCCGTGCATCTTTGGTGCGATGTTCATGAAGGCATGTTGGATGGTGTTTTCTACACAGGTCACAGATCTTCCGTTTTTCACATTCCCTTGAACGGTGTCCAGGGTTCAGGCATCCAAAGCATAAATTACTCTCTTGTATGAACTTACGTCGCTCAGGCACTGCCTTCTCCATGAATTTGAAACAAGTTTCCAAACCGTGATAGCTCCTTTCGCAGAACATGCAGCGTGATGGCACATATCTTTCATCTGAACTTGTAGCCAACACCTTTCTGTGAGGACTTCTGTTCCTTTGAGCCTTAATAGCGTCACCTTCAATTGGTTTAAGGGCGTGCAAAGATGTAATCGGATTACATGCAATTTTGGCTTCGCGTGTAAGGAATGCTACAAACTGACTGAAACTTGGAAATGTTTGGCTTTGTTCTTCCACTTCCATAACCTTCCTATTCCACCTTGAGGTCAACCAATCTGGAAGTTTGGTGAGTAGTCTTTGATTTTCATTGCAGTCATTCAGCACAGAAAGCCCTTTGATCTGAGACATCGCCGCCTCACAACTGCGAAGGAAATCAACAAATTCCTGTAATTCAAGGCTGCTTTTGGGATTGATCTTGGGCCATGCGTTGAGTCGGTCTCTGAAGGCCTTGGCAATGAGGAACGGGTTTCCATATCTTTCTTCTAAGATTGCCCATGCAGAGATGTATGCCGCCTCAGTGCCCAGCAGAAAGTAGCTTTCAATGACCTTCCGTGCAGGTCCACCCACATACTTTCGTAGGTAATAGATCTTCTCTTCCGCCGGTATATTCTTCCTTTCAATGAGAGTTTTAAAGGACAATTTCCAGTCATTATACCGGAGTGGGTCACCATTGAACAATGCTGGCTCAGGTACAGGAAGGCGGTTAGAAGAAACTGATTCTGCAAGTGCTCTAATTAGGGCAGCAGTGCTGTCTTCAAGCCTAACAGACTGCACACTTTCAGGAGGTGAGCAGGGCTTTATTGGGTTGGGCTTAGATTTGACCTCTTTCTTTATTCTCAGAGGACAAAAGCGATGGAGTAGCTCCTCCATATCTTCATCTGAGCATTCGCTCTGTGCATATGCTTGTTCTCGTGCCTTTGCAGCATTTAGTTTCTTGACTGTCTCTAACCGATCTATCTCTCTGCGCTTGGCTTCTAGGGTTTGTCTTCTCTCTGCATTTTCAGCATCTTGCTTAGCACGTAGCTGTGCAGCAGCAGCCTCTTGCTCCGCGAGCCAACTCCTTTGTTCAGCTTCAAGTCTTTGAATTTCTCTAAACTGGTTCTCTTGTTCTGTTAGGACCTCTAGAGTAGCTTCATTAGCTGCTGCCTCAGCAGCTGCATCTTGTCTCTTAGCAAAAGACAGGCTTGAATGTCTTGAGCTGAGTACTGAGCCACTTCTAGCCTTCGAGCGGTTAGACATCACACTCTGTGCGACATGCTTCAGCTCAAACTCTGGTTTACAATCCTTTTTCTCATCATTTCCCTTGGTCTCCGTAATTTCCTTTGATATTGCTATACAGATGTCCACTCTGCGACGTATGTCCTGATGTGGTATGCAAACACGACGTATATCTTCATAAATGCAACGCAGTTCCGTTGAAGCTTTCTCTATCTTGGCGGTATACTCCTGCAACAGGGCATTTGAATGACATGTGTCGAAGACTAGTGCAGCATCTTTAGCGATGATCCTCCATTTTTCATAGCTTAGATCAAAGTGTCGTTCAAGTCTTTCCACGCGTTCATTCTGTAATTCTTGGCCCTTTTCCGTTAACTGACGGACTCTATGGCCTCGCAGCGTCTCTTGAGGGTGTTGGGTATCAGATGCCTTAACTTCAATTGCAGGCTGCACTTTCTTCCAGGGACTCAAAAGATCCAGCATAAGATTGTATGGTTCATCAAAGGTATTCTCTTTGCAGGACTGCTGCACAGTATGTACTGCACCCCCTCTGTCATCCTCACAGGGAACATCTACTTCTGACATTTTAGTTTGCTTAGCTGTAGTTCAATATCGATCACCTAATTTATTTACGCATTTTCTCTTTATTGTTATTCTAAGTCTACTTGTTTTAATTAGGTATTAATTCAAATTACGTTATTACTTCACATAGTATAGTCTAGGTATCTTTCCTTGTCTTCAATAAAGGTTCACTGAATTATCTTAAGTGTAATAGGGCATACAAGTTCAGTTTATAATGTTGATGAACAAATGAGCTAGTTTAAGTTAAGTTTTAGAAACTCCCAATATGCCCACTAATATTGCTACATTGTGAAGGAGTTTCACTAGGCTAACTGACTGCTTATTTTTAACATTCACACAAGACAGAGGCTACATTTATCTAAATATCTTTGAAATTGTCTGAATACCTGTCAATCTATACAAACAGCTACATCAATTCCACATCACAATATGTACGATGAAAATAACTCTTGGTATGCAGAAAGGCAATCTTAAATTGTCTCTTAGTTGAACTGTTGCCAAATAGGCATCTTAAATGAGTCTCTTAAGCTCTTCAATGAAACGTTTAGCAAGTTCTTTAAGTAAGCATGCGTTTCCAACTGCAGCCAAAGTCAACCTAAAGCCACCTTCATGTAGACCGCAGTGGAACGTCTCCCTCGGCTCGCCGTATCCTCAGATGACGCTGAATGGCTGTGAAGACGTGAGCTTGATTCTTCCCGCTTGCTTGATTCTCCATACAATCTCTCAGAGCGTAGAGTTTTCACTGTAGCTCCCCAGTAATCCGCAGACACACGATGTTCAGTAAAAAACAGGGTGATCTTTATTTCCTCTGGTGATCGTGAATCCCGTGAAAACTGACAATGAAATAAACATAATCGTTGCTTGTAGCAACCACATGGTATTGCATCTGATGCATTACATTAACACAGCAAGCTAGTAGACAAAGTCAGCTTAAACTTTCAAACTATACGTACCTCTGTGGCAGCTTATTATCCAAGGAGCTAAACGGAAACTTTCATATACTTTTATAATCCTCATGTAAGATGTAACTTTAACTACTATTATTGGAACTACTAGACAGTGCTATTAATTTGACCAGCGAGCTTCTCACGCCGCACTCCAGATTCCTAGTATGTGTGTGCACCTGAAATAGGTACCACAGCATCATTACTTATGTAAATGAGTTCCGACCCCCGGCTATTCAGAACAATACATATTATAACAGCACAACAATTACATTGATAACAGTTACACCCTTCCTCAATCCACAACCGGGAGCACAGTTGAACTACAACATGTAAGTATACGCATGAGGCCTATTTTGGTGACACAATTGAAATACGCTCATGTGGAGAAACTTGGAACAAAATCGTATTTGCTCTTTGTCGCCTTTTCTTTGTTAATTCTGTTAATTATTGTGTACCGTTTATTTCCATGAATTGTAGAGCGCACAAGAATACACGCAATGTTGTGGAAAGAGGAATCGGGCAGCTGAAACGCCGCTTTCATGTCCTGCACAGGGAAATGAGGCTTAGCCCAGACAGGGCCAGTGCCGTGATCACTTCGTGCGCGATTCTGCACAACCTTTGCAGACGCAGAAACATCCCGCTGCCAGAGGATGAGGAGGAGGCAGATGACAATGACCATGATGATGGAGAAGATGATGATGAATTTGTCGGAGAACCCAGTGGACTGGCATTTAGGGATCATTTTGTGAATACGCATTTATTATGGCCTAGGGAAACCATAAAGTGAGGGAGGACGGAGACGTAGCTTTCTTAAACAACATTTAAGGTTTATTTCATAAACCCCAAACGATAACGACAGAAATAACAAAAGACTGGACTAACGAGTAGGCAGGAAGCGATCAGTAATCAGTAGTGTGGTGCAAACGAGTGTTGCGTGTAGGTAATATACTGCGTGCATGTTGCATGTTACACCAAGTAAAGATAAACACAATTAACGGCAGCAGTCAGAAGCAGGCAGCAGCAAGGCGCAAAGCCCCTGAGCAGCGGAACCCGGAAGCAGATATAGGCCGCGTCCTAAGCGACCCCGCCCACCTCAGTCCTAATCGGGATGACACCTGCAGACAATCACAAGCAAGGCCTGGCGGCCGTCACACCTCCCCCCATAAAAGAAATCCACCGGATTTCCAATGGGGTCAGAACAGAACTCATATTTACATAAGATTAACAACAAGCACAAAATACATGAAACAGTTACCTACACATATGGTTACTTACTACTATTTTTTTTTTTTTTTACAGTAACCAGTAAGCTAGAAACATCAGCAATCACAAATACCACGAGATCACAATGGTCTTCAACTCGAAAACTTCACTACCCAACACCATTAAGGTCACCAGCACCAATATCAATACAGTTTGGCCTAATTCAATCACCCATCACCATTACGTTAACGTTAACGCCCTACCATATCATATAATGGTCATAGTTATTCAGGCACAATTTCCTTTGAAAGTCAAATCTAAGGTCACCATATTTTTTTCCCATTTCATCCATAAACCATGTCTCCAAACTCACAATCTCACCATAACTCCTGGACTCAAACTGCCTCTAATGTTCCGGTACCTGAAACATTAAAAGACAGGACAACACAGGAGAAGACACAGATGGTAGACACACTAGCTGGCAGGAGCGAGTGACAGCGCGTCCGCGATCACGTTCTCTTTCCCCCTAATGTGCAGGTTGTATGGCTGGAGGAAACTACTCCAACGCATCCTTAGTCTGAGTATTAGTACGGAATCTCCCCTTATAGGCCTACTTCTATTCTTTTTCTTTCTTCTTTTTTAACTCCTCACATTGCCATTTGGTATGCCCTACACCCAAGCAGAAATGACAAGTTACGCTAGAATCAAACTTATTTTGAGTGCGCTCAGTACGAAACTCCCTCTGACCAGAAGCAACAGAGGCATCAATCGTGTCTCTACGAGGAGCTGGGCGGCTCCACTGAACACGCTCACGAACTGGCGGAGTACCCAAAGGTCTGGTTTTATGTATCAGAGCATAGTCATCCGCTAGAACTGCTGCGTCGGCTACCGTAGTAACGTGATGTTCTGTTACATAAGTCGCAATGTCCTCCGGTAGACCATTCTTGAATTGCTCAATCAAAACAAGACTGCACAATTCCTCGAACGCCTCCACTTCAGACGCAGTACACCAGCGATTAAACTGGAGCGACAACTCATCTGCCAACACCACATACGTTTGACCGAAACGTTTGCGCATTCCACGAATTTTTTGACGGTATGCTTCTGGTACTAATTCATAAGCTTTGAGCACCGCCTTTTTCACACACGAATAAGTATGGCACTTGGGCACTCCTAGTGCTGTATAAGCTTGGGCCGCTCGACCACTCAGCGCACACTGGAGCAATAAACAGCGCGTAGCATCGGGCCAATCCTGTAGAATAGCCACACATTCGAACAAAATGAAAAAGGTGTCCACATCAGATTCCTCAAACTTTGGGAGAAGTCTTATGTTTCTCGCGATATCAAGATTGCTGGCATTAACTGGGGCAGAAGTTGCCAATTTCCCTTCCTCAATCAATGCCAAGCGCTTGTCCTCAAAGGCCAATTTCTCGCGTTCGAGCTCTTGCTTTTCCAGCTCGAAATCGCGTGCCAATTTGCACCTTTCTACATGAGCCTCATGCTCTTCCCTGCTTTTGGCCAACTGTAACTGCAAAATTTCTTTCTGCTGCTCAAAAGATAAACCAAAGGAAGGTAATTCGGGAGAAGTCTCCTGCTCTGCGGGCAAAACCTCCTGCTCCACTAACGTATCACGAATAATCGTTTTCATTACGCCTTTATTTCTCTTGGCATGGCTAGACAATTTAACTTTATAGCGTCCCGCAAGTATCAACAGTTGATCCTTAGCCAAGGCTTCAAAAGCCTCCACTGAAGGAGCAGTGATGAACTTATCGACCTCTGACATGTCGACGCTACTAATTTCGATCAGTTGTTCTTAAACTAAACAAAAATAGACAGAGGTGTAATTTCTCCCATGTAACAAGACAACCCTATCCCCCTAAACATCCCCCCCCTCCAACTAATATAACCTATGTTCTTGACTGCATCCAAGAGCCGGGGATTAGCAAGAATCTGCCCACCAATACCGCTGGGTTCCAGCCATCCCGATTAAAGTCGATTCAGCCTTCTCCCACGGCGGTGACCACCAGCCCAGACGCAGTCGCTGGAACCTAAGCTCGACACTGGAGCTTTCTACTCTGGGAAGATGTCTATAAAAGTTATCCCATCACACAAGGACATTCACACCTCGCCAACAAACAAACATACAATACTCACTCTGAACAGCTATCGGAGAACACTAATTAGCGGTAATGCGCCCGACAATTACAGGTTATATTACTCACCCTACAGTTTACCAATCAATAACAAATAATACTACCACTACGTCTCTCGCCCCCCCAAACAATCATCTCGGCTCAGCAACCATGTAACGAACGTAAACCATCGAGGTTACTCACGTGCGGAGCCCATTCATAAAAATGGCGTGGCGGAAAACAAACAAATCAACGTAACCGCGGATTATGATAAATTAAGACTATTTAATCCAAGTTAGACGAGCCCCCACACTATTATGGCCTAGGGAAACCATAAAGTGAGGGAGGACGGAGACGTAGCTTTCTTAAACAACATTTAAGGTTTATTTCATAAACCCCAAACGATAACGACAGAAATAACAAAAGACTGGACTAACGAGTAGGCAGGAAGCGATCAGTAATCAGTAGTGTGGTGCAAACGAGTGTTGCGTGTAGGTAATATACTGCGTGCATGTTGCATGTTACACCAAGTAAAGATAAACACAATTAACGGCAGCAGTCGGAAGCAGGCAGCAGCAAGGCGCAAAGCCCCTGAGCAGCGGAACCGGGAAGCAGATATAGGCCGCGTCCTAAGCGACCCCGCCCACCTCAGTCCTAATCGGGATGACACCTGCAGACAATCACAAGCAAGGCCTGGCGGCCGTCACAGCATTTTAGGTATACATCTTGCACAAATCAATCAACACACATTTGTCTAATGAATATTTTTATTTGCTGTCCTCTTTCAGCCTCTGAATTTTAAGCCTGTAAAATTCAGCTTTGAGTTTTAAGAGCTTGTGTTGCTGCTTTAGGACTCTCGTTTGCCATTTTAAGATGCCCATTTCCCTTTGTGTCTTCTTCTCAATTAGAGCACCAGGCGGGGAGGCAGGGGGTGCAGGAAGAGGAGCAGCTGAAAGAAGAGGTGTAGCTGGGAGAGGAGGTGCAGCTGGGAGAGGAAGAGCTGGGAGAGGACGGGCAGCTGGGAGAGGACGTTGACTTGATTGTTCTCCCCTGAGAGAGATTGGAGATTGAAGATTTTCCAACATTTTTGGGAATTTTGTTTTTCATTTGTTAATTAAAGATTACACAAAAACCTTTTTCATGCAGCCTATTGCAATTATTGCACAGCCTACCCCTCAATCTCCATTAATAGTTGGACTGCAGGATCAACTGCTCCCTCGAGGCCAGTTATGCTGGTGTCCGACCCGATTACACTGTAGACCACAGATGCCACTGGGGACAGAGTTTTGGGTGCAGATCCTCCCCCAAAACATAAAAGGGTTCAGTTAATCAACAACATACAGCCTATCATTGTAGCCTCTGTTAATTGTCTTATTTGTCCCTAAATGAAGTCGTGCAAATACGGTTCACAAAATAATGCAATAAATCTTTAAAAAAGACTTACCTGTAGCCGCGACGGCTCTTTTAAAGTCCGCAATCTCCATCCTACATAGTGACTGGAGCGCATACCACCGCTTCTCGCAGTCATCTACAGAGCGACACACGGCAGGGAATGAAGCATTTATGTTTACACACATGTCCTCCCATGCCTCACGCTTCTTTTTTGTGGTCACCCCACAGCCAAATTTAGCTTCTATAATCCCCCTCCTCTCCAGCACACACTGGGCCAACAGGAGCAGTTGGTCCTGGGACCAGTTCGGCTTTCTCTTACGTCTCGTTTCTTCCATTATGACAGGAGGACTTAAAGAGCCGTATGGACTGATATTTGAAGTGTTTAAGGGCTGAAAATATGCTGATTACCTAATAGTTTGCAGGGTGCTTTAACTATAACTTCATTGATTTCATGCAATTTCCGTGTCTCTATCTCTTAACGTGCAAAGCGTCATTCTCGTTGGATGCACGAACTTGTCAGTGCACTGTCCATTACTATTCAATATGACTTAATTTGAAGCCTAGGTTATTCTCTTATTTTCTGTTGATTTAGTGGGATCGTTAGGGGGATGTTAGGACTGAGTTTTGAATGAGAGCGCCTGTCAGCAACCAATCACCGTGCGCACCGCTTCTAAACTCGTGCATGAGAATCGACGTCATCCATAGCAACGGAGTTTTTATCTTAAGCTTAGGAGTTGGTATTATCCTTAGTATGAGTAGGTCTCAGAGGCGTTGTGCATCACTTTTAAGAAATTACTCCTACGTAAAATGTTTTAGCGCGAGTTAGGAGCACTCCTAGTGGTAAGATAAAAGGCTTTGTGAATACGGCCCCTGGTGTAACAATACAAACAACTTTACACAAGAAATAGTACTAGTATGGTAGTACTAGCTAGGCAGTTCATGCCACCAACGTGGATCTACAAATGAGAATAGTCTGGATTAGCATCCTGGGGCCTCATTACAGAAACTTCCTAACTCTGAAATCCTGTCTTATCTTAAGATAGGAGGGCATTTAGGATTTTTTGGCATTACAGAAGGAGGTTTCCTAACTTAACTTAGGAAGAGATCCTATCTTATCTTAAGAAAGGAATTTATCCATTACAGAACCAACCTAACTTAGGAATTTCTTAAGTTAGGATACCTAAGTTAGGCGGCTATAGAACCTGTCCTAAATTCATAATAATTGTCAGTTACTGAAAAGAAAATGGCAGCAGCACTGCTAGTAGGTCTGTATGACAATGAAGAGGAACATCACAACAGAAATGTAATGGCAGAAAGACTACTGAGACCGCATAATGATGTCTTAAATTTTCCTGACCATATTTTAATTTCATTTTATCGCCTGCCAAGACATTTAATTTTGAATTTAGTGGAAGAATTGCGTCCAGCTCTCGAGAGGCCTACAAGGAGACATGGAGCCTTGCCAGTGGTTGTGCAGGTAACAAACGCGCTGCGTTTTTTTTTTTATACCAAGGGTGACTTCCAGACTGATGTTGCCAGCCTATCTTCCGTTTCGCAGCCATGTATTTCGCGCAACCTCATGGAAGTCACCAATGCCATCTGCAATCTTGCACACAAATATATTCAGTTTCCTCGTGGAGAAGAGCTGCAGCACATTAAGGAGGAGTTTTTAAGACAGGGTGGAATGCCAGGGGTAATTTAGGCCGTAAGGTGAACACGGTTTTCGTTTCAGCCCGTTCCACTCACTGGCATCTACACAATCTTTAGCTTATAAAAAAGAACGAGTCATGGTTAGTTACCAAAAAAAAGTTCGTCGCTGATTTTCCAGTCGATTGTCTATATGGCTTTGTTTTATGCAGAACTAGAGACTTCAGAGCGTAATAAGATTTTTGTCGGGAGCCGTGCCACGGTTCGACACGTGATCATGCTACACCAATGAGAAGGCTGCATTTGTCAACAGAATGGAAAAATGGCGGCTCCCGTGTGGTTAGAAACATCGTTAAAGATAGAGGAAAACATCCGAACATCCTCAAAAGTGGGCTAAATGAATTCTAATTAGTGCTGTATAGATAGCCGCGTCCAAGAATAACAATGAGGCAAATATACGATAATGTTATTTTTATGTTAAGTCATTTATATCAAGTTTGACATACATGGGAATACCCATTACTGACGATCTTACATGGACTGTGAACACCCACCGAAGAAGTCAAGGCAAAGACTGTACTTCCTACATCAGCTGAGGAAGTTCAGCACCATCAGCTGTGTGTCCTGACAGCATCACTTGGTATGGGAACTGTACAGCCTGTGACTGCAGCACCGAATCATCAGAGCATCTCTCCATATTCTGCAGGAGACCTACAAGAAAAGACCTACCTACCAGCGCCCAAGGTATTGTAAAGGATTCCTAACATCCTGACCATGGACTTTTCAAAACACTGAGGTCAGGCAAACGTCTCTGCTGCTACAAGACCAGAACAGAGAGACTGAGGAGGAGCTTCTTTCCTCAAGCATTCCCTATCCTGAACACACACAATGACTATAAAACATCAATTACACCTTTTTTCACACACTGCTCTTTAAACTCCCTCTTGCTATTTATGAAAAATATTTCTTAATCTTTCTTTCTTCACACTCGCACAGAAAAAACAGTAGTATTTTTATGTATGTGACAAATAAACCTCCATGTATCAATAAAAGGCAGTAATTGTAAATACCAATGACCATCTGTTTGTTCATTCATTCATTCATTCATTCATTCATTCATTCATTCTTCCACAAATGAAAACAACACTAATGAACCATAAAAACACTCTTCATGAAACATGAAATATGATATATAAAACTGTACAAAACTGAATAAGAAATAACAGATTAGGGACACTCAGTCCTCACTGTTAGTGTCAGTGTCAGGACAGTTATCTTCCAGTTCCTACAGCAACGACATAGGTCAACTACATGCAACACAATCCTGCAGAAAAACATCTGTCTGTCTCACAGGCACCTTTGCAGCCACAGTGTATCACATGCAAAACACTGTCAGGGGCAAATGCAAATGTTGACTGCTCCAAGTTTAAGTTAGTACCTAAACTTTTAAAAGCCTTTAGGTACTCATCTTTCTCACATGCAACAGAAAATGTCTTTCTTTTTCCTTTGCCATAAAAGGCACTTGTGGAGTCACACCCAGAGAATGTTTGAATTCCGATCAAGGCTGAACACACACTGGTTCCAAGAGCTGATGACACCTTGGTAATGTCAATGATACATGTCCTGTTGCCAGTCCCTGTGAAAACATATAAAGTGCATGGCAAATCTGTCTGCACACTTACAGCAATGACTGCCACATCTGTAGATGCCAGACAGTGTAGCGGGTTGGAAACGGAAACAGGGTTCACCTTACAGCCTATATGAGGATGTGCATGTGTGTGAGTGTGAGTGTGCACACACTGGGCACCTTCACAAGGCTTCTCTCCAGTCTTCTCTTCCACACACACACACAAACAGAGTTGAAGACCTTGTAAATGTTTTCCCACATAGTATGTTTTTGCATATGAAAATGCCAGTGAAAATGCCTTTACATATTGTAAACATATAAAAGGTCAGGCACATTTATGTGGACCTTCCCTGCCATGTACTATCAGGTGACGTTTTAAAGACCCAGCTTGTTTAGAAGTTTTTCCACATTGGCATGAGTATCAACATATGCATTTGAGAAGGGCAAACTTCACCCTTCAGAATTCAAGCATTTACGTGGCTTTTCTTCACTGTGCAACCGCTGATGGCATTTCAGACTTGATGTCCTAGTGCACTGTTTCTCAACCACTGGGCCGTTGCACTTATCATCCTTATTACTACTGTATTTTGTGCTGTGTCTTATTGATATAATGTATTTAACCCTTATTTAATGTTAATCACAATTACAAACGAGGGTCTGACAGAGCTTACAATTAGGTGTGTGAGTGCTCCAGATCAATGAGGAAAAGTCAACCCCCTCGCTGGATTTCTAAAGTTGGGATGATTATTGTATTTCTGCAAGTGTGTGTGTGTGTGTGTGTGGGAGAGAGAGAATCTGGGAGTGGAGCTGTAATGTTATAGGGGTATGAGGGTTTATTGTTGTGAATGCAATCTCACCTGTGAGTGTGTGTGTGTGTGTGTATGTGTCGATGTGGAGTGAAATGTGTGTGTAGCCTACTGTATGTGGGGTGTGTGTGTTTGTATGTGGAGTGTGTGTGTGGTTGTTGCCACCTTAAGTTTTTGCCCATTTTCTTAAATCCATAGTGTCAAAGTTAGTTAAACTCGCAGGCAAACATAGTTTTTGCAGGGGCAGTGAACCAGCTCAAGGATCACCTTTGGAGCTGGTGGAAGTGACATCCAGAGTCATAATTCTTGTCTTTGTTCATCTGTCAGACGATGTCCTTATTTCTTTGTGATTTCTAAGAAATGCTCATGACTTCTTACAATGTTGCATGGAATTGTTTGTGTATCATCTAAGCCTATGATTTCTCATACTTAAGATCACCTCAGCTGACGTAGGAAGTACAGTCTTTGCCTTGACTTCTTCGGTGGGTGTTCACAGTCCATGTAAGATCGTCAGTAATGAGTATTCCCATGTATGTCAAACTTGATGTAAATGACTTAACATAAAAATAACATTATCGTATATTTGCCTCATTGTTATTCTTGGACGCGGCTATCTATACAGCACTAATTAGAATTCATTTAGCCCACTTTTGAGGATGTTCGGATGTTTTCCTCTATCTTTAACGATGTTTCTAACCACACGGGAGCCGCCATTTTTCCATTCTGTTGACAAATGCAGCCTTCTCATTGGTGTAGCATGATCACGTGTCGAACCGTGGCACGGCTCCCGACAAAAATCTTATTACGCTCTGAAGTCTCTAGTTCTGCATAAAACAAAGCCATATAGACAATCGACTGGAAAATCAGCGACGAACTTTTTTTTGGTAACTAACTAACTTTTTTATAAGCTAAAGATCGTGTAGATGCCAGTGAGTGGAACGGGATTCATTTTCTAAAGGACTTTTCGTGCTTCACCTTGCGGCCTAATTGGGCTTATTGATGGGTCACTTTTCCCCATCAAAGCTCCAAGTGGCCCAACTGAGCCGGCATACGTATGCCGTAAGGGATACCATGCCATCAATGTCCAGGCCATAGGGGACCATAATATGGTTATACGGCATTTGTTGGCAAAGTGGCCTGGATCCATCCATGACTCTTTTATATTGAACACCAGGTGGGTCCTTCATAAACAGTAACATCAATAATTGTTTTACTTTACTTCACATAAAACTGTATTTAAAATATGCACTGTATGCATTCACAGTGGTATCAATGTGTACCTGAGTGAGGGCAGGGCAAGTGGATGGCTTTTGGGGGACTCTGGATACCCCTTGAAACCCTACCTGATGACATCAGTCATGAACGAACATACAGAGGCAGAGAGGCGATACAATGTGTCACACAAAAGGTGCCGTAGTCGTCAGGAGAGGTTGTATGGTGTATGGAAAGGAAGGTGAGACATACTGCTTTGGTGCATTCGATAGCATAGTAAAGGAGTGTGTGTTAGGAGTGTAATCTTGAAGAACAGGGTATAGTGTTACACTATATACACTTAAAAAGAGAAGTGTATGTTATAATGGCAATACAAACTAACTGCTTAATTGGTTCACTGCTGGTTAATTTGTGTTGTTGTAGATGGAGATGTCATGATATGAGTGGGGGATATCTTCAGTATTCCCCTGAAAAAGCAGTGATGTTTGAGAAGGCCACTGCTGTGTTGCACAACATATGCAGGATGGCTAATCTCCCAGACCCTGAGAACATCCCAGTCATGGTTGAAGATGTGGAGGAAGGCCATGATGGCATACAGTACATGATGGTGCACAGACTGGCAGAATCGCCAGAAACAACCTAATTGCACATTATTTTACAAGATAACTATGCTTAATTAAAAACAAAACATTGCAGTTTGATTTTAAATATTTAATTCAACAATAACAATAACAATTAAAAATGTACAATGTACATATGAATAAATAAATTGGTGTATAAATATGTAAATGTGAAAAGCTATGTATGTAGTGCAATCAAATTTAAATAATTGTGCAAATAACTTAATTTTATACCTTCCAGATTTAAAATTTTCTTTCATAAATTTAAATTTGTCCTTTTCTAATTGTAGCCTCTCCTTCTCAATGTTTAATGTTTCACGCGTTATTGGCAGCTTCTCCTTCTCCAACTCCAGAAGCTCCTCCTGTAGGCCTGTGCACTTCTTTTTAGCTGTAGAGAAAAATGTAAAACTTTGAAACAGTAGCCAAGACCAAGGATGTAGTTCTGTATCAAAAAGTGGTAGGGACATTCCCCCCCTGCAACCTTGCCTTATTGTACAGATGAAGGTTCATGGTATGCCTATGGATTCACTTTTTTTGAAATGTAGCCTATTTGTCTCTGAGTAATTCAACCGAGAAGAGTTAATGTGACTTCAATATGCGCACCACGATTTAAACGCAAGTGCAGTTAAGTTTATATCAGAAAAAGTGGTGGGGACAATTTCAAGCTTTCTGCAAAAGTGGGTGTGGACATGTCCCTACCGTCCATAACATAAACTACGCTCTTGGCCTAGACTAACAGATACATTACAAACTTCAACTGGTCATGATGGAGATAGCATTGTAAAAATGCACATTTAGTAGTCTGGGCCAGTTGGAATGCCTATAATACACAACACAAATGATACAGAAATGATTTCATGTTAGGCGAGTTGTCAGCATTGGCTTTTGTTTTGCTGTTAATTGGTCACCCTGGTTATGGTTACTATGTAGCCACTCCTCAAACCCCTTTATCGACAGGCTTAACGTAGTAGCTACATTTTGAAGTATCTTCGTTACAGCTTAGCACTAGCAGGTACCAAATGACTATACACCCCCGCCCCCTAAATGCGGACACAGTGACACTAGTTAATACTTATTCTGTGAATCTGTGGTTCACTCTACAGGTTTATGCCTAATTTAACTTTACTGCAAGCGTTCTTTCCTTATGTCTTAATGAAGTCAGACATTAAAATTAGCAGCGATAGAAACTAGCTTAGAACAGGATCTTCTCCTCCAAGGTGGTAAGGGGCTTCACTTCAGGGACACCAGCCCCTGTTTTAGCCTGGTCCCTCTTCAGTAACGCCTCTCTGATCTTAGCATCACTGGCCACAGCAGACCACTTTTTTTTTATGCTATCCACCGCCCGAGTCACTCCACAAACCGCAGAGACCGCTTTGGTGACCTCTTGCCATTTAACATATTTTGTTTTAGATGTTAATACCGGGGTACATTTTCCAAACAATAGATCTCTTCTGTCCCCCACTGCCACAACCAAAGCCTCAAGCTCATCGGAATTAAAATAGAATGCCCTTCTTTTTTTGCCCTCTGTATTCTCCATAGCTTGTTGTCTTGTATGTTCACCAAAGATCATAGAGCGCAACAACCAACGCTTTTTAACGTTAAAAGTGATGTGTTCCATCAATCTCATGCACATTCTAAGTGCAGAAACAGACATAACTTGACGATTGACGATAGAAAAATTTGATTGACAGAACAGTTAGGATTTCCTAAGTTAAGATATGATAGGAGGCCAAAGATAAGATAGGAAACGACCAACAGGTTAAGGATTGCTTCTGTAATAGGAAGTTAGGATTTTTCCTATCTTTGAGTCCCTAACTTAAGTTAGGATGAGCAGTTTGGATTTTTTTCTGTAATGAGGCCCCTGGTGTAGTTCTTTTATTTATTTAATGACATCACAATGCCTCGTAGAATCATGACTATAAATGTGAAACGTAATTGTTAATGATACAAATATTCTCGTTTTTATTATTATTATACATATTTTAATCCGAGGATGTCTGTAGTGTTGTCGGAATGCAATTACCAACGGTTTCTCACAAATTCAGCCATTAACCCAGTTTTTTAAAAATGCGATTCCTCAAATAACCACAAGATGGCCCCGTCGGCCATCTTCTTTGAGAAGATTCCGGCAGAGTTACGACTGCTATTTTGCGTTCTGAAAGTCTTCTGAAGTTCAGAAGAAATCCCAGATGAGAAAACTATGAAGAATGGCAAATGTTTTCCTAAATCCACCGAAGTGGAGTTCAGAAGAAAGTCCTTCTGAAAGTTTTCCTAACTGCTGTCCAGAATGAGTCCCAATATTACCTTTCTGACGATTACACCACAGTTACTTCCATTCCTTTGGTGCGGGTGTTTTAGGACTCCTCCTTTCATCCTTTTGTCAGTCCAGTGAGTTACGCCATGGCAGTTTCTTCTCATTATGAAGAAATCACTGTGTGAGAATAATTGTTAAATTTGTCAATGTTCTACCTGTGCACATACAATAAATCCCCAATGATGAAAAAAAATATTTGGTTGGGCTGAATAACTGAAATTGCATCAGTACCGTAATCCTTTGGCAGCACGATCTGAGTCTGCCGGCTCAGTAAAACTTTTTTTTAAACCTTGGCTGGGTCAATTAAAAAGACAGTGCTATCTGTAGCACTAATGTACTGTAAACACAGGGGGAAAAAATACATTATTAGGAATGTTTTTGCGACACCCAGAAAAATAATGAAAAATGTAATGTAAAATGTCACCACTAACCAGAAATTCGAGTGTCCGTTTTGGATGTTCACAAAGGACACAACCGCTTGATATTTGTCAAAGTTTACCTGTAACACGACCCAAAATGAACCAGTGTTGCCAACTATTCTGTGAGGAAAGTAGCTGTTAGCCCTCCCAAAAGTCGCCAGAAGTCGCTAGATGACGTCATCGCTAATTAGCATAATATGCTAATGAGCTGCGCATGCGCAGATAAATCACGAGAAAGGTCAGCTGCAGAATACAAAGTTCTGATATTTGGCCTGGGAATACAAAGTTCTAATATTTTCCCGCGCATACAACGCATTTTAGCGGTAAAATAATGAAATAATGTGCTGAGTCATTGCCCGTGCATCACCTCCAGGCTCGAGCAAAGGAGCAGCGGTGCTCTCTTTCTCTCGAAAAGGTACCCAAGGCATATTTTGGGACTGATAAGCTACAGTTTGCCAGTGGATTCGATCACCCTGCTGCTGACTGACCAGAGAACACTTGGCAGGGAACATCCAGGGAGGAGGAAACTACCTGTCAGCTGTAAAGATTTCATGGCGATCAAAACTGCCCAAAGCTGGTCAGTGCAGACCTCCGAAACAAACACCCATGCCATCGGCAAGCAGCACGCCAAGGCCTTCACGATTGGATGTGCCGGTAAGTCGATACTTTTTTTCACAAAATGTGACACAATTCAATTGAGATAAAATGTGACCCTACACGGTGCTTAGCGGTGTTTTGCTATCTTAGATGTCCGTGTGCATTCAACTGGTCGATTTTCACCTTTTTGAATCAATGTCCAATGAACCACAGAGGAGAATTAATAGACATTAATGCTAGCCTATATGCCGTTAAGTTTATTTTCCACCACTTGCTGGTCATGTCATCCATTCAATCGATGTGAATCAATCAATACTATTACAACTTTAACTGTGTTTGTGTTTTTGTTTCATTTCGCAATTTTTTAACTGTATATTCCGCGAAAGATTTGTGAAATATGATAGACATTCTACATTTTATTTGGACACACAGAGGTACTAATTCACCGTCCGTTAGAGGGTGTTATCCTAATCATAGCATAGCGGTCCGTTGAAATTTGAAAATTCAAAAATTAATTAGATAGCGCATCCCATGGTATTTATGTGTTATTTGTTTATTGGTGTAGAGTGGGACAAATACATGTGTATTTTCATGATCTGGCTTGCAAATATCCATTAAACTTGTGTTTATACATCCAGTTGTTGAAATAAAGTTACTGAAAGCTACCAATTGGCCAGGTTCTAATCATCAACACTAATAAAATACGATAGAGGAACAAGTTTCAATATTTGTATTCAAGCAAACACAAGCTCTATAACAAGGTTTATGAAAACTTGAAATTACTATAAGGCTTAATATGTAAATGCATTAAATATCTTATATATAATATTCATCGCCTGTCATAATCATTGGTCTCAAGCAGGAAAGTGGTCCCAACAAAATGGCCGCCAAGATTTGCGTGTGGCTGACTGTCGATGCCAGATCGTAGTCGTTACTGCATCGAAGTCCCACACATCGCGCATGCTCAAACACAAGCGGTTTACAGCATAAGGCTCAATATCAACATATCTGGCTTGTCTTAGCACATAATGTAGGTTTATTTAAAGTAATGTTTTATAATTTCCTTCATTCTACAAAAATATGACAGCTGGTTCATTTAAAGAACTGGGCAGATCCAGTCAATTCTGCAGGTTTATGAATTTAAGTGTAGCCTACAACAGACGAAGTGACTAGGATTGAAGTGGTTAGACAGGAACGGGCATGTTGAAATGCAAATTACAATTTGTTTTTCTTCTCGACTTTGGTGACCATGAGATCGGGCCCTCTGTGATCAGCTGGTAAGCCAAAAAGTTAATCTCGAGCCCTGTATATAACCATAAGGCTAGCTTTTTGTTATTTTCTTATTTTCTTATTTATGCAGTTGCCTAAAGATTGTAGACCTACAAACTTTTAACATATTTACAAACATATTTTTTTGTTGCCATATAACTATAACGTTAGCCTTTTGTTATTTTCTTTTTTATGCAGTGGCCTAGAAATGTAGACCTACAAACTATTTACGTATTTACAAACATATTTTTTTGTTGCCATATATAAAAGGTAGCTTCTTTTTCTTCACTTTTTTATGCAGTGGCCTAATGCCAACAAACTATTTATGTATTTACAAACATATATAAAGGTAGCTTAAATTAGCACAAGGCAACAATTATACTTCAGGATTAAGGTTAGGATAAGCAGTGTAACCTTAAAATAACAGCTTTAAAAAAATTGGGGCGCTACAATGACTTTTGATATGGAGAATCGCCGCCGTGCCATTGCCGTATCAGGGTCCATAGGCATATAACTTCGTTCTGTAGTTTTGCCTGTGGCAGCCCGACTTGTTTACTTTCTGCCGAACTAGTAGTAGTAGTAAGTAGCTTATTTGCCGTCTTGCTTTGTCTTGTGTTGCACTTGCTTGATGTTTGACTGTGTAAGGACAGTCGTTGAGTAACTAGTTTGTCATAATGTCAAAGTCAGCACATTTCAAGAGTTTTCGTTAGTTTTAGCTGCTAGCATACCGTTAGTGTATAGCTATTGATCCGTTGTGCTGCTTTAAATATTTACGTGTTTACAAACATATATAACATAGCTTATATACATATTTTTTTTGTTACCACATATAACGGTAGTTTTTTCTTCACTTTTTTATGCAGTGGCCTAATGCCAACAAACTATTTATGTATTTACAAACATATATAAAGGTAGCTTAAATTAGCACAATTATAAAGCAACAATTATACTTCAGGATTAAGGTTAGGATAATCAGTGTAACCTTAAAACTATATACGTATTATTTTTTTGTTGCCACCTAACTATAACTTAACGGTAGCTTTTTTTTTTTTTTTACTGTTTTATGCAGTGGCCTAATGCCAACAAACTAAGTATTTACAAACATTTTTTTTTTTTTGCTATAACGCTAGCTTTTTGTTATTTTCTTGTTTACAAACATATTTTCATATTTTTTTGTTGCCATAGCTATGACATTTGCTTTTCTCCTTTTCTTTTTTCCCCTATGCAGAGGCTTAATATATTTACACAACTCGGCGTGCTCACAGACAGAGGGAGTCGTCATCATCCTCATCACCTCCATCCAGATCAACTATGGCAGGTTCAGAGACTGAGGGAGCAGACTTGAAGGAGTAAGCAGCTGATGTGCCAAACTGCTGCAAAACGCTATCCGGCAGCTTGTGCTCATAGCAAGCCTCTCCCGACAGCCTCAGACCATAGCGGACATACAGGATGGAGTTAAGGGTCTGCAAGGACATCCTGTTTCTCAGTTTGTTTTTCACCACACTCATCTGACTGAAAACCCTCTCAATTTCAGCATTTGAGTGTGGCAAGGACAAAACTGACACAGCAACTTGGGCAAGCTCCTGAAACGGATTGAGGCCAGCCGCATCCCTAAGCTGCCAAACTTCACTCCAAAAGCCCACAGTGTTGGTTATTTCATTCCACCTAGACAGATGGATGACACGCCATTGCTGGATGACTTTATCAATGTCCACAGGAGAGTACCCAAGAAGCTTGGTGATTTTCTCAATCTCCCCAAAGCTCTTAGCATGTGCAAGAGTTCCCCCTACATTGAACACAGACATGCCCTGCAGCGTTTCAATGTTGTCTGGCAGTCTCTCCCGAAGCTCATTGGTCAGGGAGATGGTGAGGGCTATGCATCTCCTTCTGACATTGGACTCCTCCTCAGGTGAGAGGTGGAGCTCGGCTGCCTTCGCCTTAAAAAGGTACCCAAGATAGGGTTTGGGACTGAGGTACCCGTCAATTGGCTCCCGCAGAACATCAACCCTTGCCAGTGGGTTAATAACTCTGCTGCTGACAGACTTCACCAAGCCCACCAAACCATCCAGAAGCTTGAGTGGGTCTGCTTGTTCACCCTCGAAAGCCTTCATCACTATCTGTACCTCACCTAGCACTGATTTCAGAAATGTCAAATACAGTACATTCTGAGGGTCATTGTACATTGAGTACAACACTTCAGCCATGTAACAGTGCTCACCAGACTTAGTGATGCTGAAATGCAGCTTCAGCTCCTCCCACTGGTGCAAAATGCGTGAAACCGCTGGTTCGATGGAAAGCCAGCGGGTAGCACACACTTTGGTAATTTGTAAGGGTTTCTCACCACAGTTAATCGTCTCAAATATTGCCCTGTAGGATACCCTGCGTTTTGGTGAAACTGAAAACCAGTTGTATGTCTCCCTTACTAGGTACTCCACACTGCGGGGGATGGTGTCCTTGGAAGCATGGCTGACAGCTAGCTGCAGAGAGTGACAGACACAGCGGATGAGGACAAGCTCTTTCAGGCCACACTCCTCCCTCAGTACCTTATGTACACCGTTATTTATTCCAGTCATTACTGAAGCGTTGTCTGTCCCTATGCCCAGGAGTTTCTCTTTTTTAAGGCCGCAGGTCTCGAGCAATGCTAAAACAGAACGGGCTATAGTTCTGGCATCTCCAGCCTCCAACTCGACAAGCCCAAGAAATGTTGAGGGAAACATTTTCTTTGTGTCACTAAAGTACCTGATCACAACACCAAGGTACTTTGAGACACTAACATCTGTGGACTCGTCGAGGAGGAGGCTGAAGCGCTGCTCGCCCACATCTGCCACTAATCTCTTTAAAAAATAAGGTGCCAGAACGCTATTAATCATCTCTGTGCACTTGGTTCTGTGCATCCTAAAATGAGTGGCAGCTGTTGAATCTGCAAAAGCAGTTTTGCATGCTTCGCCAATATGATCACATGCTAGCATGGAGCAGTGCTCTGCAATAGCTAAAGCTATGGTTGCCTCAGCCCTTTTGGCAGAAGAAATGTTCTGGCTAATCACAGGGATCTTTGTTTGTGTGGAACCATAGGGTTTAGCCTTTTGGGCGTGCTTTTTAGTTGCCATATGCTTTCGAACATCACCTATTTTGGCATAAAAATCGGATTTGCAATACAGGCAGTATGCTCGCGTATCGTCACCAACATGTGGCTTCAGCCAGCCCTTGAATTCAGGGAATGACTCCCACTCCCTCCTATACTTCTGGCTGTAACCTTTAGATTGAGCCATACTGTCTGTGAGAAACAAACTGTACCAAAAAAACTGTAAATACTGCAAATAAACTTTAAATAAACTGCAAAATGTTGTGTCAGCTTGTGTGAGTGTGACTGGTATACTGACTGTCTGAGACAGAGTGGGAAGGATTTTTGAGTGTGAGACGAAAATATACGTGAATATTTAAACAAATACATATCTACAAATGTCAAGTCACCAGGGCCAGCCAACTGCCATTTGCTCAAAATCATCATCTGTGATTGGAGGTAAGCTGCGCACGCGCGATTCATTTGCAGGCAGTTCTTGCTCAGAGCGGTCACGGAGCAGCGTGGTCTGGCTGGGACTGGGTTGCTAGCTAGTCTGGCTGCGCAGGCGCTGTGTGAGTGGAGAAGAGACTGAGCGCTCACTGTACTAAGCTCTCGCGAGATCGGTTGAAACGTAAACTGCAGAATGGGAATGGATACGTGATAAGCTTTTCAGTGCTTTGCAAACACACAATAATCCACCAAATGACAAAAAAAAGTCGCTAGATTTGTCGCTAGTCGCTTTTTGCTAAAAAAAGTCGCCAAGGGGGTCTGGAAAGTCGCCAGATTTAGCGACAAAGTCGCTAAATTGGCAACAATGAAATGAACAACTTGATAAAAACACATTCTCTCTTTTGTCTCTTCATGGTAAAAAAAAAAAAAGTATACATAAAAAAACACATATAAAAACATGTCACTTAAGTTTGATTTGGATTGTCTTCATCATACTGTACACACAGTTCAAGAAATAAATGTCAGCAGCTAACTTAAAATCCATAAAAATCCTCAGATAACGGTAACAACAGTTACATTTTGTATTTGTATCTAACATACCTTTGACAAACTTTGTCTCCGCACAGCCTCTCTTTTGCCAAAGAGGATCACACTAGCCACATAGTAGCTGAGCACGTACATGTTCCTCCCATAATTGAGTTGGCTGGCAGTATGATGGAGCATGCCCTCCATGACCTTCAGAGATTTAAAGAAATCATATAGTCAGTCTTTAAAAGTCTTAAATGTTTATACTTATCCTGATGTATTGAAGATAATTACTTTTTTTAGGTGTTCTGATTTGGTTTCACTATCAGTGGTTCTGTTAAATTATTATGATTACTTAACTCGCCTACAAGCCACTCGTTAGGTCTAAGTTCTCAGTTCGCTGTGGTGGACTACAAAGTTGTACCCTTTCACTTGAGTTTTGGTGAGGATGGAGTGTACAGTTTTTTCGGTGTGCCCGAAATATGCAGTAAGACACACATATTTCATACATTTTCCCGCTTGACTTACATATCTAAAATGCTAAAGGATTGTTCTTCAAAACATATACCTTTTTTTGTGTTGTTGGAAAACAAAGGGCTTGGCTGGTGACACATAAACTCCTCTTCTCGTTTGCTTTCTCTGTTTCCACCGCTCAACATCCACCAAATGTGTCTACAGTTAATCAAAAACAGTATTAACAATGTGCATTACAGTTCATTGTAAAGCAACTGTACCTCTGCATCTTTTACCAAACTGCATTGTTCCATGTCATGACATAACCATTCATCCTCAAAAAACTTTTAAATACTTATCTTAAAGATAATGAAAACGATCAAAGTCAACATACACTGTTATTGTTTTGGTTGTCTGAAATGGACTCATGCAGAATCACAAATGTATAACTTACAAGTATTATGTAAAACGTTTGTTGAACTTTTTACCTTTTGTTTCCTCCTTTTGGAGTCTGTGTATTCCCTGAGAAGGGCCTCCAGGGTGATCTTGTAGGTGTGGACAAAATCGTCCAGTCTGGTCAGTCTTCTTCGCTGAAACCTGATTTTTTTAAAGGTCCCCCTGGCTTTTTTCCATAATACCTTGGGTCTTATTGTCACCAGTGTATTTCTGAGGTTGAACATATATGTTATGTCAAAGGTCAATGTCTTCAATCAGTTTGTTTATTTTATAATATATAAAATCCATCATGGAGCAATGCAATTTACATTACTTTTCTACCAGATGTTCAGGGTTACCGTACCTGTGTGTTTTTTTCTTTTTGTACTTCTGCGACAGCCTGTGATACACAGGACCTGTTCCATGGCGTCCAAGGTCACCTGACAGAAGATTAAGAATACTTTTTCATTCAATTTACTGATAGACATTAAAATAAGCATATGTAAAAGCACCAAAAAGTAAATAGGACTAACCAAGGAGTAATCCAGACCACAGAGCAGCCTGGGGCAGAAAGTACTTCAGCAATGTTGGAATGAAGGTTGGGCTGAAGTATGGATTTGGATCACCTTCCTCCTCAAGTTCCTCCCTCTCCAGCAGACTTTGAAAATGATGCTGGAATGGCGTGGGTCCTACATCATTCTGTCAAACAATATAAACAAATACAATATCTAGTGTTTCTTTGGTCTAAGGTGTCATACAAAAATGATCAAGTCCAGAGTCTTACAAACTATAGAATCTGGTACAGCCCAAATGTTTTAGTTTAATTCAAAGAAAAAAAACATACTGCAAAGTCTTGTTCTTCAATGGATGTGTAGTCCATGTCTGTCTGTCCTGCCCTTGACAGTAGCACTTGCAAATATTCGAAAAGCTTTTCAACGTTGCTGCCACTGCGTGAGCTGGAAGATAGGGTGTGAGCACTGATGACTGCCTCATCCAGCTATTTTAGGGTTGTGGCCTGTGTCATCAGCCCAAACACATGCATGGCCAGACGGTAATGCTTGGAGGCACTGCAAATAATAAAAAGGTCAAATTAGTATGAGGGATTTCATAATGTTCTTATTTTAGAAATCATTTACATATTAATGAACAGAAAATACTTACTGCTTTCGGCAAAAGTCCTTTGCATTTTTCATTACATGGCTCAGGCAGCGGTGCAAAATGGGTAACCCCACTGAGTCCTGCTGTCCTTCACCACTCACGATTCCAAAATATTTGCAAAGGAGCTCTTGCAGGCTCCAGCCACAACAATTGTTGGCAAGTGCCTGCAGGAGAACCACCGAGCCATCGCAAATTAACATGACTGGCCTTTTCTTCACCCCTCTGCCGTAGAACCTCGTGACATCAGTCACAAATGACAAATGTGTGGTCACTTGTGACATAAATGGCCACAGGGAGAGGGGAGCATCCTTTAAAGGGATGTCTGATGACGAATTCGTACACATACACTGTAAAAAATGTGACTACTAGTTACTCAATAAAATTGAGGCAACAAAGTGACACGTGATATAATTAAGCAATAAGGTTCGAGAGGCAGTACGGTATCGTCAATAATGTACTTGTTCGAGGGAGTTGTTAGGCCCGACGCACAGCGGAGGGCCGGCAAACCCTCGAACAAGTACATTATTGACGATACCGTACTGACTCGAGTACCTTATTGCTTTTATAACACGGTTGCCAGCGACTTTATAAATATTAAGTACAATTAAATTATAAACTCTAAGCTGCCTTTCAGCACAAAAAAGTTCTAGTCACCAAACATTGTGTATCGCATTTCAGTAGCCAAGAGAAAATAGTCCCCCTTTGTGTGGCTGTTGCTATGCAACAGACAAATAACATTGGGACCTTCACGTCTGTAAGCCTAGCACAAAAGCTACGTGTGTTTCAATGGGGTTTTGGTCTAAGCGTTTCAGTCACCTACAAATAATATTCGAGACTTTCAGTAAAGACTTTCAATACTCTGCAACATTCGCGTAGCACAGAAACAACTAACCGAGTCAATTTAGACATATAAAAAGTCGTGTAGATAGCTTAATTCACATGAAACACTCCCCACTACATTAGCCACAACACGCCGCCATCTTGGATAGATATTTCCTTTTGAGTGCGTACTGATATGGAACGCTCAGGTAGATGAAAACAGGTCCTACAGTTACTATACCGTTGAATATAGCACACCCCGGAACTAACTCTCAGAATGGTGGATTCCATCTACCCCTGTTATAATTCCATCTATCCGTGTTATAATTGAGTAGATTTTACTACGACAACTTTGATTAAAATTAATTGAATAAGTCAATTAAATGTACACAATAAAATTAACATATTTTTTTAAAAAATTAAGTAAATCCAAATTAATATCACAAGGAAAACTGACTTAAATTTACTAAGTATCTATGCAAAATGAATTAATATTTACTACATATCTGGGCAAACCTAATTGATATTTACTAATTATTTGGGCAAAATTAATTAATATTTACTACATATCTGGGCAAACCTAATTGATATTTACTAATTATTTGGGCAAAAATAATTAATATTCACTACATATCTGGACAAACATAATTCATATTTACTTATTATTTGGGCGAAAGTTATTTATATTTACTACATATCTGAGCCAACATAATTCATATTTACTAATTATTTGGGCAAAAGTTACCTATATTTACTACATATCCAGGCCAACCTAATTCATATCTACAAACTATTTGGGCAAAATTAATTAATATTCACTACATATCTGGACAAACATAATTCATATTTACTTATTATTTGGGCAAAAGTTACCAATATTTACTACATATTCAGGCCAACCTAATTCATATTTACAAACTATTTGGGCAAAAGTGATTTAAATCTACTAATTATCTGGTGAAAGTTGATGATAGAATACTGTCTGGATAAAGGTTATTTGCATACATTAATATAAATTATATTCAATCATATTTCAGTACATTGTCTAACGCCTTCCAAACGACTCAATATCATAGCTATTTATCTTACATGAAATCTTACAACAATCACACAACAGATTGGTTTATAGGTTTATTATTCAAACAGAACACAAAAAAGAACTAAAGAACAAGAATAGTTGCCTACTAAATGAGGTACAATACAACAATATAATTCAAACACAAAAAGAACTCGAGAACAAGAATAGTTGCCGAAATTAGATACAATTTTCTTAAGATAGCAGCTTGTTCTTGAGGCTGTTTACTTTTGGGGACAGCTTTAAACAGTCAAGCTCGAGGAGGAGTTTCTGGAAGAACTCGAAAGTGTATTTGAGCTCCTTGGGATATGCCAGATTGACTGCATAGGTCAAGCCAATGAGAATGGAACAAGCCCTTGTAAAGCTGCCCAGAGCAGTCAGCACTTTCAGGCCCTCAACCACGATACCAACGTCGTCTGGACCTTCTGATGTAGTCTTGACTGTGTAGATTTTCAATTTTTGCACAGCAAGGTCCTGTGACACACTGTCTCCATCAGCATCCTGAAACAGCAAGAGCATTGTCTATTTTAGACTGTTCAGAAAAAAGGATTAGGTCCTTATACCCAATTTGCTGCTCTAAATCTTTTGAAAAGAAAACCTATAGCTGCTGTGTAAGGTCTGTAAAAGTGGCTCTCAACTGCTGTTTGAATAGCTCTTAGAAAGAAGCTATGAACTTTTAGAGCCATTAAAAAGAGACATGAATGTAGAATTGCAAATATGCAAATATTAGTAGCCTGCCAAGAATGATTGTGAGAAATACAGTTTATACAGGTTAGACAGAGCGACCTCCATCACAGTTTAATATGTACTTCAACTTACATCAAACTCTTTAAGGAGATGATCCGAAGATTCCCCAAGGTACACCACCAAACATCTGATGACTACATCTCTAGTCACGTTGATGTTAGGATTTGTTGGAGCCTGAAATGACAAACATAAACATTATTCAAGGGTAAACAGCATCCAAGAGTTAGTGAGCAGAGCTGAGTGGTGTGAATATCCCACCACCATCCTCAAATTCACATCATGTTGCTTCTTGTAAATTTAAGTAATATGCAAATTATATTCCAAACCATTCCTAACCCTTCCTTAAATAGAATATTAGCTAACATAACTCATTGAAGGATACCTTGAGTAGGATGGCCTGCAATTTCAACCCCATGTTTCCACCCTTGCACTGGAATAGATGCAGAAGCTTTGGAGTATATTCGTCCAGCTTTGCCATGAATTTGGACTCAAGATGCACCATCGTGATCCTATAAAATTCCTCCTGGATCTGAAAATTAAAAGAAACCAATGTAGATACAACATTTTTAAAAGCAGGAAAAAAATTATATTGGTTCTGGAATTTGATCTTGAAAATATGATTTGGAAAAAAGTATCAAATACGCCAAAACCACTACTGCAGTCTTTCACAATGGATAAGGAATGTTTCTAAATAGCATGCATTTGTAACTCACTTGAGATGCCTCAAATAGAGCAGGCCATCTGGAATTTATGTCCTCCATGCTGGGTGATTTGTTCACAATTTCATTTCTTCTGTGTGCAAATGTTTTTCCCATTTTGTCTTTAATGACTTGGCTGTTGTCCCTTTTCTTTACTTCAGTTAGAAGCTGAAGCCTCTGTTGTTCTTGACACTCTTCATTATTCTCTCCTGCCGGGTAAGGGGGGAGGTAGTTAACCTCTGCCTTTCTAGGCTTTTTGACACCCTTATTGACTTCTGGTCAGCAGGGCTTTTGCGCTTCAGGAACTCCGAAGCCTCTGAGTTTGGTACGGTAATTTGCCATTTTGTATTTCAAGCTTTGTTGCCAGCCAGAGATACCAGAGAAGGAGCCTGGTTCCTTTAGAAACGGATACTTCTGGCAAAGCACCTCAGCAACGTCACTCATCTGTAGGGATGGGTATCGTTTGGGTTTTTTCCGATACCGGTACATAACCGATACTTTTAAAACGATACCGGTGCCTAAACGGTGCCAGAACCGATACTTTTTTTTTTTTTTTTAATTAAAGACATTAGGCTTATTTATTGCCAAGGCAAATAGTTTTCTTTAAATTTAACAATATATTAACTGTTTGAGGTATACTATAAATAAAAATAAATACAAAACACTTGGCTTCAAACCTTTTAACTTCAAACTATGAACAATATATTAACTTATAACAACTGTTTACAGTATACTTAAATAAATATAAAGAAATACATAACAAACTCCGTACACACACTTCACACTTCAGAAATACTTTTGCAGAAATATGAGCATGTTTGCCTTCAGAGTAAAACAAATATTAATTAGTTTGCATTTATTTAAACCCACTGGTTTCGTGAATGTGTACTGCCCCTTTAAAAGTTTAGCTTCAGGGCCTCTTGAGTTCTCTCCCCCATTTACACCAATTTTGTTGTTGCATATGCTGCACGTCGCGTTGTTTGAATCTTTTTGTGCGAAATACAGCCACACTTTTGATCGTTTACCTTTCGACATTTTCTCCGTTATATTGATGGCTAGCTCTGTTTGTGCTTGCTCTGTGCATGGCTGCCTGCTCTTCGCTGTCAGACTGTTGCAATGTTATTGTAGCATCCAAGTTAGTGCTCTCTTAAGAACTCAGATTGAGAAGGAATATCTTTGGATGAGACGGTAGCTCTCCGTTTAATAAAGCGTATCCAACTTCTGCTTAGAACAACCACACTTATCTTGAAAGCGAAACCACACGCAAGTCAACCCATTACCATGGCAACTCCTCAACACAAATCCCGTTTCCACTAGTCCCATACGGAATGCAGCGTGAGCGACACAGGCGAGAGTCTATATTGGGAGATGGAGCAGTTTTATATGTGCCCCACGAAATCTGTTATCAACACAAAAAAGTATACAGATCGTACTCAGAAAGATCTACGCCACTAACGTTACTTCTCGTTAGCTATCACTAGTTTTGTTAAATTATAAAAATTTTAATTAAAAAAAAAAAATAAATAAATAAAAAATAATCTGCTCAGGCACCGAAAGGAAGCACCGAAATCTGCGTTGCATTTCGGTCCGGGTAGGTATCGGTTGTATGGAACCGGTGACGTATTGGTACCGGTTCTCGGTACCCAACCCTACTCATCTGTGAGCCTGATGGGTAAGCTGTATATGCATACATAGTTTGTGACAGTTTTTCAAGGATGTCTGCCTTAACCTTCAAGGTATTCAAAAGAGTTCCATTCTTATGATGTTCTTCAGCGGCTCTCCAAGGAACATCTCGGTTTCGTACGCAAACTGGGGAAGGGGGAACTGCTTTGGCCATGGTTGGCATCGCTCTGTAGAGCTTTTCTTGGTCAGGATTACAGTAGACGCCTGTGAGGAGGACACTGACACAAATGATGACTCTGCACTTAATGGAACTGGCTCTGCATCAGATGATGTTGATTGTTGCCCAAAGAAACTGTCCAAGTGATCTTCGACTGGAAACAGCTCAAGAAGAATCGGGGCAGCCTTTATAACCTTAATGGTGTCCTTGTTTTTGATCTGGTCACTTTTATGGAGGGTGAAGTAATCTTCAAACTCAGAATCTAAATACTGGAGACTGAACTCGAAGGGAATTCCAAAGTTCTCCTTCACAACAGTCTGCAGCTCCTCCACAGTGGATGGAATCCCTGATGGAAGGAGCAACTTTTCGATCTGGCCCTCAATTATCACTCTGAGCTTTGCCTCCATCTTTGCCAGCCTGACAAAAGTGAATAGACAAAAGTTTACATGTTAGAGTGGACAAACGGTGATTTGTGATAAAGAATAATTAATAATTAATAAACTTGAAGAAAATGTGGTTAAAATGATATTGTTATCCTGAATGTAAATGTATTGGTTAATATAAATCCATTTCAATAACCTTACATTAACAACAGATGTGACGTTTGAGTGTGACCAAGCGTTTTCCTCCCACACTGTAGGCTGCCAAAGGGTACACATCACAAAGTTTATGCTGCTCCACAATACACAATTTGCCAGTTTCCTCCAGCTGAAAAGATCTGAGATGCTCTTCATACCAGGCAGCAAGTAACTCCACAAAAAATGTTACAGAGTTGTCCAGTATGGCTATCTGAAGAATCTCAGCAAAGTCTGGTAACCCACCAGTAGAGCCATAAGACAAAATCATCCCAACAGTGTACCGTGTTCCATAGTAGGTGACAGTGTTGGCTAACTGCACACTACACAGAAGTGGGGATGTTACTTTTAGAGCTTCCTGTATGTCAGAATGCAACACATCTACAGATACATCAGAAATTTTTGTGACACACAATGGCTGCTTTCCAACGTCTGTACGAGAGTGGTATGCCATCATCAGCTGATGTCTTGTAGCAAGGGTCAACAACACATTTTTAAAATTGTTAGTGTGTCTAACAACCGTCTCAAAAAAGCTGTCTTTTGCCTCAAATCGCATAGTCCATACACCAACCAGAGGCCCATAACCTTCAATCATGGCGGGGTAGTGTTCCAAAAAATGGTGTTTGGGTATCAGTTTAGCTTCACGGAAAGTAGCTAAGAATTGGTCACGATGTTCAGATATTTTACAGTCAAGGTACGCAATAGTTTCAACTGTATGAACAGGGGCAACCACCAATTCAACTACATCTTTTAAAGTCAGGAGAACCTGCCAGGCAGAATCACCCTCAGGTACCCGCGAACCAACAATGAGAGGCAAGAACCTGATTAAGGCCCAGTTTTCATGGGCATTTCCTCCTATAGTTCTGCGTTTAACATAATTTTGAGGGATTGGTTGAGGGCAGTTGGCTTTGTCTGAGCCCTTAAAGGGAAAACGTCTGATTAAGTCATTGAGTTCAGCCAAATTAAAGTACTTTTTCTTGGTAAAAATCTGAAAACACAATGCTAATTCCCTTGGTATTATGCCTTCAAAAAGGTCATGTAGTACATCTGGTGGATATCCAGAGACAAAGTGGAAATGATTCAATTTATCAGTCAATGGACACATGCGCTTAACACCGAAACTATGCAGTAAATCAGGAGTTTCTCTCACAGTTTGCACATGCAAACTATGGTCAGTTTTTGTCCGAGGTGGAAACACCCCAGTCCGCACTTCATGTGTTTGGTATTCTGAAGAATGTCCAAGACAAAATCTACAGATGTACGGCCCTGTGAAACTCTCAACTAGTCCACTGATAGAATGTGCACCTAGATTGTCAGCCACAACACAGTGCCCCTAATATTTTTCCCAACACAGGAAATGAAAATCCCTTCATGTTCAAGAGTGGCTAGATCTTTCAATAGTGGTTCCAAAACTGTTCTGTATCCAAACTCTTTGACATCAACAGTTTTACAAAGTAAAGCTAGGTGTATTGATGTTAACACAGATTGCAAATTGGATGCCAAATTTCCCAAAATCCAATAAACAGCTGTTATTTTATGCTTATTTCTTGAGGTTCCAAGTGGGTTACAAACCTCAAAATTATCCACATAAAGGATTATAGAGAGACGTGGTTCATCTCCAGCATTGAAATCATTCTGCTTGAAAAACTTGCCATCAAAAATTGACTTAATATATTGAGTACTGTTTGAGTTTCTGGAGAAGATTTCCTCTGCAATGTCTTTATTCTTCAAGACTTGCTGCAAAGTCTCAAGAATAGGCACATATTGAAAGGTCTTGTTCTTGTGAGAATCAAGAATATATTCAACACTATCAACACACTGGAATTGCTCCTTAAAATACCTTCTTCTCTTAAAAGCTGAAGCAAGTGGACCACCTTCTCCAAGTGCTGTACTGATAGGATGCAAGCTACACAGCTGTTCTGCCAAGTCAGTTATGATAGTCTGGTCAACAACACATTGATTAGACATCAATGTTGAATCAATTATGTTTCTAACAACAGCAACCGATGCTGAGGATGAAATGAACTGAAAGTCTTCAACCAAGGCATCAACACACTTCCCTGAGGCATTAAAGATGGCCTCTAGCTTCAGTAGAAGTATGCCAATTCTTTGAATAACTAAGTCTGATTCACTTTCCTGATCAAAATTAAAACTAGTGCCCTCACCATCACTGGTCTCTGGTAAATCAGAGGGATCAACAGTCTGACTATGTTGACTCTCATACACATCTTGTCTGAAATCACTCAAGGAATATGATTTGTGTTTTCTGCTTTTGTGTTTCAGGAACGTATTGTATATATTTGTCCTAAAGTCACATCCTTCAAATACACAAAACACAGTTTCGTGAATTTTCAGATGATTTCCAATATGCTGAAAGTAGTCCTTCTCTGCAGGACAACAAACATCACAAACTAAACACTTAAAAGCAGAGATTATTCCTGACTGTAGACTCTCTTTAGCTGCATGGTATCTGGACAAATGAGTGCGAAGAGCAGTCTGCGTTTTAAATGTACAAGGACAACGGTCATGTAAACACGACCACGACTAAATGTTGCGTGCTGTAGTCGGTAATGCTTAAGCAGATTCCCTTTGGTAGCAGACAAAGACCTGCAGATCTTACACTGCCATCCCATTGGTCAAAACCTAAGGTTAAAAGAACAGAAAGAGAAAGAGCCATGCATCAGATATAAGGCCATACATGTGGTTCTCTAATCACAGGAGGACAGAAGTGGCCAAAGAGGTCTTTGAGCTCTGATGACACAGAACGATATTTAAATAGCACGACAGCTTATGCAAACCAAGTCAAACTAGAAAGTAGACTTACTTCCATAAAATATGGTAAACCATAAAAATTGTGGCGGTGAACAATAGTTCTTACAACTTACTAGACATTTGTAGAGCCTTTGCTCTGAGGGTATGCTAACAACACTGACATATTAGGCCAAGTCAAGTCAGGTTTAAAGCTGATAGAGGCACAATCACGATCAGAAGCATTTTAGAGACATAAGATATTTTCACATAATGTATACTGTAAGATTTTTTTTAAACTAGATAGTGGCATAATGAAACACTTTAAGGGTGTCTCAATTGGTTTGCAATGCTGCAGAGATCCTGGTCCTCTGTGGTCGCTATACATATGGGCCTTGAGAACAGTGGCTTTCCGGTACGACCGAGGACAGTTAGGTACACCACATTGATATTGATAATAGGGAGTGTTACTATGCAGCTTTGTATGCTGAATAAACCGAACCACAGTCTCAGACACATGCTCACAGAGGTTACATTTACAGTGGAACATTGTAACATCATAAATACATAAATATACTTTTAGGATCACTGCTAAATTGCTTTAAGGATGGATATTTATTAAAAAAATAAAAATGTATGTAATATAAGCCACTGTCAAGGTAATATAAGCAACTGTCACCTTGACAACCAACGATCAGCAATACTGAGGGCAGGGGAATGGGAAGGGATCTTGAAGTGTGCTAAAATAAAAGAAAAAAGAATATGAAATTAAACAACCAGTTTGCATTTGTTTATTGGTTCAAAGGTAGTGACCAACCTCTTGAATTAAGATTATTGCCAGTGGACATATCACATATTCTACAGTTCAACTAATATTACTAACAGTTGTTTTGCACTACACAGCTCACTCATGGTGGCTGTCGAGCTCACGTTCATTACTCCAGCCTACTGATTTTTGTTTTGCCTCCTATCTAAGTCTTTTTATTCAGACGTTTCATAACTTTCACGACCACAACTATGAATTGGACAGCATTTTAATGTTTTTTTTTAGTTCATAAAATAATGTACAATGATCGAAGCAAAGCCTCATGGGAACTTGGACCTGCGTATCGCTCTGCCTTTATCCAATGAGAGTTGAATGTGCGGCTTGACAACCAACGATCAGCAATACTGAGGGCAGGGTAATGGGCAGGGATCTTGAAGTGTGCTGAAATAAAAGAAAAAAGAATATGAAATTAAGTCAACCATATGTTTGCATCTGTTTAATGGTCCAAAGGTCGTGAGCTGCCCCTTGAAATAAGGTCATTGCCAATTGAGATATTTAAGCTGCGGCAGTTCAACTAACATTTATAACATCTGTTTAATGGTCCAAAGGTCGTGAGCAATTTTTCAATTTTTCACATTTTATTGTGTTTCTGAGGCACACAAAAACATACATACAAATTTTCCCAGTCTGGGAGTCCATATCAGAACATACATATCACAGTCACACTATTAATAAATAACAAACAAAGTTACATTCGTATCAAGTAGTATTAAATTCATACAATCTCTTTTACAATACATGGGCTTCAATCAAAACAAGTTCCCCCTATTATTCAGTCCCCACATTTTTTTTGTTTCGTCTTCACCGTGTTTCAGCCAGTCTCTTGTAACATAGTCCTTAATAGAGTTCATTGCCATGCTTTTTGCTCGGCCCAGAGGAATCGTTTCTCTTTTTAAGAATAGCATATTTCTCACCACCCACAGAGTGCATTTGATACAATTTATAACTGCCCAAGGCCTACAAAATTCTTGTTCATTCTTTCCTGTATATAAACCAAATAATACAGTTTCTTTACACAGAACAATGTTAAAATTTCCAAAACATGGCTTAAAAACATTCCATATCAGTTTAGCAAATGTACAGTCCCAGAAAACGTGATCAATTGTCTCTTCATTTTGGCAGCCTTCTCTAATACATTTAGGACTAGGTGATACCCCCCATCTGTAGAGAACTGTTCTTGTCGGTAAGCAGTTTTGGGCCACTTTCCAAGCCACATCTTTGTGCTTATTTAACAGAAATGAGGAAGAAGAGCGTTTCCAAGCTTGAGAACACTGGTTCTCTGTCAGTGCCCTGATAGTTTCTACTCTCAGGTTAGATCTTGTCAACAAGTCTTGGATTGTTTTCCTGTTTAGATCAGAGTCTGCACAAAGAGTCCCTCTGTGTTGGACCAGGAAATCCTTGACCTTTTGATAGAGGTCAGGTCTGGTGTCTGAGGATGGTAAAGTGAGAGATCTCCTCTCCCAGTTCTTCCCAGGTAGGTATCTGCCCACCCAGAATTTAGCAAAGAGGGTCCACAAGTTCTCATCTCCTTGTTCCGCCATTCCCTTTAGGATCTTACTCAGAAACATTGCATTAAAGGTCTTTGTGATGTCTGGCACTGCTCTGCCCCCTAACGCTTCTGGTTTGTGGATGGTTTCTCTTTTCACCCTCTCTGTTTTTCCTCCCCAGATAAAGCGGAACATTTCTCTGCAGACCTGTGTGATGAAGGGGCCAGGGGCTGGAAGGATCATTGCCAGGTATGTCATCGCTGAAAGGATTTCCATTTTAGCAATCATGACTCTTCCAAGCATTGTTAGGTCTCGTGACTTCCATAGGAAAAACTTTTGCTTGATTCTGTTCACTCTTGTTCCCCAATTTTTCTTTTCTGTTTCTTTTCCAAAATGTATTCCAAGCACCTTAATATTTTTTTCTTGTTCTGCCAAGCCAAGGGGTATTTTCTTTTCTGTCCAATTCGTGTACAGGATTTCACTTTTATTTACATTCAAATTAATCCCAGTGGCTTCAGAGAATTGACCGCATATAGCCAAGCCTGTGCGTATGGAGAGGTTGTCCACAGCAAAGAGGGTGATGTCATCCATGTACATAGAGAGTTTGGCCTGTCTTCCGCTCCCACCGGGAATAGGCACCCCTCTTAAATTCATGTTAGAGCAGATCACATTGGCTAAGGGCTCCATACATAGGACATACAATGATGCAGATAGAGGGCATCCTTGCCTTAACCCAGAGTGCAGTGGTATGGCTTCTGATGGGTGACCATTTATCAAAGTAATACTGGAAGTATCCTTGTACATCATTTTTATTGAGGACAGGAACAAGGGCCCAAAGTTCATTTTTTCCAGGATCGACATCATAAAACCCCTGTCAAGCTTATCAAAAGCTTTTTCATGGTCCAGCGTTACAATGCTCACCGGTGTCCCTCTTTCTTCGGAGTAAAGCAGAGTATCCCGTATTAGCGTGTGGTTATCCGAGATACTTCTCTTGGGTATTCCGCAAGACTGCTCCTGGCTGACTACCTTGGCAATCACTGTTTGTAGTCTGGTGCACATCATTTTCGCATAGATTTTGTAGTCGGTCCCTAGAAGACTTATTGGTCTCCAGTTCTTCATGTCTGCTTTTTCCCCTTTTTTGAAGAGGAGAGAAAAACATCCTGCCCGCATGCTGCCAGGTAGTGTCCCCTTTTCCTGACACTCTGTGAAAACCCTCAAGAGTTCTTCTGCCAAGATGTCTTTGAATGTCATGTAATAATCCCCTGGTAGGCCATCAAGACCTGGAACCTTCTTTTTTGGCAGGGTATCTATGGCTTTCTGTACCTCTTGCAGTGTAATGGGACTATCTAATCTGTCCTTCTCCTCATTTGACAAGAACTTATCAATTTTGTTCAGAAACCATTGTTGCTGTAGAGCGCTTGTTACGGTCTTTTTGTAAAGGTTTGTGTACAACTTTTCCACTACCTTCATTAACTCAGTTTGTGTGTTTACTTTGGTGCCATCTGGATTTTTTAGCTCTTGAATTGTTATCCGAGGCTTCTGAGCTTTGCTAAAGAAGTAACTTGTGCATTTTTCATTCTTTTCAGTTCTTTGGACCCTACTCCTCTCTATAATCCCTCTCGCGTGTTCACCGGCAATGGCAGCCATATTCCCTTTTTGAAGTGTAATGTCTTCTTGCACTTCAAAACCCTCTTGCTGCATTTTATAAAGTCTTTGTAGTCTTCCTTGTGACCTCTTCAGAAATGCCCTTCTCCCAGAAGCTTTCCTTTTTCCTTCTCTCTGGAAGAAACTTCTTGTTCGCCCCTTAATGTCTTCCCACCATTCAGTAGCTGAAGAAAAAAGACTCTTTAGGGTTGTCCAATCATGGAAGTGTTCTTCATATCTTTGTTCGGTTTTCTTGTTGTCCAAGAGAGTTATGTTCAGTTTCCAGTATCCTGGTCCAGGTCTCGTAGAGTGTGTTCCATGTCGACCACTTGAGCCCTTCGAGCCCCGACTTTCAGGGGTTAGGGGGCCACACTGACAAAATCAGCAGAATGCAGGGCACTGAAAATGCCCGTATCATACCCTGAATTCGGTCGATTTATGTAGGGTTATTTGATGGTCACTACTCGCCCCAAAACGGCTACGTACGGAACAGGAGGAGCCAAAGCTAGCTTTTCATTTTAGAACGAAAACAATGGCGGACATGATGGTTAGCGGTGGCTAAGGTGGCAGAGGCTGTAGATCACCAGGCTACAGACCGTAAATGTAGTAATTAAACAACTGTACTGATATTAAATGTACTACTAACATGCCATTATCAAATTAAAGCCAGTGACATCAGTATTTTGGTTGATTTCACGATGTATAGGCTACCGACAGTTAGCATACCAAGCTAGGTAGCATTACCATTCGAATTGCATGGCAGATATGCTAAGCTATCGGGCTATTACCCCACCCAGTGCCTGTGGCTAGTCCGAAAAAAGGTGCATCTAAATAAACGACAGATGGCTATGTCAGTCATTGGACAGTGTTAAACAACTGTACTGATATTAAATGTACTACTAACATTAAAGCCAGTGACATCAGTGTTTTGGTTGATTTCACGATGTATAGGCTACCGGCAGTTAGCATACCAAGTTAGGTAGCATTACCATTAGAATTGCATGGCAGTTATGCAAGATAGCTGGCTATTTAGTTTTCCCGGGAATCGCGAGCAGACTTGCGTCCGTCACTTCCACCAGGTGCTTCTATTTGATAAAGCACCCCCTGAGCGATGAGGAGTGCACTGTAGATGTCAGGGCCCTGTACTTCAGGTCCCTGTATTACAGGGGTTAGTGCAAAGTGTAGGGTTGGAACACACTCATAGTCCCAGGGACATCCACCCTACAAGTCAAGCTTGAGTGGTCTGAAAAAAACACAGGTGCCACAACGGCCCCTCTCACAGCAAGCCCCTGCGACATCAGGGTCAGATCAATGCGTGAATGCACTGTGCCATTGGTCCATGTGAATCCTGGTGTCTCTGGGTGTTCCTTCCTGTAGGCATCAGTCAATTTGAAGTCTTTTATGATGTTTTTCAAAAGGTCAGAACTGCTGTCTGTGTATTTCCCTGTTTTAGTTATTTTATCTTCTTTTTCTAATACACAGTTGAAATCTCCGGCTAAAATCACTTTACGGTTACATAACAAGATAGGGTACAAGGCTGAAATGGTTTCTATTCGGTCTTTTAAATCTGTGGGGCAATAGATGTTTATAAGTCTCAAATCTACACCATTTCTCAAGTCTCAAATCTCAAATCTCAAGTCTCAAATCTACACCATTAGGGGGTGACAGTGGTACAGGAGGTAGAGAAGTTGGTTAGTAATCAGAAGGTTGCTAGTTCGATTCCCTGTCAAACCCCTAATTGCTCCTGATGTGCAGTGTGCCATCAGTGTAAAATAGTATACAGTACATCCTTGTAAGTCGCTTTGGATAAAAGCGTCTGCTAAATGACTAAATATAAAAAAAATAAATGACTAAATATTTCTCTGAATATCAACACAGAGCAGCCTTCCTTCCTGGATAATCTGGACTCTTTGAAGTTCAGTGTTACCACTTCTAAAAAGTATCCCAATGCCAGATGCCCTATTTAGGTTGTCTCCTGACCATACTGAAGGGCCCTGGGTCCATCTAGCTTGTAAAGTGTTCTAATGTTCTTTATATGATAGCCAGCATTCCTGTATGAAATAAATATCACTTTTGAGCGTTCTTAGATGTTCAAAAATTGCTGTACATTTCACTGGATCATTAATACCTCGCACATTAATGGTTGTTATTTTAAAACCATCCATAATGATGAGAGAGAAATGTCGGTCACTATTTGCTGTTTCTTTTCTTGTCACGTTTCTTTTTCTTTGGTGGTCTGGCTATAGAGCTGTTTGTAGGTGAGGCTCTTTCTGTCATTTGGGTCGCTTCTGAGAAGACAAGGACTTCACTAGGTGACAAAAAGGGAGTTGCAAGGGGGGATTTAGGGGACCAGGTCGTTTGGGCGCCCCACTGTGCCTCGCCAGAGGAGGTGGTGAGGACCCTCTTTCTGCTGTCTAGTCCTTCCATCTGTTCACCACAAAGGTCGTGAGCAGCCCCTTAAAATAAGGTCATTGCCAATTGAGATATTTAAGCTGTGGCAGTTCAACTAAGATTTATAACAGTTGTTGTGCACTACACAGCTCACTCATGGTGGCTGTCGAGCTCACGTTCATTACTCCAGCCTACTGATTTTTGTTTTGCCTCCTATCTTAGTCTTTTTATTCAGACGTTTCATAACTTTCATGACCACAACTATGAATTGGACAGCATTTTAATGTTTTTTTTTTAGTTCATAAAATAATGTACAATGATCGAAGCAAAGCATCATGGGAACTTGGACCTGCGTATCGCTCTGCCTTTATCCAATGAGAGTTGAATGTGCGGCTTGACGACCAACGATCAGCAATACTGAGGGCAGGGTAATGGGCAGGGATCTTGAAGTGTGCTGAAATAAAAGAAAAAAGAATATGAAATTAAACAACCATATGTTTGCATCTGTTTAATGGTCCAAAGGTCGTGAGCTACTCCTTGAAATAAGGTCATTGCCAATTGAGATATTTAAGGTATGACAGTTCAACTAACATTTATAACAGTTGTTGTGCACTACACAGCTCACTCATGGTGGCTGTCGAGCTCACGTTCATTACTCCAGCCAACTGATTTTTGTTTTGCCTCCTATCTAAGTCTTTTTATTCAGACGTTTCATAACTTTCATGACCACAAATATAAATCCATATTTTTTAGTTCATAAAATAATGTACAATGATCGAAGCAAAGCCCCATGGGAAATTGGACCTGCGTATCGCTCTGCCTTTATCCAATGAGAGTTGAATGTGCGGCTTGACAACCAACGATCAGCAATACTGAGGGCAGGGATCTTGAAGTGTGCTGAAATAAAAGAAAAAAGAATATGAAATTAAGTCAAACATATACAGCCGCGGAAAAAATTAAGAGACCACCTCAAAATTATCAATTTCTCTGGTTTTACTATTTATTTGTATGTGTTAAAGTAAAATGTACATTTTTGTTTTATTCTATAACCTACTGGCAACATTCCTACCAAATTTCAAATAAAAATATTGTCATTTAGATCATTTATTTGCAGAAAAATGACAATTGGTCAAAATAGCAAAAAAGATGCAGTGTCTTCAGATCTCGAATAATGCAAAGAAAACAAGCTCATATTCATTTTTAAACTACACAATACTAATGCTTTAACTTAGGAAGAGTTCAGAAATCAATATTTGGTGGAATAACCTTGATTTAAAATCACAACTTTCATGTGTCTTGGCATGCTCTCCACCAGTCTTTCACATTGCCGTTGGGTGACTTTATGCTACTCCTGGCGCAAGAATTCAAGCAGCTCGGCTTCTTTTCATGGCTTGTGACCATCCATCTTCCTCTTGATCACATTTCAGAGGTTTTTTTTAAGGGATTCAGGTCTCGAAATTGGGCTGGCCATGACAGGGTCCTGATCTGGTGGTACTCCATCCACACCTTTACTGGCCTGGCTGTGTGGCATGGAGCATTGCCCTGCTGGAAAAAACACTTCTCAGAGTTGGGGAACATTGTCAGAGCAAAAGGAAGCAAGTTTTTCTTCCGGGACAACATTGTACTTTGCCTGGCTGAGGTTTGTAAAAGACCATAAGGATTGAAAAAAGCGGACTGGAGGTTCTTCTAAGTTCGTCTTCTCTGATGAGTCCAATTTCACAGTAGGTGCAAGACTCTGTGGCTTGTAGGCCTCTCCAGGTCTCCATCTAACCATCAGACGACCATGTGTTGGGCAAAGCTGAAAATTGGACTCATCAGAGAAGACGAACTAGAAGACCCTCCAGTCCGCTTTGGGTCAATCCTTATGGTCTTTTACAAACCTCAGCCAGGCAAAGTACAACGTTGTCCCGGAAGAAAAACTTGCTTCCTTTTGCTCTGACAATGTTCCCCAAATAGTCATGCATATCCCTCGATATGTAAAGATCGCCAAATTAAAACATCATTTGCGCTTTTCCTTTTTTTGGCGCTTAGATATCACATACGTTATTGTCTGTGATGCAAAGCTTTTAGGAGGAAAAACTGCTTTGGAATGACTTGGCTAAATGGCTAAAATGACCTCACTAACCTTTCGTGCATATTCGCGGCAAAATAACTGCATATTCTCGGTCAAATAACTCACATGCTATACCTCTTAACGACATTTGGGGACCATTAAACGAAAACACGTAATTTGAGCTTACCTAAAGATATGTTACTTGTCTGTGAGGCAAAGCTTCACGGGAAAAAACGACTCTGAAATTACTTAGCGTAGGTGCTGCATCTTGATGCTAACTTCAGCTTACTTTAAGTTTCACGCTAATTTGTGTATTCTCAGTCGAATAACACTCTATTCCTGGACATGTGGAGAACTTTAAATGAGTACACATCATTTGAGCTTTTCCAAACAACTACACATCCAAAACAACTATACATTACTTGTATGTGAGGAAAATCTTGGCGGGGAAAAATGGCTTTAAAATGACTTAGCTGGAGGCTAATGTTAGCTTACTTTATCTTTAACGTTAATGTGTATTCTCAGTCGAATAACACTCTATAACTGGACATGTGGAGACCATTAAATGAGAACACATAATTTGAGCTTTCCAAAACAACTACACAATTAGAATTTTACAAAGATAATGTACTTCTCTGTGAGGCAAAGCTTCGCGGAGAAAACAGCTTTTGAAATTACTTAAAAAGTGGTAAATTAAGTGGCCTGACCTTGATCCAAAAGATCGTTCATTTAATAACCTAGACAACTAACGTTATTATTAAGTTATCATTAAAGAGTTGTGACAAGCTCTCTGTCAACCTTACCTTTATCTTCTAGCTCTTTAATTTGCGGTATCCACCTTCGCGCTCTTCTATCATGTGCTGATTTTGTCTGTATTCACCGTGGATCCACCTGTCTCTTCTTGATCCCACAATGCAGCGCAGAAGGAACTGTAACTATTTGATTAAAACAACGATCTCCACATGAGTAAAATTTACTCATTTTCTGTATCTTGTGAAATTCAATTAAATACTACTGAGTGATTCAAAGCAAATTTTATTCACGCAAAACTGAGTAAAATGCAATTAATAAATTATTATAAATTGTTGAATTCCAATCAATATGATTCCAAACGGCACATACCCTTTTTTATTGGGTATATATCACTATCATTTATTAATTAAATATTAATTAACCCCAGTCTCACTTTTTGCAGTGTAGAATGGGGATGTTCGTCCTTTGGCCTTTTGGACTATGCTCCCCATCGCATCCAAGTACACAATATTTTCTTTGCAACGGTCAAAGAAAAGGATGATGGTGTCATCTGACCATAGCATGACACTCTTTGGGTGTGATACAATTTATTGAATTACTTTTTCCGCAGAGCCACGCTCTGCCTCCAAGTAAACTGATCACATCCCTCGAGTGTCTTCTGTGTTCTCTCCTCTTGGTCCATGACATAGTTTTGAGCACACCGGTTGCAGGAACCTGGTCCCTGCAACCAGATGCCTCAACAGTTTCATCCAGTTCGGCCACGTTCTGGATGTGGACGCTCCTTGGTAGTCTGGTTTGCAGGGCATCTGCAAGGGCATCCCGTTCATTTGCCCGCACAGGCCTTCTCTTTAGCTCCTCGGTGTTGTGCCAAACTTTGTCACCTCTGAATAATACATCTGCCTTCAGAGATGACTCACTTTGCACCTCCACCTCTACCTCAACAGGGCAGTCATCAAACAGGCAGTACCCTAAAAAGGTGAAGACTGGACCTCTTCTCCGTGACCCAATAGTTTTTACACTATAGAGCTTGAAGGCAAAACTACAGTAGGGAAGAACACCCCGAATCCCCTTGGCTATGACAGCAGTCCAGTTCAGGGTGGTAAATTGACGTCCTTGCTGTTTATTTCGCAATTTGGTCCAGTCTTTTTCCTGAATGAAAAAAAAAAAAGCAGGGTTGCTGTGGCAGTTCTAGGGAGAAGAATTCGTCAGACTCTTCATTGTCAGAAGAAGATGTGGAGCCATTGGAGGTTATGGATCCAGTTACAGGAAGCCACTGCAAAACACAACATCAGCCAGTCATCAGTGAACAAAGCTGTGATGTTAAATATCAGTTTAATCTTTTTTCACTATTGTTTCTATGTCTCTCTGTGTGTGTGGTTTGCAGGGCCATAACTCAGTATTTCTGATATTTGAAAAGAAAATGAATAACGTTCAGTTTCAGTAAACATATTCATATTCATATTCAGTGTGTGTGAAGTCAGGGTGGTGGTGAACTCAACTGTACCATACATAGTTGGGAATTAGTTATTTATTAATTCTTTACAGTAACTCAAACATGGAAATGATCAAAATCAAGGAACAAAGCAGAGTAACTTCTGTCAGACTGGACTAGTACTTCGTGTACATGCAATTACCGTAATTTTTAGAATACGGGTGCATTAGAAAGAAAGGAAACGCGAGTGTCGGCTGACTTCAGGGCCGGTTTAGCCAATGGGTTTTCTGGGCACGGACCCAGGGGCCCGCCTTGCAGATCTTATTTTTTTTATTTATGTATTTAACATTTCAACAAAATTATGTGATTTATTGGGTAACAAATACAGTAACTTCCCGACAATATTTCTCTACTACAGTATGTTGCCTTGACTGCCCTGCAACACTACCTAAATATAATGAACGTAACCATTATCTTGCGTCACGATGATGTTTTGTTGTTGTACCCGCCCATTTTCTTTACCACACTGCTGCTAGTCAGTTATTAGCCATTAGCCAAAATGAATGGAAGTGGATGTAGCAAACGTAAAAAGAAGGAAGGGAGGCTTTACTTTTAAAAAGTGTGCCATCTTTTGACACATTTTTTGTCAAACACAACTCTGCCACCAACACCGGTGTTGTTGAGCAAGATGATTTACAGCAACAGCAACTTTAAATGCAAACTGTCAACAACTTGGGAGCTGAACGTGCTAGCAGCCCACCACCGCTGCTTCCTGAGGCTGGTTGCTGTAGTATCTGGCCGCAGTCTGCGGCTAGTAGCTGCTGATATTTTTCTGAATCTCAGACAGATTGGATGTATAAAGAGTGTGATCCGGCTTCATGAGGCGTGTTCAACGAAAAGGCTCGCTCTGTTCTCACCGAAAGAGGATCTACTGCTTTCCAAAACCGGAGGAACACATACCCTGCATCCCTCCGCGATGGGGGTTAAGGAGGTAAAGCCCGCTCTCTCACCAATGACTTGTTCACTTGTCATCTTCCCAATCGTGAGAAACTTGCAAGGGAATGGTCACTGTACTCGCCCTCTACAGGGAATGTGTTTTGCGTGCATGCTCTTTACCTCAATTAGTTACTGGATTTTCAGATTGGAAACACCCAGAACGTGTGCGTGACCACGAGAAAAGCTTGCCGCATAGGACTAATATGTTAGCATTGTGACAGCGCTCCTCTGTCACTGGTAGGGGAACTGTAAATGCTAGGTTAGTGCAGGAGCTAGAGGGTGAGAAACGCTACTGGCGATGTAGGAGCCAAATGAACTTTTATGTTGATTCTTATGTTATCCCCTTATTAGTATGTGCAAGTGTGTGTGTGTGTGTGTGTGACACTATGGCCGTAGGTATTTGCCCCACCTAGAGGACACCTGAACACACCTGTTACGGCCCACCTTGGGCACTAAACAAAGAATTGAGGTCCAGGCGAGAGGTAGAGTTAACCAGGGGTATTTATTAATTCCTGCACAAGACCAAAAGACCCGAAGGCCAAAAAAAGGTAAGCTCTCACACAGGAGAGCAAATTTGAAAAGGTTTAACGGAGGCGGTGGCGAAGCCGAGACCAGACACGCAATCCTTCCGTTGGTGGTTGAGAGAGAGCTCAGGTGGGAACTGGGCTCTTAAATAGGGAACGCCAGGTGCGCCTGATACACAGCAATCAGCCTGGAAAAGACGGACAAAAAGGGTGAAAGCAATAACTGCCCCAGCAGGGGGTGCTAGAAATAAACATCAAAAATATGAGCGTCCGTAACACCCTCTCACCGAAATGGTGGCTCTAGCCAACATAAATTAGCTGCAGGTACAGGAGGAATACATCCACATTAACATTCAAACCCACAAGTCTTAGATGTTTACAAAAAATATCTATCTTATTGAAAAACACAGAAACAGTTAAGCAATTCCTAACTTGGGACTCAAATTAGGCGTTTACCCGGAACACTTTTCCAGCCCGTCAGGTAAAGGACGGTTCAATTCAAGAGTAAACCTAAATGGCCATGATCAAAGCCTAAAGATCAGAAGAGGAAAAAAAAAATATATATATATATATATATATATATATATATATATATATAACCCCTTCCCTCAACCTAATGGCTGGAGGATAAGGCTCCAACACATAAGGCATTGGTCGCTCAGGATGCCCGTCGAGTGTTGCCAGTGCCAGCAGAAGCGTTTCTCTTTTCGAGCGTCGGACAATCCACCACTAGGTGACCGGGTTTCTTGCAGTAATTGCACTTAACGTCGGAGCTCGGACTCTGGAAACAATCAGTTTGGCGTGGGCTACCCTCAGACAGCGAGCTTACCCTGTGCGAGGTCTCAGTCTCCCGCAGCCGGCCGCGCATCCCAACTGTATGAGTGAGCACGAACTCGTCCGCTAAAACAGCGGCTTTCTCAAGGGTCGTAGCTCTTTGTTCGTTGACATACATAGCGACGGTGTCGGGGAGACAGTTTTTAAATTCTTCAATCAGGACTAGCTGACAGAGTTGCGCGTAATCAGCCACATTCTGTACAGCGCACCAACGTTTAAACAACTGCTCTTTCTCTCGAGCGAATTCTACGAAAGTCTGTTCATCGGTCTTGCGAAAGTCTCTGAAGCGCAACCGATAGGCTCCGGGTACCAGCTCATATGCTCGCAGGATGGCACTTTTTACTCCCTCATAGTCTGCACTCTGTTCCACCGAAAGTAAGGAGTAGACTTGCTGGGCCCTCCCTACCAACACACATTGGAGGAGGAGCGGCCAAGCAAACCTGGGCCAAGACAACGAAGTCGCGACGCGCTCGAAGTGGACAAAGTGAAGCTCAAGTGGTTCATCTAATCTAGGAATGATACCTTCCTCAACTAGACCAGTAATTAAGGCACTCAATGTGGTATGCTTTTTACGCCGTACATCGTAAGTAAGAGTAATACTATAATGAGCGGCTACCTCGACCAGCTGATCCTTCATTAACTGTTTCAGTAACGCCACATCAGGTTTCTCAATAAACTCTTTTACAGACGCCATCACGTACACTGAATTACCTTTTACAAAATATGATTTAACCCTAGGTTAGACCAATGCTCTCTAGAAGTGCGCCTTCAAACGACACACGGGAAATCTAAACGATTTCGGAAGCAGCCCGTAGCTACTGAATTAAGCAAAGCTAAAGGAAGTGGCGTTAAAACCACTGGTGAAGTGTACCGCAAATCAAGCTATGGTGAAACTTGACAAAGCAGCGCACAACACACACTGCAGAGCAATGTAACGCAGTCGTCACACAAAAATGCAACGCTCAAAAACCCCTTAACAAAGCGCTACCAAGGGCAACGTGGAAATTTTACAACAAAGCGTAAAACACGCAAAAAGTCAGTCAAGTCACAGCAACAAATATCAGAACACGCAGTGTAACCAGAACAGTGCATTTAACCGGATCAGCAGAGTTCCCCCTCCCTAAACTGGAAACTCTATACCTGAACCTAGTCTTCTGGCCGTACTGAGCTCGAGGCCTCGAAAGCCCCCTCCTCAGATATTGCCCGAAAAAAAGGTGGAAAAACAGGTCGGTCTTCCTGTAGAACTCTACTTAATCGGGATGCACTTACCTTGTTCCGTACACTCGCAAAAATCTATTTAAGTTACGAGACGAGACTAGAAAAGGCCGAATTCAAAAATCTTATGACAACTAAGTCAGAAGACACGGATTGAGCCCCCAATCAATTCCTGTTACAGCCCACCTTGGGCACTAAACAAAGAATTGAGGTCCAGGCGAGAGGTAGAGTTAACCAGGGGTATTTATTAATTCCCGCACAAGACCAAAAGACCCGAAGGCCAAAAAAAGGTAAGCTCTCACGCAGGAGAGCGAATTTGAAAAGGTTTAACGGAGGCGGTGGCGAAGCCGAGACCAGACACGCAATCCTTCCGTTGGTGGTTGAGAGAGAGCTCAGGTGGGAACTGGGCTCTTAAATAGGGAACGCCAGGTGTGCCTGATACACAGCAATCAGCCTGGAAAAGACGGACAAAAAGGGTGAAAGCAATAACTGCCCCAGCAGGGGGTGCTAGAAATAAACATCAAAAATATGAGCCTCCGTGAGAGGCTGAAGGTGGAGCTCAAGGGGGAAAGGCCTTAAAAGCCAGGAGCCACAGCATCTGGGCGTGGCTGAGGAAGGCAACAGTTTTTTGACCGTGTGCCAGGACGTTAACAAAGGAGAACTGTGCTTTATGAAAGACTTTTTAGTTTAATATCTTTATTTTATTTGCAACAACTTGTTATCCACCATTCTACAATAAACGGTCAAAGGGACCAACTGGACTCACCTCTACTTCTCATCTTTTCTACACGCGTCAGAACGAAATCCAACTCAGCCGCCAGTGGTAGTAAAATAGGAATTGCTGCTACGATTTTAGTCAAAAAACTGCCTTGGATGGATGTACTTGGAAGAAAACAACATTGGATGGAACTGGATTCTGGAACAAAGGAAGTTCAAGCGTGAATTCAAGTGCATGTGCAACTCTGAAGTGCTGGAGGGCCAAGATTGAATCCAAGTGAATCCAAGTGAATCCACAGCAATTGGTATGTTAATGAAAAAACTTTGAAAGGAATCTTGTTTATTGTCTTAAGAAGAATCATTTTTGCGGAATATTGAGTTATATTTAACAAAAATACAATAACAAAAAAGGACTTTTAAGTTTGTCAAGTTGAACAAAGAGCCTCAGTTTCCAATATGGATGACCATGCTGTTACTTCTGTTGATTCTGAAAAGCAAAAAGAAATGTTTGAGTTAGAAAATAAGAAGAAAGAAGCAAAGCAAATTAGAAAGAATAGATTGGCTGCTTTGACTCGTAAAATGAATAAGATGAGTGAGCTCATGTCTGATCCAGCAAACCTGGAGCAAGTAAAGGAGAGCCTACAGATATATACAGAGGTGTTAGAGGAGTTTAATGAATTGCACAAACAATATCAAGAGCTTTTGTCAAAGGATGAACGTGTTACAGACACAGGACAGAGGTATGAACCGAAGAGGATTAATATGGAGGAGTTTAAGACAAGGGCTGATGAATGGATACAATCTTGTCCTGTAGTTGCACCTCCAACAGAGAAGGAAGATGAAATTAGTCCTGAGGACAGCATCTCTTCAGTTAGTAGGGTATCTAAAAAGTTCAAAATCAAGTTCAGCTTCAGCTCGTCCGCTAGCACAGGCGGAGAGGGCAGCACTTTTAGCCAAGGCTGCTACTATGAAAGAAAGGCATGCTTTAGAGAAAAAGGAACAAGTTGTTATCCACCATTCTACAATAAACGGTCAAAGGGGCCAACTGGACTCACCTCTACTTCTCATCTTTTCTACACGCGATGTTTTAAAACGTGTGATTGTTGTGATTAAATTTCTCTGAACGAGGGCTGCCTTTCCGTGGTTGATTACTTGGTTCTCCACATCATGGCAACTATCTTGGCATTGTAGAGGTCATTACTCATTTTGATCCTTTTTTTTGCTGAGCATGTTAGCAAGTATGGGCAGAAGGGTAAGGGCTAGTGATGCGCAGGTCGACCCGTGGATATCCGTGGGATACCCGCGGGTCGGGCGGGTTTGGGTTCCATATTTGTAAAATATTGCAGTTGCGGGCGGGTTCAGTCTATGCCTGACAAATCAGCTAGTGATAACCAGGCGGCAGTGTTCTGCCTAAGTTTTAGACGTTATATCATTTCCATGATGATTGATGAAGGTCATTGTAAGAAATACTGTGAAACACAGGATACTAGCTAATGCAGGTGCAACACACCACAAGGGTGATCTCACTTAAACACATCGGGTAAACACATGAGGCTACTAATAGAGACACCACAGTAACGAATACATCCATTATCACACGCTAACTAGTAGCCTAACTAACACCCATGTTGCTAACTACACATTTTACACATAATTCACACACGCAAGGCATTCTGGGAAGCACACACACGTTAAAGTTTTGGCAACTGTTGAAATGCAATTCCATGCGATTTTCTGCAAAATAAAGAACGACGTAAAAATTGATCTTTCAGTTTCTTTGTTGTTGTTTGGTAGGCCTACTTAATCTTTAATGAAATTGTATCAGAATCTCTACTGCGAATCTAGCACAAGGTAGTGTCTTGAATAAGTTCTCTTTATTTTCCATTTAGGGTCCATGGCAATAATGGACTCACTGCCGTTTTTTTTTTTTTTTTTTTCGCGGGTTGGGTCGGGTTTGGGTCATTATCAGTGCCTAATTTTGCGGGCGGGGCGGTTCAGATCTCCTAACGGGTCGGGTTGGTGCGGGTGTATAAAAAACCTGACCCGCGCATCACTAGTAAGGGCACTACATCTTACCTCTCATCCACTACGTGCAAGGAATTGATTCAGCAACTGGGTGAAAAAGTGAAAGCTACCATAGCTGCAGAGATACAGCAGGCAAAGTATTTCTCTCTGATTGTGGACTCCAGACTCAGGCAAAATCCAGTCGTCAAAAACAGGCAGAGAGGTTGGTACACAGGTAGGCAAAAACACATGCAGCGGTACAAAAGGGACTTGGCTTGTCTCACATGGTAATACAAAAGAGGTTGGCAACAGATTGGCAGATGGGCAAAAGTCTCCAAAACACAAGGCAATAAACAGTCCAAAAACAGGCATGGGTCGAGAACAGGCTTGGTTGATAGTCCAGTAGTAGTCTCCAACAAGGCTAAGGAAAACGACGCAACAATCTGACACTGAATGTTAGTCCTGGTGTGCTTTTAAAGCCGTGGTGAACGAGGAGAGTGGAGTCAGGTTTGGTAGAGCAGGCACCAGTGATTGGGTGCCTCGCTTGTCAGTCAGAAGACAGGGCAGAGGGAAAACCTGGCATGGAGCACCTGGAACAGCACTGATACTCCAGATCACAGACTACAGAGGGCGTGAACCAGGCCGGGTTGTGACAATGTCGTCTGATATGGATGCGAAATGAGTCAAAAGCGCTTTGTTCTAAGTTGGCCAGTCTTGCAGCGTAGTAAGAAGCGCAACGCATTTTCAGATGAATGCACAGAGCACAAAATAACACTAAAAGGACGGGAGCGATTTAAGGTATCAACATTCAATGTCATTGTTGACAAGTTGATCAGCTGTTTTGGTCACAGAATGGACGCATATCGCAGCATTTGTGACAAATTTAGGGTTTTATTGAACATAGGAACCGACGATTTGAGCAGTGTTCATGAACAGGCGGATGCACTTCGCACTTCATACCAGTCAGATTTAGATGAGAACTTCACTTATGAAATTATTCAGTTCAGATGCTTCACGCAGAGTGAGCAACATAAGTCTCCTCAAAATATGCTGCAAGTACTTTTGAAATGTAGTCTACATTCAACTTTCCCAAACGTTTTCGTAGCTCTCCGTATTTTTTTTACGCTGCCCGTGACAAAGGAGAAAGGTCATTTTTGCAGTTGGCACGTACTAAAAATGAACTCCGCACAACACAAACACAGGGACGCCTCTGCGCATTGTCCCTCATGGCCATCGAGTCTGAGCTGGTCAGGGACTTGTTTCTTTGATGAGATGAGTTTGCGAACAGGAGGGCCCATAAAAAGCCTTTCTAAGATGATGGGGTGGGGGCAGACAGGAGAGGAGAGCTTATATTACATTATTTTCATTAAAAAAACAGCTCTGATTGTTTTATTTTTCCATTGAATAACCTCTCATGTATTTAAGTTCTTAGTGAAGTTATACGTATTTTTCATTACTTTAAATTGTTCTGGAAACAATTTACTGTTTTGGTATATCTGTGTGTGGTACTAAAATCTATACAGAGTGAGAGAGAGAGGGACTCAGTTACAGTTACAGCACTAACAGCAGACAGGAGAAATCAGAGGACAGCTGACATAACTTTAAGTTTGGAGAAATAAAAAGCAGAGGAGTGAGAGGACATACAATGACAGAACTTTGAGTTTGGAGGAAAAGAAAGCAGAGGACATACAATGACAGAACTTTGAGTTTGGAGAAATGTTTGGTAGCATATGTGTTTCATGTTGCAATGAGCAGTGCTTTCCCATTTGCGTTGGAAATGCTCTGTGTCATTATGTGTGTGTTAAAATAATAATAATAATAAAAAAGCTAGTTTGGAGAAATAAAAAGCAGAGGAGTGAGAGGACATACAATGACAGCACTTTGAGTTAGCATAAAAAGAAAGCAGAGGACATACTGTACAATGGACATACAATGACAGAACTTTGAGTTTGGAGGAAAAGAAAGCAGAGGACATACAATGGACATACAATGACAGAACTTTGAGTTTGGAGAAATGTTTGGTAGCATATGTGTTTCATGTTGCAATGATAAGTGCTTTCCCGTTTGCGTTGGAAATGCTCTGTGTCATTATGTGTGTGTGTTAAAATAATAAAATAAAATATATAGCATATATATATATACCCTCTTGCCCTGGCTGATGAAGGGGTTCACTGGACCAAACCTGTCTGAGGAAAACCAGCTTTTTAACAACCAGCTCAGCAAGGTGCGTGTACGGGTGGAGCACGCTTTTGGAAATTTGAAAGCAAGGTGGCGCATCATGTTCAAGAGATCGGACATTCACCATAGCTTCATGCCAACTGTTGTGGTTGCGTGTTGTGTGCTCGGAACATGTGTGAGAATAATTAAACCATGCTGTCAGGTCCCAAAGAGCCACTCAATTTGCAGCTACCCCAGGAGCAGGAGACAGCCCCTCAGGACCAGCCAACAGAAACAGCCACTGCAATAAGAGATGCTCTGGTTCGCCATCTGGTTGAAAGGGCACAGCCCAATGGCACACTCTAATTTATTTTTTTCTTTCTTTAAATCGCAAATAAGCACTTAAGTTAAGAAGACGTTTCCAGACAAGATGTTACAGAGCAGTGCGGTTTTATTTAAATACATCTGTTGAATAATAATAATAATATTTACTGAATAAAATAAACTGAAAACATGGCACTTGTGAACTTTTTTTCACGGGAGGTATTGGAGACTGGAGGTTAAGAAAGGTGGTAGGTGGTGGGTCAGAACGTTGTGGGTATAAAGGTGAAAAAGGAGAGATGCTCCTGTGCAGGTTTATGCTCGTTAGGACCTCATACGCACGAGCCTGCCTTTCAGCAGCTTCAGCACACCTTTCGAAACATTTAACAGCATGATTCAATGCTCCAGAAATGGATTGCAGTGCCTGCTGCTCCTCCTGATACTGTTGCTCGTGCTGTCTCAGGTAATTGTCGAATGTGCTTCACATTTTGGTGACTCAGCGCTGCTGGCGGAAGGGACGTCTCTCCTCGGAAGGCGGTGCAGAAGTCACAGAGGAAGACGCTATGAGTTTATAAAAATGTGGTTGCTTATATTTGTCATGATATATTTGGTAACACTTACAGTTAAGGCCTTGATCTAAAATGAAATGAAAAGGGGGTAACGAGCCTTGAATTATGCTTTTTTCAGGCCGAAACCATTCAATGACCCCCCCAAAACGTATAGGTTATGTAGCCTACCATATGTCAAGATACCTACATTCTCCACCGTCCTCTTGTGGTCTTTCCAGTTCCACATCTGTTTGTACAACCTCCACTTCGGTATCTGTATCAATATCTCGTTGGCCATTGTCTATAAAAGAACTTTCAATTACCTATCATATATTTCAGTTGACCTGGTTCTACAAGTCAGGCGGTTAGCTAGACTACTGCTAATATTAGCCAGCAAGCACACAATTAAATTTAGGCCGAACAGAAAGAGAACTAACCTGCTGTATTTATTTGACTGGTAATGGCGGTGGCCATAGGTCTGTGTCCCAACAAGGAGTCCATGATATCAAAATACATAAAAGTGGTTTTCCCTCCTGCCCCACTTCTAGCGAGACGCCTTTTCTCTTTCATGTACCTCTGTTTTGTGTTTTTCCATTTTGTTCTTAAAACAAGCCATGGTTTCATAATGCCATTCTCTCGCATTTTCTGCTCTAGCTCCCTATAGGCGTTGGAATTTCGACGTTACTTTTCGTCTAAAATTTTAACAATTTCGAGTTCTCTAATTAAATTTAAAAAACTCAATGTCTCGGTGTGGGTCCACACATTCCTATCGTCTTCCACATCGGCCATCCTGGCTCTGCTGGTAACCAGAGCAACCTGCACCAAAATAAGTTTTAAGAGCGTGCGCCAGAAAATCCTGGCCACAGACATATGCAAAGACGTCAAGTAAAATCCAGTCGAATTCCTATACAGCGCATTTCATCTGCTAAGCCCACCACCCAATTTCCCTTCAATAGAATAAAATCAATGACACAAAACAAAAAAACAATAATTTACAACAACAAAAAAAAACGTCAAGGAAAATAACATGTCCACGTAGTTTGCACGTATATCAAGTTAATCGGTTTGCTACAAAGGTAATGATGATAATGTCCGTGGGCAATGAGGGGCAACAACGAACAGCAACCATAGATATGTTATACTAGCATATAACAGCAAGTGCATGCTGCATGAGGTGTGGTGTATTAGCTGGCAGTTTGAGAAGCAGTAGAGGAACATCACATTCGGGACAGACAGCAGCACAGTTGTCTCTCACTGCAACAGGACGTAGTCTACAATCCAACTCCGAACATAAACAAATACACAAAAGACGCAAATCGCTGAAATAAACTGTTTCCATCTACGTTAAGCGCATTAACTAAATTTGAATAACTAGTTAATCCACCTACCTCTGGCGAATTGAATTTCTATGCGCATTGGGGAAGTTAATGCGCATCGCATGCGTTTCCAACCAGGATTAAATATTCGCATAGAGAAAATGTGCATTAACATATGGGATGTAAACGCACTTACTGACACCTGAGCCTTCTTTCACTTTACAGTCCTCTATCCTCCCTCACACTCCATCTCTCTGCTTCCTTCCATTTAATCTCCTTTCAATATTTCCCTCTTCACTAGGGGTGTAAAAAAGAATCGTTTTGCATCGATGCATCGAGCCAACAGCCGACGATACGATGCATCGACACGTCCGCAAGAGTATCGATTTAAAATGTATTATTTTTTTTATTATTACTTTTTGTTGCTAGTGCACTTTGATGAGTATTTTTATTTTATAGTGAATTATGTAGGCCTACAGGGGTATTTTTTGTTACCATTTGCTGCTACTAGTGCACATTTGCACTCATTGCACTGATTTTGTGGAGCATTGTCATTTTAAATTGAATTAACTACAGGCCTATTTTTTGTTACCGTTTGCTGCTAGTGCACTTTTGCACTGATTTTGTTGAGTATTGTTATTCTATAGTGAATGTGGTATAGGCCTATTTTTGTTACTTAACACTTTGTACAGTACTTTTTGATGCAAGGCCTTTCAGAATCTATAACAGGGGCATTATTATTTTTCAGTGAATGAGGTTGTCATAGGCCTAGGTGGAGTACAACTTTTCTACTTCTGTTATTGGCTGTTGTTTCTCAAATAAAATGCATAACTATATAACAGCTTTCATTGATTTATTTCAAATCTGAAACATTATCTAGCCTGTAAGGTCAAAAAAAATAACAAATTAATCAAATCGAATCGTGGTGTATTCATGAGTATCGAAAATAATCGAATCGTTGGGTCAGGAAATCGATACTGAATCGAATTGCCATGATGGGTGTGATTTACACCCCTACTCTTCACTCTCTCTTTATTGCATTATCCATAGCCACTACTTTTCACTCTTCTTGCCTTTCTTCTTTCAATTACTCTGTCCATCAACTCCTACTCTTTTTTCAACTTTTTTGTCAGCTTTCCTTGACTTTACAGTCCTCTATCCTTTCGGCTGCAGTTCATGGATACACTTTTTGGCAATGACTTACTTAATTTAACATCTATGGATGACGTACAAGACTAAGTGGGAGCGTACCTATGTTCCCACATTTCTAAGATTTTTTTCAAAATTAGGCCCTATGTTCCCACATTTCTAAGATTTTTTTCAAAATTAGGCCCTATGTTCCCACATTTCTACGATTTTTTTTTTCAAAATTAGGCCCCATGTTCCCACATTTCTAAGACATTTTTCAAAATTAGGCCCTATGTTCCCACATTTCTAAGATTTTTTTCAAAATTAGGCCCCATGTTCCCACAGCCTTATGTTCCCACATTTCCTTTTTCATAAACTTGTATCAGATTTGATTCCCCTTTCTCCCAATTGGGTGGCCAATTACACACTACCTATTATCCAGTAGCAATGGACAACAGATAGAATGTAGCTTTTAGCTAAATCTGGAGTGCCTATCTCTTTGTTTATTGCAAACATTTAATGTAAGTGCACATTGTCCTTATAAATAAACAAGCAAATTTAGACACAGCACACATTTAACTTTCTATAATTCTTTAATGAACAGAACACATTAAAACAAACTAAAGTTTCACTATTTATGCCGTTCTCTCAAAACTGGAAAGGGCTCTAGTGCTTTTTAAACTTTATGTGCCAGGAACAGGCACTCTACAAGGGATGTCCTTTGAAGACGATGAACGAAGAAAGTGTCAAAATTATGCCAGGGAACAGCACATGTCCACAAGCCAGGGCAACTCTAAACAGCTCCCACAATACAGTGGCTGACAGCGCTCCAGTAGGACTCAATATTTCGATTGCCATCATTATACTGTCCCTTCAGTCGGACCAGTTTGTCCTCTAAGATCCTCCACTTGCGTCTCCGTCGTGGGGGTGCATCGCCTCTCTCTGCCAGCATGTCAGTGTCTGGCTGTCTTTCAGGTGACGGATGAATAGCCACAAAGAGGGATGGCGCACTTGCACTGCATCATTCATCGTTCGGTGGTAAGCTAGAATTAAACAATTATAGAAAGACCAAACATTAAAAAGACTTTTACACAGACATTTTGCAACAGCACACATTCAATATGGTCATTTTGCAATTACTCACATTCAACATGGTTGTTCGTTCTTTGGTCCATGTCCCTTGAAGACATTCCACATAACTGGTGGAAAGGTGGATCCAGGGTGGATGTATGTGTTCCTCATGTAGGTGATGAACTCTTCCATTGCTGCATAGTGTCTCACAAGACGTCTACAGCGTCTGCCATTGACAAGTGTGTTGAAGTTCATCTGAACCAGAGCAAGCGGTAAGTAACCCAGTGCCATACGTTTCCTGATGACCCGAGCAAGTGTGCGGTCTTGTTGGTAGGGAACAGCCAATCCAAGCTCTTGGATCTTCCTCCACAGGAATTGGTTGAAATGAAAATAACAACCTCCAACCCTGGCTTGAGGGAACACCAGAGCTGTCTTCAGAGCATTTTCAAAGTCGCAGACGACAAGTTGAGGGCGCCAATTGTGGTGGGTTACTCGTCGAATGGCCACTTTGACAGCTTGGAGCACTTGCCTGTAGTGTCCAATGGTTCTATGCTCCATAAGCAACTGGACAAGAGGTATTACAAAGCCATGGTGGTTTCCCAATATTGTAAAACACTGTCTGTATGGTAGAGGGCAACTCCTAAAGGTTGCATCCATATAAGTTGTTCTGCATTGTTGCAGCAGGGTCAGAATCTCATTTGTTGCAAACACCAGTATGCCCCAATCATTGTAAGCATTTAGCAAAAAACGGTCGTCAGCCCATGTTTGGGCTCATGGGCCTGTGACCTCCACTTCATCCACAGTGGCTGGGATCGCTGGCATTGCCTGGGACCTGGCTCTCTGCATTGTTGAACGGACTGACAGAAAGGCCGGTATCGGTGGTCTGTCACCTCCTCCTTGGACTGCTCGACGATGCCGCGCTAATTCTGCATTGTAAGCTCGTCTCACTGGCCACAAAGACATGGGGCACCGGGCTCTGGTTCTCAGCACCACGGAGAGGGGCATCTGGGGGGAGAGGAAGGGTGTGGGAATACAAGGCCTTCCCAAAGGCAGACACAGCCAGGGTCCCTCCATCGCTGCTCTTCCCATATGGCCCGACGTCAATGATGCGGAAGCGGTAGTGCGCATCCACAACTGCCAACAGCACCACGGAGAAGTGCCCCTTGTAATTGTAGAAAAGGGATCCTGAGTTGGCTGGGGCTTGTATTTGCGCATGCTTCCCATCTATTGCGCCGAGGCAATTTGGTAAGTCCCATTCTTGATGGAACCCCTCCGCGATCTGCTCCCAATCACGGGTTGTCGGGACTGGCATGTATTCGGAGACTAGACAGTCCCAAATGGCTGTCACCACACTGTGAATAATGCCAACCACAGTTGAGAATCCAATCCGGTAACTGAACCCAAGGCCCCTGAAGGAGTCTCCAGAGGCCAGATATCTGCAATTCACAAAACAATGCTCAGTTATACCTACTGAATGCATACATTTTTGTAGCTTAGTGTTTCGTTTGATGCTGATAATGTAGTGGTCCAAACAGTTACACTATCAATACTGTCAAATAGTTATACTATCAATAATGTCAAACAGTTGTTATACTATCAATACAGTTCATACATATATTGTCATACTGTATATCTCATCTGTGTATATCTTATCTATCTATCTATTTATTATCGTGGTACATATAGCCTACATACATACAGTATGTACATACTCTGTTGGTTTGATGCTAACTACATTTCGTTCTTTCAGTACTTGTACTCTATGCAATGACATTCAAGTTTAATCTAATCTAATCGATACTAGCCTATATATTTTTATTCATTAGAGGAAACTCACCTGAGACAAATACTCAGCCTTTCAGATGGGCTGATTGTCTCTCGCCAGTTGTTCTCCCGCCTTGCGATGCTTGGCCCCACCATACTCAAAAGACGTTCGAATTGACTCCTGTTCAGCCGAAAATACATCTGGAAGCGCTCATCATCCAAACACAGCTCGCGGAATAGATGGTGATATTCGCCATATTCTTTCCTTTTTTTTTTTTTTAAATGTTGTGCACCCAAAACCTGAGGAGGTTTTGGGGGCTTTGTCCTCCTCATCATCCCACAAGACGGCAAGGGCAAGAGCGCGACGTCTGCTTGACTCATCCTACCAATACGACGTTCGGCGCTTGAGAAAGAGAAAGCGGTTTGCATATGAGTCCGTGGATGATGATGAAGCAACATTCTTTGATAGTCAGGTTTTTTAGGGCGCGACATAACATGTCATCATCGATAGGCTCATGTCATGCCTATCCAAACGGATCGAGGCATACAGGGATGTCTATGATCTCTTAGGTGTTCTATTCGAGAAGGACTGTACAGAAAGTGATGTGCAAACGAGCTGATAAGCTCTCCTCCACGTATCCAGCAGACCTAGACAAGGCCTTAGCTGATGAACTCATTCAGTTTAGGCATTTCATTAAGGACAATACCTCACCAGCAGAGCTTAAAGGCTTAAAGCAACATTCCTGAATGTTTTTGATGCACTAAGACAGTTTTTAACCTTGCCGGTCTCTGACTGTGAAGGAGAGAGGTATTTTGCACTCTAAATCAAGTAAAAAATTAACTGAGGACAACAATGACACGGCAATGGCTTTCCTCACTTTCACTACTCGCCATTAAATCTCAGTCACAAGAAAAGTGCCATGGAGGGGCGGTAGTAAGTAGTTCAAAGTTACACTTCAGCCACAGTAACCAGTTGAAGAAGTAGTGGCATTTACATATTCGATACAATTTGCTGTCAGTGAAGGCAGGTACTAGGTTCCATTGATAGTTTTCAGTCACGTGACGACGGATCCAGGGCGGATGTGAATGGCGAATGGCGACAAACAGTGGGCAACTTCGAGTAGTGCCGCCTACTAAACTACAATCGCCATAAACCACAGACCGACCCAATATGGCCAGACAGGGATATTTAGAAAAACTTAACATTTTAGGGACTTGTGATCCATTTACTGCTCCCGCTGACATTTTTATTTCTTTAACCTCCACAAAGTCCCTGCCTGAGCTCCAGTTTGGAGATATTTACGTAAATCTCATAGAAAATCCGTTCCCCTACACAATCTCACAAACTAAAAGCCAGCAAAAGCACCGATAGCTATTTATTTTTCAGAAGTGGATGGGTTCACAATGCGGTCGTCTGGAAGGTGAAAAACCAAAACATCTTCATTATCAGATCAGAAGTGAGTGACAGTAAATAGCTAGCTAGCTGCTGTTAGCTAGCAGCCTTTAGCCTACCAATTGTGGTCTTTATCACTTGACACAATTTCCTGGTTTAAACAAATACAAACACCTGGTCTGGCGAATGACAAACTTAAACTAGAATGCGTTTCGTGAACGAACTGCGAGAGTGTGCTTGCTCTGTGACAGAGAGAACAAGTGCCTATGAATTAAAGGCACAATATGCAACAATTATGCTTTAGGATTAGGGTAAGGATAAGCAGTTTAACCTTAAAATAACAGCTTAAAAAAAATTGGGGCGCTACAATGACTTTTAATATGGAGAATTGCGTCCGTACCAATGGCATAGCAGGGTCGATAGGCATATAACTGCCTTCTGTAGTTTTGCCTGCCGATGCCCGCCGACCTGACTTTGATTACCTTCTGCCGATCTAGTAAGTAGCTTATTTGCCGTCTTGCTTAGTCTTGTGTTGCACATGATTGATGTTTGACTGTGTAAGGACAGTCGTTGAGTAATTAGTTTGTCATAATGTCAAAGTCAGCACATTTCAAGAGATTTCGTTAGTTTTAGCTGCTAGCATACCTTTAGCGAATACCTATTAATCCTTAATGCACCTTTAACATGTATTTACATCTACTCAATCAGTGTAGTGGGGCCTTCTTCCAATATATTTTAGCAAGCAACCAAGCTCAACCATTATATTTTGGCTCCACTGACGTTTAGACATATGAGGGTATCTCAGAGTTTCGTTATACTGACTTACTGAGCTAAGTGAATTGTTGAAATTGCTATCTTGGTAAAAGGAAACATCTCTGCAACAATATTAGAATGAATGCGGTTACATAGCCAGCTTTACTTAAAGTTTATTGTAAGATAGGCCTATATGTTAGACTTAATGCAGTTAGAGTTAGTCTGTAGGTGTAGTATCAAACGTAAGCAACACTTTTACTGTATAGATAGAAAGCACGTGTATCACATTGGTTTATAGTCTGTCAAATTAGTTCTAGTTATTGGTGTTCGTTGCCATACAAAGTTAGTCTTCTCTTATAAGCCTAGGTAGTACATCTGATTAGAGCTAGCAACCATGAATTGCAGATTAAGGGGTCCCCTATCTCAGTGTTCATTTTGGCAGCTATTTTTAGATTCAGTCTTAAGACAAAAATGCATATTAGTTTTAGTCACATTTAGTCATAGTTATCCTTCTTAGTTTCAGTCTAGTTTTCGAAAACTCATTACAATTTAGTCTAGTTTTAGGCACATTTAAAATTCCATATTATAGCCACATTAAACTCATTCCCTTCCCTTCTCAGGCCCAGGGACCTCCTGTGTTGTGTCAACTGCATAGTAGTCTAGCTTGCAGTACTTACATTGTGGATGCAATTAGTCTCCAAGATACAGATCTCATGCCTACAGCTGAATTCGAATTTGTTTGTAATAAATAATCGAATGTGATGATGAAGTACGGTACGCAGCGTCTTAACTGAAGCTCAACTCAACTATTACAGCAGCTAGCTTGCCGCTAACGCTAACTGAAAACACATCGTAACACAGTGGCTAGCTAGGTAGCTAGCTGCTAATAAGTAACATATATAAGTAACACATCAGCAGTAATGAATCAAGTGTACTGATATTAAATGTACTACTAAATGTACTACTGACATGCCATTCTTAAATTAAAGCCAGTGACATGATGGTTAACGATTAACGAGTTAACGATGGATACCGACAATTAGCCTACCTAGCTAGGTAGCATTACCATTGGATTTCAATGGCAGTTATGCTAGCTCTGGCTATCCAGTCAAAGGAGCCTTGTTTCTGGACACGTATCACTTGACGAGCGAGGGCAATACAGTCATCTGGAAAGTTTAAAATGATACTAAACGAAGGGAAATCTACTGTATGGAGAATTTTCTGCTCAGTAGACAATGCAGATTCTAATTAGGCTGGTGGATATGTCCAATGTAAGAAGTGTGAAGTTTTAATGAAATATGATTGATGCAACTGTCGTTCTCCATAACAACTTGGATTAACCTGGATGGCTGGATGAAGTTTCAGACCGAACGTCAAAGATCTTCAATGGTAAGACTTGTCGGTTGTGCCTCTGTTGGTGTCTCGTAAAACGTGAATTTTATTAAAGCATAGCGTGTGTATTGTGTAGCTATTTCATTCCGAGATTGCAGGGGAGTGAAATGCTCCGCTCTGCTGCTGGTATACAGACAGCCGGAAAGGTTAACAAACGGAATGAAATAGCTACACATTACAAACGCTATGCCTTAATAAAACCCACTTTACTCACATACTGGTTAACACTGTTAGAGCGGGTGTATAAACTGTACCTGAAACTGTTGCCACTACATTCGTTTTAATATTTTGCACTCTCTATCTAACCACTTCTGGCATTTAAGAGAGCTTCTCCTATGTCAACTGATCTAATGTCAGTTGGCTAGAGTGCGTGACGTCACAATGGCTCAACCTTCCCCATGTTAGTCAATGAGAGAAAAAGGGGATGAAAAAGAGGGATAAAAAAGGAGTGGCAAAGAGTATCGCCACGAAAAGTCATAGCAGCTTGCACCGGATCGGGCCGGACGTTTTGGTGTTTGAATGGCGTCTCTAGCTCAATCGGGCGAGGAGTAGTTAGCTGCAAGAAAAACGTACGGAATAAATAAAGAAAACTTGACGATAACAATACTGTGCTTCCCTTCGGGCAAGCACACTAACTAGAATGCGTTTCGTGAACGAACTGCGAGAGTGTGCTTGCTCTGTTGCGACCATGACCGAGAGAACAAGTGCCTTGGAATTGGGGCAGGTGTCAGCTCTCCAGCTCAACCTGCTGGATGAGCATGCACAAATGAGTATGCATGAGTGAGTATGTACGAGTGAGTATGCATGAGTGAGTAAACATGAGTGAGTATGCATGAGTGAGTATGCACGAGTGAGTAAACATGAGTGAGTATGCATGAGTGAGTAGAGCCCTGGTATGGAAGGTGTCTCTTAATATTCCTGGTTATACAGTTGAATGGAGAGGGACAGAGAGAGAAGAGGAGCCGCAGGTGTCAGTGAAGCACAGGTGCAAGCCAGTTTAATGACCCTATTATGACGTCATAATGGCACAGAGTTCTGCCATGCAAGTCCATGGAGAAAAAAGGTGATGGAAAAAGAGGAATAAAGAAGGAGTGGCAAGGAGTACCGCCACGAAAAGTCATAGCAGGTTGCACCAGATCGGGCCGGACGTTTCGGTGTTTGAACGGCGTCTCTATCTCAATCGGGCGAGGAGTAGTTAGCTGCAAGAAAAACGGGGAGAATAAATAAAGAAAACTTGACAACAACAATACTGTGCTTCCCTTCGGGCAAGCACACTAATTATCTCCCCATACACGTTCTACTGGCATTGTTGTATTACCAGTTGGATGACCTATATCGTAGCCTAGCCTACCTGTTAAGGTACTTGTCGCAACCTCAGAGCAGTAGCCGGATAATCCACTTTTTTACTCGTGTTGATTCTTTATTTCTTTACTTTATTTCTTGATCAATTCCCGTTTTAGGTAGTTATTCTTATAAGCGAGGAGACCAGAACAGGGTTTCTGCTTATATTACAAGCTCCAAAAGTATGGCTATTTTACTGCGTGTCCGAGAAATGTTGAACCCAGAAAACGTCTACAATCAGCTGGCAGCTATCGAGAGATTGAAAGGAACTGCATGCACGGATGATGCCTGAACATGGAACGAACCTAGTACGTCATCTTTGAAAAAAGTTAGCTTTGCAGAGTGGAGCCAGATAGCGTTCTCAAAGGCATAGAGAATGAGAGCAAAAGATGGTTGTGGTGACCTTCCCCCTTCTAAAATTCCACCTCCAACACAAGATGAAAGCACAGCATTTTACAACATGCTGCATATCTCCCAGAGCAGTGAGAAGGAGCCTGTGAAATGTGCTATACTCGCTGTAGTTCATGGCCATGCACAGAGGTATGTACCTCAGGCTATGCAAATTAAAATCCCAGCACCTCTTACCAAACTGTACAAGCCCCAGCACAGGTCACTATCACCTACAGAACTGTACTGAAAGAGTGAAGAATTCTTTGCTCGGTTGAACATCACAGAAGAACAGGTACTTTTTAATGTGAGGAATAACTTAGGATAGTAGGATAGTTTGAGTGCAGAAATTAGTCTCAGAAATATTGATGTTCATTTGCAGCTAGATCACAATACAAACTTCTTACACAGTCTCTTCATTTGTAGTGTTGTGCAGTAGAGTGTGAAACTCGACTTCAAGCTAAATGTGCCATGTGGTATGACCAGAGGACAGGAAGAGTCACCGCATCAAACATCAGAGCAGCCTGCCACACTCATCTGGACAAACCAGCTGTGTCCCTCTTAAAGAGGTGTTGTTATCCTGTGGCCTTCATCAAGGACCATTATAAAACAATTGGGTTCTATCGCGTAATTTTGCTGTTTCTGATTAGACGACAGACGTTCCATGCTATAGGTTATTTGTCAACATACCATCAGTTATGGGACTTTTCACAGCCAATAATAAATCATTCCGCAATGACAAATTCGCGTTGATGATAACCGTTAATTCAAAATTCTTAACAATGGCGAAAAAAAAAGAAGAACATTTTTAATAAATAACTTCGTGTTGAAATGTTAATTTGTTCACGGTAGAATTGTTTTATAAAAGCAATATAGTGGGGTTGGTAAGGGATAATCCCATGGGTGTTGTGGCCTGCGGCCTCGGTGGCTACGGCCAAACACAACCCGTGGGATTATCCCTTACATACCCCACTCCCACTCGTGCTATATTGCTTAAAAACACACCACACTCTCTCAGGTATTTACAAAATGTATGACATTTTTGTTAGATGGGGCATTGATCATGAGGGAAGAGCAGTTGAAGAGTACAGCAAGGTCATAGAGGGACATCACACCAACTTTGCTGTCAGGAAGGGTGGGCTAGTCATCAATCCCCTATACCCATGGCTAGGGGCATCCCCAGATGGCATTATTTCATGTGACTGCCACGGAAGGGGTGTGTTGGAGGTTAAAGCACCCAGTATCCTCCAAATCAGTGTACTTGAAGAAGAAGCTAAGTCTGGCGCATTTTGTCTTGAAGAGCTTGAGGGGAAACTTTCATTGCAGAGGGACCACCAATACTTCTGTCAAGTGCAGGCTCAAATTCATGTAACGCATGCAAGCTATTGTTACTTTGTTGTCTGGGGCCCAGGAAGAGATGGCACCAGAAATCCATACCGAAGCAAATTCTGCCCGATAAAGACTTCTTTAAAACAATGCGTGGAAAGGTTGAAACATTTGTCCAAAGATGCCTGATACCAGTTGTCTGGGAATTCCCTGCCCCTTCACTGCATTCCATTTGTTCAGTTGGTCTGGCCAACTCTCAACGGCGCTCCACTTCAGCCACCTGATTGGACAGTCCTTTAACCAATCAGACCAACGATACTATACAACGATACAACGATCGGTAATAAGGCAAACACATATTTTTTTCTGTATGAATTGTTCCAGGGCAAGTTTCTGTTCTGTTTTCAAAGAAAACTTGCCTTATCGAAGTTTTGCGGTGCTTCGGCGGCCACCATGTCCAATGTTTAAAAACTCTCCGTGCAGTAGATTTTGTAACATAACCGTGGTAAGTTTAAATCCGCCAATGGCGCGCCAGGTAGCCAAAAGCCAGTTTGTGATTGGCTCCAAGGATTCTGGAAATCTTGAAATGAACGGGTATGCAAACTTGGCCAGACCCAGTTCTGAGGCAAAATCAATTTGGCCGGAAGAAGTGGGGCGGGACTTCCCAGACTATGATACCAGAGCTATTGGCAAAAATGTGTACCGCCCCTATTCTAGCACCTTCACGTGACGCCGCTGAACCGTATAAGGAATAACGGAGGGAGACAAATTACAACATACATGGGCCACTTTATCTAAATTTGTGACACCTTTAAGATGCTCTGATTCACACATCTGAATGCCAATTGTACTCTGAAGTATGGTGTTTCTATTTCACACCTCACCAATAACCCTCTACCAGTGATGGGCAGTAGCGTCACTACTTGTAGCGACGCTACTAGCTTAACTACATTTGTCAGTAGCTTGGTAGTTACGTCGCTATTTACAAAACCAAGTAACTTTTCAGTAGCTAAGCTCTTTTATTGATCAAGTACCACAGTAGCGTCGCTAATTTATCCTGGACCTTTCTGATGTTCATTCATAACAGGCTTCCCTGCAGCCATCAAACATAAAAAATTAAGCAGTACGTCACTTTAGTCGAGACGAGTGAAAATAGAAAGATAGATATCGTCATTTCAAGTACACCAGACGCTGCTCATACATTTAAAATTAATTCTCCGCTGATTTTAAATGGGTAGATTGCATGCAGATTCTAGACAACCGGATATCTAGACTGCTGTTGATATTTAGATACAGCTGAAGATGATGTAAGTTAAAAAGTGAAAAGTCCCTGCTGTCTGCTCAGGGAGTCGAATTGCGAAAATGCACGAAATAGACGAAAGATGAAGGTAGGCAAGGTCTTCTGCATTCATGTGTTTTCATCTGCGTTGTAATACCTGACTCAACAGCCATACCTTCAAAAGTACGTCACTTTATACGAGACGAGTGAAACTAAATATGTTTTCAGATGCCTTCTTTGTAATCCAAAGAAAAAGTTCCTGTCAATGACATCCAACACAAACATACGAACACATGTTCAGGTGATTGAATTTCATCCATACAACCGTTTTTATCTGACTGACAGTTGTGTTGATCACTAAAATTGCATTGACTTGGCATGCAGTTTGTTTAACTAAAAGTAGCTTCTAATGTATCAAACTACTTTTGACAGGTTTATGTAACTTGCTACTTTTTTATGAGTGGTAGCTTCTGTGTAGTGAAATTGAATGTATTGTAGAGTAGCTGATAGCTTAGCTCACTACAAATATCAAGCTTGCCCATCACTGCCCTCTACACATGAATTCTTACTGATGCCAGTCCTCTAGTCGACTCTCATTCTAGAGGACCCAGCTGTGATTTACCTTTGGTAAATGCGGGGATCTTAAGCTCTGCATTGTACAAGCTCACAGAATCTCCCACATCAACTAGAATAACATCACCTGGACTGAGATAATCCGAAAACCAACATTGTTCTGTCACACGTTTATCAGATGTTCTACCTCCCCATCCTTTAGATATGAAAGAAACTGTTCCTTGTGGTGTTATGCCTATTAGATATTTAATAGTGAGGTGGTTTTTATAGTTCAAATAGATTTATAAAACAATTGGGTTCTATCGCGTTATTTAGCTGTTTCTGATTGGACAAGAGACGTTCCATGAGTTGGATTATCCATCAACATACCAACTGTCTGGGACTTTTCACAGCTAATAATAAATCACTCCGCGATGAAATATTCTATAGCGCGCCGCGTTGATACAATGTAGCGATAACCGTTAATTAACTGAAATAAATGATGAAACATTCTATAGCGCGTTGATTCAATTTAGCAATAACCGTTAATTCAAATTCAATTTATAAAAAAAATCGAGTAGGACTGCTATCGGAAAAACAAATATGGAGATCGATTTATCCAAAATAACATTTGATTTAATGTATGAATCGTCTGATGACAAGAAAAATGAAAGGCCTAATGCATTCAAGCGGGAGGAGAGCGCATCTGTGTCCAGGTTCGTCTCCATCAGCGAGCTGATCTGGACTCCATCGAAAGGAGCAGACATGAAGCCAACACGGTAAAGCAAATGTACCCCATGTTAACCACACCATATTTTAGATTGGAGTGACCACCAATCAGAGCTGTGCTCGGTCCGTTGCTGTAGCAACCTGTTTAAACTAAACAGACAGTTTATAATTCAGACTCAAATTGGGAAACCAGCAGAGGAAACGCTAGCTAAATTTAGATAAGAAGAAACAGGTAAATTATTGTTATGAACCATTTTAATTTAAATGATTTAGTTACGTTCACGTTAGACATAATAAGTTTCATTATTGATTTCATATAGTGCTAAAAAGAAGACCTACTTAACCTGACCAGAGAATCAATTGGATCTAATGAATGAAGGTAATTAGCTAACTACAAATACTGTATGATAAGACAATAAAATACTAAAATAAATAATTAAACACTAATGAATATCTTATTATGACCATAGATAACGGGAACATCAAAATTATATATTAGAGCTAATCTGTACATACAACTCAACGGCAACTTAACCGAATTGGAATGCTGGCTTGGTGAGTTAGTAGACTAAGCTAGTTTAACAAATCGTACGTACTTGTTTGTTTTATTAATTTGTTGATTTTCATGAAATATATGTTGTTTCTGGCCTGTACATTTACAGGTCAGGTTTTTTACTGAGGTTGAAATTGATGGCGAGCTTCCCGAGATAACTTTTCCGTTTACCCCATCACTCCACAGTGGTAGGACACTGGATGTTTAATTTACTTTGTACAAGGAAATTAACTGGAACTAAACATAAATACTGAATGTTTTTTTTAAGTTACTTTGAAACAGTTATATGAACTGAACTTGAATACTGAATGTTTTTAATTTACTTTGAAACACTTTGAACGGAACTTTGAATTTACCGTTAATGCTGAATGGTTTTAATCTAATTCGAAATAGATTTTTTTATGAATGAATTGTGTAATGCTATAACATGTTAAATTTAGATACATAAGGGTGCACCCAAATAAGGAGGTATGTTCAGTGTCGAACAGCGTGTCTTCTCGGCCCCATAAGAGGGCCCTTATGTGATAGGTTATTATTGGTCATGTGGCAAAACGGAAATTACAAATGCAGCAAACCTCTCCTTTTTCCCCTCACTGCCTGTGGCGAGGCCGAGGGGGTACTATGAGGCTGACGGCAAAAAGTACAATCGGGCATGTAGCTAAAATGCCAATGGTCACCCCTCTCTTCTTCCGGGGGTGTTTCTCATCCATTGCAAACACGAGATCTGCTATGGCTTTGAGATCATGACATCACATGAGTCCCCCAATGTGCCATTTACAGTGTTGAGGACACGATTCAGGGAGATGCCGAAGCTGGTGATTTACGACAACTGCTGCAACCTACACCAGTATTGTCTGAATCGTGACCCCCTCTCCTTCAAGGACACATGGTTTTTGGTCGATAGGCTTCACTGGAGAAACCACAGCGCATGTTCAGTGGGATACCAACTGGCTGCATATCCCCAGTATGATGCCATCAACTCCCAGGTTGTGGAACAGTGCAATGCCACACTGAAGTTCTTTTTGTGGTGCAAGAACAGGGCTACTGCCGCAAAAATGTTGTAGAGACAGGAAGGTTTCTACACACACACATGTACGCTTGGGTGCTGCCTCACGTTTCTACATACACACACACACACACACACAGACAATTGGACGCTACCATTGTGCCCGTCTTACACAGAGGAATGTACGCTTGGGTGCTGCGTCACGTCATCTAAAATAATTGTATCATATCAATAGTGTTAATTATACGTTATGTAGGCCTACTCTGAATTGACAGAATAGCCAAATTGTGTAATGCTAATTCAACTTAATTGCTAGGGAATTGCAAGCTAACCCATCACGCAAGCGGCAGTCAAGATAGCCCTTTAGTAGTCATAACAGCGTGAATAAACCAGATGAGCCACCAAACAATACGGTGCTGGGTAATATGGCGTAGGCTACTATTTTTTCCCAATCTAATCAGTTTTGGGAAAGCATTATTTCAATTACATATTTACACGTATTTCTAAACGTTTCAAAAAATTGTGAACATGGTATCATTTGAAGATATTTTATTTTATCTCGTAGGTAAGGACAGATACAAGCCAGGGACGGAAGAGTCCGGCAAAAGAGCAATAAGGAAGGCTGCAAAAGCCTGCTGTGTCCAAGGTAGGTCAGCAATTAGCTGCTTGTGCCAAAAATAATCGTTCGCCTTTAGCCAACTTAATTGATAGCTTTAATCTTTACATGAAATACCAACGTGGTTCTTAAAGGTTGTTATGAACAGAAAGCTTAATTGTAATTACTTCGGGAAGATCCAGAGCAGAGATGGTTAAAGCTAGCTGTCTTTGAACATTGTTTAGCAATACTTCAATTACTCCTAATATGCATTTTGAAATGCTCAGCTAATAAGAAAACACCCGCGGTTGTATTTCATTGATGTGTATTACAAGTTTAGAAGGCATGTAGCAATTCTCCACCTCTAGTTATCAGTAGCAGGTAGCTAAATTTACCTCAGAGTGCCAAGAGTAGAGTTCAGGTAACTGGTAGAGCTCTAGCTTAGTGCTAGCAAAGTGTTTGAAATGCTACCGGACTATTTGGTCGACGAGAACAGCCAGCAAGCTTGGTTTTATACAGAAATGATTATGCCAAGATCCGGCAGCGCTTTCATTGGCAGAACATCAGGGAAGATGTGGCCAACTGGGTAAAAAAAAAGGAGGCACACACTATTAATTGCAGCAAGATAAGTCATTCCAACACTTAATAACCAATGTCTTTCAGATTCAGACCTGCATGAGGTGCCAACACTTCGAGAGGGTGAAGACGGAGGCCCCGGAGCTAAGGCCCATCAAGCCAGTTGCTCCCTGGCACATGATTGGTAGACTAAACATCTCTTTGTGTCATTCACTGTTGTTTAAAAAACATTGATAGTTTAGCTGCAAAAAACAGCCTTTTTTTTGCCCTTGTGTCTCTCTGTAACAATTACTTGCAGGTGTTGATCTCATCGGACCCATGAAGGCATCCAGAAAGGGGAAAAACACATATGGCCTCACAGCCACTGACTACTTCACGAAGTGGGTAGAGGCTATACCCATTAAGAGGAAGGCAGCCGTGTTGACTGCGTATGTAAGGCTATGATGGATATTTTGTGAATTATGGTGATGTGGCTATACCCATTAAGAGGAAGGCAGCCGTGTTGACTGCGTATGTAAGGCTATGATGGATATTTTGTGAATTATGGTGATGTAGTGACTTCTGATACCACTGCTTGGTTGAATAAGCATGACAATTGGAATTCACAACGTATCTTTACATTTAGTTGCTGTTGTTAAGGCTATGATGGACATCTTCCTAAAGCAAGGGTGCCCCGGGGGTCATCTTGACCGACAGAGGAAGGGAGTTCTGGAATGAGGTTGTTCTACCATGCGTTTACATTTTCAGCATGGTGAAACTAACAACATAATGCTGTCAGTTACTCATGATTTCCCTTTGGTATTAACGCTTTTCTGAATAAGGTGAACACGGACATGTTCAGGAGGTGTGGGGTCAGGCACCGCATGTCCTCCACCTACCACCCGCAAACTAATGGTATGTGGAATAGAATTATCACACTGTTGGGTGCAATGGTCATTTGTGGTAAAGAATTGTTTTTATTTTGTTCATCACTTTGACAAACAGGATTGGATGACAGGACCAACCAAACCCTCAAAACTTCCATTGGGAAGACCCTCGACGGACTTCAAGAGAGGTGGGAGGATCAATTAAAAGAAATTGTTTTTGCCCACAATTATTGTGTCCAAGCATCCTCTAGGTTTTCGCCCTTCCACCTGATGTATGGGCGTGATCCACGTCTCTTTTGTGAGGTAATTCAATTAACCTGAAACTTTGTAGCATACAAATTTTATAGACTACGATTTTCTGCCATGTTATTTGACATTGCATTACATGATACATTAGGTCACTGGCGGAGACTCTCCAGAGGAAGTACTTGTTGACAGTCCAGATGAGGCGGACGTCGAGGCCTATGTCGAGGAGCGACACAGGAGAGATGGGGAGGTTTTTGAAAAGGTTATTCAATATTTAGCGAGTTGACACCTATTGCATTTAAAAAATGTTAACAAAGGTCAATTGTGAAAGAAATTGCTTTCTTACATAACCAGGTGCATGCCAACCTGGAGAGGGCCCAGCAGAGACAAAAAGATGCCTAAGGGAAGCGGATAAAGAAGGGGACCAAGAGGTATATGATCAGGCCAGGGATTGTGGTGTTGAAGAAGGATGAGAGGAAGCGTGGGAGGCCAGGCCATGACGAACGAGCCTACTTGGCCAAACAAGTACAAGTAAGTAGACAGGTTTCGTTTATAGTGGTTTCTGACGTAGTGTGGTGGTTTGAGGCACATTCAACATATGCAACATATGCAACCCCATCAAAAATAATGCTCTGAAGCTGCATGTGAGAAGTATAAGTTAATATGATGTAAGTTGGCACTAATTTCACATCTTAACAATTTCAAGGGTGGTGAAGGTGGAGGACCATTTTGTGGAGCTGGAGACAATGGATGGAATCCCTCTGACTTCCAACTTTTGAATATTGTGAAAAAGTTCAATATTATAGACTCATGGGCTGGGTTCGTATACTCACTTCCTGTCTCTCTATCATCGCATTAAAGAATGGCTGCGTTTTTTACCCGCTCACTGCTAGACCTTCCCGCAATTTCTCTGACAGATGTCAGTAGAATTATATGGGCAAATTCTTCGACAGCAATCGCAAGGAAGGACAAGGGGTTCAAACTCTACGTTTCGAACTATGTCCATAATTATGAAGGTAAGGTTAAAATTCAGTGTTTAATATTAGCTAGCATACATGTTAGCGAGTAGCTAACGACGTTAGCGTTAACGTTCATTGACATCATCAGTTACAAAAGGACTGACAGTAGTACTAGCGAAAAAAAGGAGAAGAGCTGGGTCAGGTAAGCAGACCACTTCAAAGGCTCTACGAGGATCGAGGAGCTGGAAGAGCCTGAAGGATAAAGCCAAGAAATATGCAACGGAAGAGAGGCGTAGCCACTTTCAAACCGGCAGAAGACCACCTACCAATAATACGGATCCTGGCCTTGGTTAGCCTTTGTATTCCAACCTAGCTACTATGTGTGAAGCTGAGCTTCTAGCAATAAGGAACTCACGAATAGAATGCATTATGCAATCTGTAGGATTATAAGCGGCAACGTTTTTCCCCGTCTTGATTAAAATAATTAAAAGTAGGCTAAAGACAACAAAAAATTGGAAGCAGCGTGGCGATTTAAAAATCGTCACACACAATCGATTTTCCCTCCATCCCTACCCAACAGAGCGATTCAAAGTTTGAACAGGGACACTTCTGTGGCGTTTGAGTTAACGTTACTGCAGCTAAATTAGCCTACTCCATCAGTTATTCACACCGTAGCCGTCTCGTAAACAGGCTAATCACATCGCTCAACAGACGTGCATCTACACAATCTATACCTCATAAAAAAGAACGAATCATCCTATCATACCCAAAAAAATTCTTCGCAACATTTCCAGTCAATTTGACAAACTTTTACCTTCCACAACTTAGGCTATTCAACCATGGACTCACCTTCCAAGATCCCATCAGCAAACAACCCGGAACACGAGAAAATGCGTCAACGATTCCAACTTTTGAGCGTAAGACCAAACATGATTTTTAAATACACTTATGTTGACCATTTTACTTGGTGTAATTATCTTGCAGGCTTCATTATCGTAATGCTCTACATTGATGCAGGACAATAATTCACATTTGTCAATAAATGACCTTAATCATATATTGTATTTACAGTACAAATGCCGTGATGTCGAAATATCCAGACAGGAGATTGGGACCAGCCTACTCAATCTGTCCGGAGAATGTTTAAGACACTTGAATACCATGGACAATCAAATCAAAATCCTTGAGCAACACAATCGGGATATGCAAAAAAACAATTCAAAGTTGATGAAAGAACAGTGGACCACCAATAAAGCCTTAACAGACTGCAAAAACAGACTATCGCAATTTGAGGACATGTTTGAACCAGGTAAAAGATTTGTAAATAACTCATGTTGAATCTAAAATGCTTTAGTTTATAGGCTATATGAATGTTCTTCATTTCTCGTGTTTTCTTTATTTCTATTAAAAACAGATGATGTGGTGTTACAAGGAAATTCCAGTGCACAAAAACAAGGTTTGACATTCATACAAAATGTAAGTTGAAATCTGAATTCTATACTTTATATGTACATGTTCTTAACTTCTCGCGAATTTGTTTTTTCTAGAAACAAATATAATTAGTCCACTACGGGGAAGCTATCCTGAATTTGGAGAAGATATCACTGACGAAGACTAAATAATAAATAAACCTGAAAAATAGTGACCTTGGAATTAAAAATTCGCATTGTGGTTTTATTTATACACTGTAAACCATGATATGTTGACTTTACTCAAAACATTTGAAGAAACTAGTTGCCTTAAAATTCTCAATAACTTAAATTACCTTTCTTACATGAAATGCTTTCCCAATTACTATGTAATTATCATATTAACTCTATTTACAATGAACTCTTGAGGTATTTATTTATTTATTCAGTTTTCCAAGTACTTTAATTGGACTTTTAAACCATATAGTAACACAACAACAACTTTCTATTCTATTTAAACTCAAGTATTATAAAACAATAAACTGTTGAGCATTTTATTTAACATCAGCAATAATAACTACTTACTGGCCGAGAGTGAGGTCATGCAGGTAAATATCAGACAGAGGCCGTAAGGTATCGACCGAGCGATTGCGAGGTTGATGCTGCGGGGCCGAAGTCTGATATACCTGCATGACAGAACGGTCGAGGTTAGTAAGTTGTTTATTATATGGCATTTAAGCTCTTTTCATTTTGAAAATAAATGGTAATTGTAAATCGAAATCATGTCGTTTTGTTCAGCTCGCAAGTCTTCTCACGACACAGTGTTTCAGGTGTTGCCTAGCAAACAAGGACTTGCTAACTTCAAGTTACAATGATCAATAGAAAACGGACAACAGGGCTCAGCTTAAATGGCTTTAATTTACAGTTAAACACAAGGTTTTCAAACTATAGTAGTCAAGTCTTCATCATCACTTTCAATAACACATTTTCGCTGCTTCTGAAGTCCTATAAAGTATTACCCGATATCAAAATGTTAGCGAATTCTTGAGTCTTTATTCTTCAACTCTCATCAACTGTCATGTTACCACGACATTCAACTGGTTTCCTGTTCTCAGATAATATCATAATAGGAGTCCTGATTCTATCAATACATGCTCATGGCTGTTGATATATCGCTAATTTTTAAGGATGTAATGTTTAGTACTTGGTACATGGTATCACTCATTTTTAAGATTGATGGGGTGTGCAATAAGAATACTTATCAGACCGCAGACCGGCTAGAACGTCAATGCGCGGCTGGCATGACTACCCATTAGCCAATCAGAATGCTCGTACTGTCGTTGCCATATAATAATAAAAAATACACTTGTGTCAGCAACAATCAAAAAAACATTACCTAGGAGGCAAGGAAACATCACATCATTTGAAAAATAAAAGAGGCTTGTTGAATTATGTAGGCCTATGTGTGTGCAACAAATGAAGAGTGTGCATGCGTTCCTGTGTCTGAACGTACAAGTGTCCAACATGTGCAAGTGTGTATGTCTGCAACTGTCTGAGACAGAATATTGAAAAATAACTCTTTACATTCTTAATACAATACATCACTTCCTTTAGAGGGTCATTAAAGTACTTTAAATGGAACTCTTAAATGCCTTTAATCCAGTGTGTTATTTGAGTATGTTAAGTCCACCTCTAAAATGAGAATAAATAAGTGTGTCTGTGGCTAACAACAGTTACTATGGTGATGCTATATACAAATACAAAAACACTCCAATCGAAAACCAAAACAAAATATTAAAACGAATACAGTGGCAACAGTTACACAATTCAACGCTGTTGTCTTTCAAAACGCTCAACAGACGTGCATCCGTATCATCCTATCATACCAAAATAGGCTATTCAACCAGTACTGTCTGCAGAAGTAGCTTATTTGCTGTTTTGTGTTACACATGTTTGATGTTTGACTGTGTTAGGAAAGTCTTTGACTCACTAGTTTGTCATTCAACTGGTTTCGCTAGGCTAGTTTAAGACGCTAATCTCTCATTAGCAATGTAGCAATTCCTCCCATCTTTGTATCTAACTTAGCTACCTTGACCATTGTAGGGGATCTCATTCTTTCTCATGCAGGGAAATGCCCTCGCTTTCACACTTGCCCTGTCACTCTCTCTCTCTTTCTGACTGCAAAAGCATTGCTATTCACAAGACGGACACTACGCACCTGGAGACTTTTTAGCTATCAGTCAGAGAGTCTCAAGAGTTGTTCGAAAGCCATCAGCTACTTTTAGTCGCTTAATATTGTGGCACAAAAGGAGGAATTGCTATTAGCAATATAGATGCTAGCGGCGAAACCTGCTGATGTGTGCTTACTTACAAAAGACCGGCAGCCAATATTAAGCGGCTAAAAAGAACCTGATGGCTTTCGAACAACTCTTGAGACTCTCTGACTGATAGCTAAAAAGTCTCCAGGTGCGTAGTGTCCGTTTAGGCACAATATTAAGCGACTTAAAAGTAGCTGATGGCTTTCGAACGACTCTTGAGACTTAAAGCTAATAAGCGGCCGGTACGCGGTGACCGGGTTACGTAATGCTAACGTTGGCATAGAAACTGTCACTCAAGAGTCGTTCGAAAGTCAACATTACGTCACCCGGGCTCTTTTAGGCATCCGATGCCTTCTTAGCTTGACAGCCCCATTTTCTTGAATGAAAACATTACCCAAAACTAGACAGTCAGAGACTGAAAACCTCCGCCACCCAACATACAGACTATGGTGTCTACAGGTTGTCTGGGAATTCCCTGCCCCTTCACTGCATTTCATTTGCTCAGTTAGTCTGGCCAACTAATCATTAGCGATCCACTTCACTCACGTAATTGGACACGCCTTTAACCAATCAGACCAACGATACAACGATCGGTAATAAAGCAAACACATATTTTTTCTGTATGAATTGTTCCAGGGCAAGTTTCTGTTCTGTTTTCAAAGAAAACATGCCTTATCGAAGTTTTGCGGTGCTTCGGCGGCCACCATGTCCAATGTTTAAAAACTCTCTGTGCAGTAGATTTTGTAACGTAGCCGTGGTAAGTTTAAATCCGCCAATGTCGCGCCAGGTAGCCAAAAGCCAGTTTGTGATTGGCTCCAAGGATTCTGGAAATCTTGAAATGAACGGCTATCCAAAGTTGGCCAGACCCAGTGCAGAGGCAAAATCAATTTGGCCGGAAGAAGTGGGGCGGGACTTCCCAGACTAGTCTACAGGTATAAACAAGTTAAACTTTTTAAGACCATTAGGTTCTGGCCCAGGACCACATATACAAGCTGTTAGTTAAGGTGATCGCCGAAGTAACCCGTTTCATGACATTAAAAGCGAGTTGGAGGCAAAGAGTACACAAATGTCATCTTTGGTCAGACTACACATCTAATCTATGTATACGTCTGCATAGAAAAGAATACAATAGAATGGAATAAAATATAACATTTATTTGTCATTGCATAGAATACAGTGCATCAACACAATGGAGAATAATGAATTATGTCTAAAAAAAAAACAATACCTTCACCAATACAGATTGGGTATGTTTCATGCAGCTTTATTAACAGTTTGTAGCTAGCAGAGAGAGCGAGACATAACTAGAGAAAAAGAACATTTATACACAACAATAACATTAGCCTCGCGACTATTATAAAAAAGACCGTTAATGTCAACCGTTAATGACTGTTCATGACCGTGTTTTTTCCGACTACCATTCAGCTAAACAAGTGATTTAACATTAAATGTTTTGATCCACATTCAATCAAGGTGAGTCAACCCCGTTAATGTAACATTATCTAACGCCGCAAGCATAGTCTAGCCTTCGCTACCGTGATCTGGTTATTCGAGTGCTAGCTAGTAGCTAGCGGCGCTAGTTTGCCAGCCTTTCTTCTAGGTGTCAACAATATTAAGAATAGCCGACAGCAAAAACATTTTATCTCAAAGGTTGTTGCGACGACTCATAAAAAAAAAACACAGACAAAGCAATGGCGAGGTTACCATAACAGAGTTGTCAGTGAATGTCCCCATCTGTTCTGGCCATGGTGTAGAGCGTGAATGTGAGGAAGAAGGGGACTGGTTTATGGCCTCTGACTCAGAGGGTGTGAGCGCCACATGTGGTCAGGAATACAATTATAATAGCTCCGATGAGCAACAGGAAGACAGTGACACTGACTTAGTTGTTGACAGCAACTTGCGTAATGACATCAAGTTATGGGCAGTTGCAACCAACACACCAATAAGTCACCTCTCAAGCCTTCTTTCCGTGCTTCGCAAGCACTTGCCTAATACTAATCTACCCAAGGATGGCTGCACTCTCCTCTCAACTCCAACTTGTACAGAGGTGGAGTCTAAAGCTGGGGGCTCCATGCATTATTTTGGGGTAGAGAATGGGGTCAGGGCCAGATTAGAGGACAACGTTACACTACAGAGCACTCACACACTCAAGTTAATACATTCAAGTTAATGTTGACGGCTTGCCTCTGTTCAAGAGTAGCAATGATCAATTTTGGCCTACATTGGGACTAATTGAGGAAGATCCTTGCCGAACTCCCTTTGTTATATGTATGTACAGTGGACACTCCAAGCCATCGGATGCAAACGAGTACCTCTCAGACTTTGTCACAGAGATGGGAAAGCTTGCATCTGATGGTTTGGAGTATCAGTCCTTTATCCATAGCATTGAAATAGCAGCATTTGTTTGTGATGCACCGGCAAGGGCCTTCCTCAAAAACAATAAAGCCCACAACTCTTACTGTGGTTGTGAGCGATGTGTGCAAGAGGGTGTTTGGTTGAACCGACGCCTCAACTATCCTGACACCAATTCTGTCCTGAGAACCGATGAGGCCTTTAAAAACAAAACACAGACTGGACATCACAAAGAGGGGGAGAGTGCTCTGCTCCAAATTAATATTGGAATGGTGTCTCAATTTGTGCTCGATTACATGCACCTTGTCTGCCTGGGAGTGGTGCGAAAGCTGATAGGGCTCTGGATGAAAGGCCCACTCCCAGGCAGAATTGGAAACCATTCAGTAATGGCAATATCAAACAGACTAATGAGACTGAGGAAGAATCTCCCAAAAGAGTTTGGCAGAAAGGGACGGTCGTTGAGGGAGGTGGATCGGTAGAAAGCGACCGAGTTTAGAACTTTCTTGCTTTACACAGGCCCCATTGCTTTAAAAAAAAAAAAAAAAAAAAAAAACGCTTCCTAAGTAAATGTACGACCACTTCCTCCTGCTGCATGTTGCAATCTCAATATTGTGTTCACCCCGACTACATAAGCACTTTTGTGACTATGCAGAGAACCTTCTTGTGGTTTTTGTGCAGAATTTCCATGTAATTTATGGTGATTTTGTAGTTTACAATGTCCATAATTGTATTCACCTGGCAAGTGATGTTAGAAAATTTGGCCCACTGCCCCAAATTTCTGCCTTTCCATTTGAGAATTTCCTTCACCATTTGAAGAGACCAATTAGAAAGCCAAACCAGCCATTGCAACAGGTTGTCAGACGACTTACTGAACAGGCTAGTATCAGCAGGGTCAGTCTGCCCACCAGTCCCACTGCCTCACTGTCTCACTACACCTGTGACAGATTCACACTTTCTCTTCAAGAAAGTGACAATGTTATATTGTCTGCCAACACACTTCACAGAATTGAGGAAATACGAAGAACTGTTGTTGGTACCTCCTTCGTTGTAAGACCATATTTACAACAGCAGCCATTCTTCTCCTTCCCAATGAACTCCCTTCAACTGGGAACCGCTGTTGTACAGAAAATGTCCAGCGAAACATCCGTAGTAACAGAAAGAGAGATTGAATGCAAGATGGTGGCAGTTCCGTATAAGAACAAAATCATCATGTACCCTCTTAATCATTTATAAAATCATGTTCCTCATTCAATTACATTTTTGTTTTAATCTCGTTCTAGTCATTAATGTTTCATTATTATTATAATATTAGATGTACGCAATCGTTCTATTCACTGAATCAAATGCCGTAGAGGTGATACCTACCTTCTGGCTGAGTGTGGATCAGAAGGTGGCCTTCTGGCCACCATACAAAAAAAATGAAAAGGCAAAGGAGGCAGTTCTGACTTTGGAGCAGCCAGATGAGACTTGGGGGGAATTTTTTTTTGATGGTCCTGAAAAGATTTGGTGAGACAGCATACTTTTATAAGTGTTTATCAATATGAAATAAGCTGATATTGACATGCAAAAGTAATAGATAACATTACAATCTGCATACTAACAGATCTACTGTAATGTGATTATTTACTTTCTGCCTCGTGTGTCTTTCATTATTTGAATTCTCTTAAAATGCAGATACTGATGAAGCAGCCAGAAAAAAGCTTCCTAAGGGCCCGATCACACAGGACGCAGTCGCATCGAAAGCGCGTTGGCAAGAGGCGCCTGGGGAAAAGCGCCTATGCGCCTGTGGAGTGGTGCCTACAGTTAGCTAGCCAGCTAGCCTATTTGTTTTAAAGGCATTTATAAAAGGCATAGTGTAGAGATGGCCAATTGGTTGCTCACGCAGGTCCACGCATGTGTCCGCCTTATAGAATTCGAATAATTCTTACATCTGGAGTTGTACAATTCCTCATAGTTATAAACTGCTAAAATGTGCGACTCCGCGCCTTGCGCTTAAAGTTGAGAATATTTAAACTTTTAGGCGCGCCTTTAAACCGCCAGAAAGGCGCGAGGCGCGGCGTTTAAAAGGCGCACATGAAAGGCGCGCCATACCATAGGAAAACAATGGTTTTGCTAGCGACGCGCTTTTAAAAGTCGCGTCCTGTGTGATCGGCCCCTAAAGCCAGCCAAAAAAACTCCCTTACATCTGAGGAGGAGGGAGGAAAAAGAGAGAGAATGTAAGAACTGGGCGGTGTACATTATGTAAACTAACAACAAAACCATTCCACCAAAACCAAGTCCACCATATCTTGAAGTTATGTTTCTATTACAGGCCTTCTATAAAACTGAAGGAAAGGTCTCCCATTCATGTGTGTAAAAAGAGGTATACAAAAAGCCTTTATTCTTTGATCTCGCACAGATCTCCACAAAGACAGTCAGGCTAGATAACAGGCTAGATCAACAACTCCTACATTGTGCAATAGTTAACGTATTTTTTATATATGTTTTTGATTGTTCTGCAGACCCTCTGTAAAAAAAGCTCATTCACAGCCACTGCTTCAGCAACCTCCTGCACCACCATCCCCCCCAACCACCCAGATGCCTCCAAATGAAGACACAGGTACAAACCATTTGTAATTTCACAGAGACAAAACTAAAGTATGTATTAACATTACATGCCCTTGAACCACTCAGCGAGACAATGGCCCAAGTGTTTCCATCTGCTTATCCTACATAACCGACCTAGACCCCTACAATCATACAATACTGGAGTTCTTGTTATCCCAAAACTACAGTGGGAGGCAGAGCTTTATCAGTCATCAGCCATCCCACTGGCATTCATTGTCCCATCTGTATGACTGCCCTACCTTCCATCACCTGTTGCTGTCCCCTTGCCCGAACATCCTGGCCCAGCGCAACCTAGCAACCCACTTCCTGTTTCGGTTTCAGTTTGTTTGTTTAGCACAAATTTAAACATCTGTGCAGGGCGGGAACGAAGTGAGGCGCCATGAGATGTGTGTAATGTTTCAGTTTTTTTCCTACAGACCGCGATCATTTCGTGATTCGGGCTCTTGAGGAGCTGAAGGCACAGGTGCGTCAAAACACCCTACTTTTGCAGGCCCTGTCAAAGCGGCAACCTGAGCCAAGCCACACCCTGGCAGAAGATTTCAATTTCCCAATGGCCAACGATGAGGACCTGGCTAGAGTGGAGGGACTCTTTATAATTATTAACAATCTATAACTATAATCTCTGTTAGCCTGTTAACAGTTTTTTACTTTTTCTGTTCTTATCTGTAGACTTCATACCTTGCAACCCTGGGGGGCTGCAGCTTCATGATCCTTCAGCTTCTGAGAAAACTAAGACAAAATGAGTCATGACATGCAGATGTTGCAGTACATAACCTACTTGTGGTAATGTATGACTCCCGCATTGGTTATTCTTTTTCGATGACAAATAAAAACTTGACAAGGACAACAAGCACATTTATGATAAAACATTTATTATTATTAAGTAGAAAAATAAATGAATCCACCGCGCTGCTGCGGACAACTCTGGTGCGTCAAGGGCGAGGACCAGTAGAATGCAGAAGTAAGTTCACCAGTGCAACACGGAAGTTATATTTCAAACTTTTGATTTTCGTGCCAACAAACTAACGTAAACTTCTGTGTTGCGCTGGTGAACTTACTTCTGCATTTATTATTATTACTTAGTTGTTTCATGCCTGCCCTAGACTTTTTTTCTCGAACAAATCACACCAGTCTAACCCGGACCCTGTATGACTGGCTCTGCATGAGGAGCTATAACACAGAAATTTAAATCAACCGATGCGATTGTTTATATTATTTACAGAATATGTATTCTAATGGTTGATCGCGGGGTCAGCTCATTTTTCCGACGCCCCATTGGTCCGATGCGTCAATATTCCGAAAATGTCCCATTGATCCTACAGCCCTTAGTCTTAGATAGATTTTCACCAATAAATTGAAACCCTTTGTCTCGACAGTTCAATGTTCCGACCAAAAGCTGCTTTAGATCACCGTCGCCTCATGATAAAATAATGCATGCCTACAGGCCTATAGTATTATTATTATTATTGTTACTATAATTATATAGGCTAAATCGATAGAAAACTGTGAATCTCAAAACCAAAGCGGAATCATCTTTCCATGACAGCTCTCGAAAAGCAGCGCAAACAGGGTTCTTTCCATTACGCTATCCTCCCGTCCTCGAACTGTGCGTGGCTGCAGTAGACCTATGCTGCTGTTAGCCCATCCGTAGTTGGTTTGTTTTGTTTATTTTACATTTGCAAAGACGCTGCTGGCCTAGACTTCTCTAGCTCGACCAAAAATCGAAATAACTTGTCCGTATCTGTCTCAATTGCGTCTCTGGTGTCTGGGCGCAAAGTAGAGCAGCAACAACGTGCGTCTGTCCTTACAGCGGCAGTCTACTTGGCACCGGGTAAAAGAGGGGCGAGGAACATACGACCTGGGGAATTATGTTGACCGACCCCAAACAGCCATTGGTCGGAACATTGAGCTGTCGGAGCAATGGGTTTATGTTAATCATTTCGAATTAGTGGGCTGTAGGATTAATGGGAAATTTTCGGAATATTGACGGGTCGGACCAAAGGGGCGTCGGAATAATGGCATGCTACCGTTGATCGCAACATGGTGTTGCAAGCACTAGGACTGAAAAGCGAGGGGCTATAATAATAATAATAAAAAAAAACCCATTCCAAAAAAAAAAATCAAACCCATTACAAATCCCACTCCGTACCAATCCTTGATCATTCTAAAAGCATTCCTCTCCGGACACATGCCATGTCACAGAGGAAGGGGGAGGCGCGCGCGTGCACACACACACACACACAGAAGAACACAGATGACTGATCAACAAGGCAACTGACATTTTAAATAAACCATCTTCACTCCACGTTTCCACAGACAAATTTTCGTTAGCGATATTTCGCCCAGGGGTCGTGGTCAGAAAAAACATGTTTGGCTGTCATGTAGCGAGTGTCAAGTAGCAAGTTCGGCTGCAGTGCAGCGCTAATAGCATTTTAGCAGCTACCTTTAACATTGATCTTCAATTGAAGTGTTAGCAGCAAGCTAACCATAACGGTTGAGTGCTTAATTTAAGACCTACAATATTCTGTTTGCCCTGACAGTGTTCGTATAGTATAAAAACAACAAACCGAGTCGATGTAGACATATAAAAGTCGTGTAACACTTTATTCGCCATCTTGTTTGAAATTTTTTGAATTCACCGGGCTTCTGCACTACGTCGAGCTCCAATTCTGGCCGCGCTGATTGGTTATTGCCTGGTTCGCATTAGCATAAAGTTAAAGGTTCGTCAACTTTGATAGTCAGGCGGCGCGTTTCGTGCTCAACAAACGGAATTTCGTCTCCATTCATTCCCAATAGGAGCGGGACGCATTTCGTCTGTGTGGAAACGTACCGTTGCACTTGCGCCTTTCTCAATGGCTGTAATTTTTTGTCAAGCCCCTCATTGTACTACCAAAGAAGTGCCGGGGCGGGCTACTGACTTGTAAAATTAATTTATATCTAACAGCACTAGGCCTACTGATAGCATTTTAGAAGCATCGACCAGAACGTGGCTTTTGCCTAGCCTGCCTCTGATGAAGGAAACATTACAAAGAAACTGTAAGGAATAGTTACCTTGTAAATTCTCGAGGCGTTGACTTTTCTCTACGCTTGACTTCTTCAATGCAGCGGCAAAATGTCTGAAAAACAAATATAATTCTGCTCCCGTCCAGGAAATGTACAGGCGGTCTGTCAACTGCCTAGAGTGCGCCTGGAATGCCCACAGTTGCACATGCAGGCTATTGATTAGGCCCGTGAAAACAACCCGCAAAATGTTTTTGCGGTGCCGTCAATCATCTGGGGGGGGGGGGGGGGGGGGGGCAGTTGGGGTAGCCAATCAGATTTCGGGGGGGTCAATTGCTCCCTTAGCCACCCCTGTAGCTCCGCCCCTGGGTGCAGCGCCTCACTTGCAAAACCATGCTCCCCAAAAAATTGTTCCTCAGTAAATCATTGCTCCAAGTCTATTTTTTAATAATATGATCGTCACATTCACGTTTTAATGTAGCTCAAAAATGCATATATATATATATATAGGCCTCATATATATAGATATATATATAAATATAGGCTATATAAAAACAAATTGTGGGTGTGGTCATACGCATGCCCCACTGACATTTAGGCTCACCGCACTCTACTGTTATTGGCATAGACTCACTAGCCTACACCTCAGTTTAATTGTTCAGCCCCATTTTTGTCACATAAAAAAGGGAAAAAATGCCTTGTGTGGTCTGTTTAAAAGTGATATAGCCTAAGAGACGCAGATAAACTGTAGCCGAGGTCTACTATTCTGCATGTCTAATCATCATCTTCTCTATTCCAGGGGATGATCCAGTGTCCAGCGACAGCAGCAGCAGCAGCATGGAAGATGAGGACTAGACTGTGATTTTTTTGTTTGTTTGTTTATTTTTCTTTGCTCGTTTGTGCAGCCCACAATACATTATTGTTATACCCTTAAGTGACAGCAGTCTGTTTGAATTCCTTACGGACGGCCTACTACAGCGTGTTTTTTAAGAGTGTATTTGGATGCGTGTGGTGCCGATGGAAGGTGGTTGTCATTTTCCTTCATTAGCGATCATCTGGCAGGACCAAACTTTGACCTATTATGGGCTATTGTAACTCCTGTTTGTTAATGAATGTTCTGACATTGAATGGACTTCTATACGACCATAGAAAGCCTGGGTAGCTTGCATTTAACTAAAATGAAATATTTAACTAAAAGCTAAATATTGGCTACAGTTGGCAATTGGTTATAAGCCAACGTCGGCAATTGGTCATAAGCCAACCAAAATCCCACTCTCTCGCACCTATTAGCCAACGTTGGCCCAACGTGTCCCCAAAAAGACGTGGTTCCATCGCTAGCAAGTGACGTGGTTCCAACGTCTGTGACACCATTGGGCCAACCTCTGCTTGTTATCTGGGAACCTTCTATCTTAGTTTAACCGACCAAACGCCGTAGACCATCGTATTTGAACCTAGAAGTTTTTAGTTTAACTTTTTTGAGCTACCTAACTAATGTTAGCATGCTACTAGCCGTTAGCGATTAACTGTGTTTTAGCAAAGCATCTGCCCCAACTTTCTTTTCCCGACATTGACATGTATCTTGTACATAATCCATCCCCATAAACCGGAGATTTCAAGCGTACAGAAACTCTTCTGAGCAGGCAAGAGTGCCAACATTGGCTAACGAGTTGTAGCCAAATTCCTGGGTGAAGGGCTAAATAGCTTGCTAGCTATTAGCACTCTCGCTTGCTCAGTAGAGTGCTAAGACACAGCAACTATTCACGATTGTATCAATTGTATATCTAGGTTTTCTGTTGTGACTGTTGTCGCATTCAACAGCACAACCTATCCCAGGCATTTTGAACTGTCTGTGGGTTTTGACCATAAACAACTCGCTAGCTATTACTGTTAGCACTGTAGCTTGTTCAAGATAGTAGCTATATAGCTTTGATAATACACAGCCATTACTACGACTGTATCAACGTGCTGCATTTCACTTAACAGGTCAGTCATTCCCTAAATCTTTAGTTATTGACCAATCGCCAGGGCCCCGCCCCCTAGTTATTGTTGTTACGTCCGACACAATTCACGGAACTGTCAACCTTAAAGCCATGGCAAGTACGGGTACGATCGCTATAACTGTCAGTATGAGTGATGATTTTTGGAGTAATACCTCCACGGTATCCTCCAGATCAAGCCAAAAGGGACTGCAATATGTAGTGGAAGAATATATCCAAAATATTAAGATCAACAACGAAGTGGACACAACAATAATTGAAGCAAAGGCATACAGGTCTCAATACATTTAAAAAAAAAAAAAAAAAAAACCTACGACCTCTTCATTGAAATGCAACCAGCACAACCTTGTAGACTAGTCATGTTATTTCACCACTGGGTAAGATCTGTATACAATATTTCAAGCTAGCTAATAACCTCCAAATATTATTCTTATTATTTACTGGAGGTATGTATGGTGACTATCCTAGCTAGCAATGCTGATGTTACCGTCAGTAACCTTTTGTAAATGTGCACGCTGAGCTATCAAAGCTGGCGATTGCGAACGCCAGCAGCATACATACAAAGTGTTTGTTAAAAGTTCTGTTCAATGTTGTATTAAGCATAAATACAAACTACAAAGTGTTCGTTAAAAGTTTTGTTCAATGCTGGCGTTTGCTGTCAATAGCTTCAACAGCTCTGTGAGCAATCATACAAGACAGTAACAGTGACATTTAGACGGGCACATACATTAACATTTTTTTTTTTTAACATGAACACTTTGGTTGGATAGACTAGTTAGGTTATTCTAGTGGTAATAATACAAGTATTCATGATCCATAACTGTTTGGGGATTTTCTCTCAATTAGATAGTTAGCCATCATACCTAGCGATAGCTAGCTGGCAGCAAGCAGCTTGATTTACTTTGGAGCAGACATATGTGTATTTTGCGATATATTTAGTTGGGTGTGGGGTGACCACACTGTTTAATACACAGCTGGCACTTTTGCGCCTGTGTTTTGGGCTTTGGGGAAGTCCAAAAAAAAACGACGTATCCCTCTAATCTCTCAGGGTACCTCATGTCATACCTACAAGTCCCGTAGGCACACTGTTTAACCATGCTGCTCAGACCTCAAAGTTGTCAGACCTTCTTCTCTTAGTAGCGGTTGCTAAGGTATGATTGGACAAGGGCCGTTCTAGGGAGGAGTTTCGCGATCGGTCAATTGTATATCTAGGTTGTCACATTCAACAGCACAACATATCCCCTAGCGTTTTGAACTTTCTGTGAGTTGTGACCGTAGGTCATGACCGTAATGTGATTGCATCAGACACAAATATGGCGGTGCTTAAAAGACAGTGACGTCACATGATATCCATGAATTCTGAAGCGCTCAAAAGGCGCTGAAGGCTGCGCTTTTTTCTCAAAAAAGAAGTCTAGTGTGAAGGCCGCTTTATACAAGATCATGCCGGTTACAGAAAAAAGATGACATGAATCACCTGCCATTTTAGACTTATTCGTGCTAGCAATTCTGACAGTATAACTTAGCTGCCATTTGCCAGCTAGCCAAGTAAATAAACATGATGCTGAAGGTGAGTTGCAAAACAGAATCTAATTATGCCACGGTTATAAGGGGCAAGGGCAGAAGATATGGGGTCTATTAAAACTAATCTTATTAATGCCGCGAAAATAAGGGGCAAGGGCAGAAGATATGTGCTCCATTTTCAGTCCATCATAACTCTTCGTATTGTAGAGATTGACCTCAGGTTGGGTTGCCCAGCCAAGCCTCGTTTTCATTTTAAAATGGCGTCGCGTGGTCATAAGGCGAATTCAGTTTATTACTCCTCACAATCCTCTAGCAGTATCTTGAATCAACCAATCATGTTGCTTCAGGAGCACAGAAGGGAGGAATGTAATTTGATTGACTGATGAGTTCATATATCAAAAATAGTTTGTCAGCATTGCAGACGACACCATCTGTACAGAGAGTGAGGGTGACCGTTTTTATTTTGTGTATGGTGGATTAGCATCAGCAAGTACTGGTTTTAAACAACAAAAATCTTCAGTTAATGAAAGGGTTTTTAGAAAATCGTCAAAATAATGCCTGTGGCAGTTAAGTAACTGCTTGAGAGACACTTCATGGCCTGGTCCTCCTGCATGAGTTCGACTAAGAAAGCCGTATTATATCTCCTCGATTTCCCACTTCTCTCCTCTCTCGGTGGTGGGGAGGACATGGCACCGATAGAGTGAGACTCTGCCATGGATGACCTGCAGGCCGCAAGAGGCAAAGAGGCACGCAGCACGGGTGGTGCTAGAAAAAAAAGAAGGTTAAACTGCTTATCCTAACCCTTATCCTGAAGTATAAATGTTGCATACTGTTACTTTAAGACTACTGGACCGAAGCCCAAATGTATATCCTAAATATTAGTTAACTACAACTCACTTTGCTAATGCGTCACACATTCCATGTGGTGAGCAGAAGCTAACCATACTGGCACAACGTGTTTTCACAACAACCACGCAGTTTAAATTACGTGAAGACATCGATTTGTTGTACAGTAGAATTAGGTGTCTGAGGCGCAAGCGCTGCAATATTACGATTCACAAAAGTCCGCTAGATATGAGTAAATGCGATACAGTATGGATCGTAGACACCTACAACAGAATAAGTTAACCGCAATATAAGAATAACTGAGGTGACTGTTGCTGTTTGTTTTCTCGTTTTGTGAATTATGTCCAAAAGTCGTGCATTTCGAGATGTGGCTAAAGCCTATAAAAGGGAAGAGCACAGCCTATGAGCTCATTTGCTCTACAACCATCTATGGGTGAACATCAAAAGTCAATTAAGCTAATCAAAGCTAACTTGTGCCTCCGCCTAAGCTAATCATAGCTAACTACAACAGCATGTGATAGTAGGCTCGCCTGCAAAAGAAACACTGCTGTTATAGTTTATGCTTAACTAATGCCAATGCATTTACCTAAGCTAATCAACGCAAAAATTAATTTTCTAAGCTAAAAAAAGTAAAACAATTCTAAGCTAGTCATGTGCTTAATACTACTTGACATATTAATAGCTCAGCTTTAATGTTCGTTTTTTAATTGTATTAATGCACAACAATATCCATAGCAGTACAAGAATAAAGTTTAGGCTAATTCACCTGATGCTAGTTAGCAACTGTGCAAGACTTACCTTTTACCAAACCTGCTGTATGATTTAATCACAACTGTAACTGATTTTCACCAAACCTAGATAGCTAACTACCTAAAAGGAATGAATAAACCTTGCAAACACAACAACAGCCTAGCTGACACTTATAGAAGCTTGCCATCACACTAAATGGTGTCTTTTTTTTGTTTAAAATAAAACAAACAATAATATGAGGACAATATGAATGCAAATGGGATTAAATTGAACCACACCAACTAACCCGTTTTCATGGATACTGTCGGGGTAGATCTGAGGAACCATGTCGATAGCCTGATTTTTAATTTTGTGACACGTTACAGTTCAAGTTCAACATCAATTGCGATTGAATTACCCTTGTGGCGATGTAATCCCTAGCGGTAAATAAATGTTAATACCTTGAATGACTGATAAAAGAAATGTTACACATAAAGAAATACACGTAATCAATGTTTTTTGTGGAAAATTAGGTAATTGGTAAGCTTAAATTTAAGTATTTTAAGTGAGCTAATTTAGCTAGATAGCTAGCAAATTAGTTTCACTTGTATCAGTGTAATTGCTAGCGGTAAGAAATCGTAAATAACCAGAATGACTGATTCAGGATATATGTTACACATCACATACACGTCATCGATGATTTTGGGGGAAAATGGGAGCTTAAATTACAGTATTATATGCGAGCTAATTTAGCTAGCTAGCTATATGGTGTTTAGAAAGCTCAAGCTTACTATACTTTGTTGGTTAGCTCAAGCCGGCACTCTCAGACACAATCGATGGTTTTAGCGTAAAATTAGGGTATTGTTTTTTTTAAATAACAGTGTTTAATACAAGTTAATTGACCTAGCTATGTTATATGCGGTGTCTGGTTAGCCCTCTGGTGGAGTGCATGACAATACCTGAGGATAATGAGGTTTATGCGTCTTAAATGTATGGATGACATTTAATGTGCTATGAAACAGAGGTTGATATCTCCCCATACTATTTCAATTGTTTTACGTGAGTGTGCATTGATGTTTTGTTTGTTTTCTATATACTAGTGCAGTGCCCGTAGGAATCATGCATGCGTGTTAGCAGACGTAGGTGTAGCTGTTGGGTAGTGTAATAGCAAAACATTTAACAAATAAAGTTTGAGATTATGTAGTGGATGCAGTTGAATATAGATGTCAACGTTGCTGTCTAAACTATAAACTAAATGTCATAAAGAAAGAAATGATTTAAAATGAAGTTATGGTTGAAATAGGATCACTTCTTTATTGTAAGGGTAAGAATGGTCATGCAGTTGGACTCAAATGTAGGTTAATTTTATTGAATGTATGTAGCCTCCCCATGCAAAGGAGATGTTTCCTGCCGCTCCGGGCTGCCAGCAACAGGCACATCTAAATCACAACAAATACACGACAATTTAAAAACTTTTCCAAACCAAAGCATTGCACAATTCAACGAAATTGCCTATATTAATTACCAGGTCAGACTATCTCCTCTTCGTAAGAAGCCAATCTCTCCTCCATTTCGCATATGCGGCTTTTCTTCTGTGTCAGGTCGCTTAAAAAAAACACGCTGTTTTTGCTGTCAATTGTCGAATTTTTATGTCTGCCACTTTCAAACGCTGCTCAAAAGAATTCATTTTAGGTAAACAAACTCCCGCTATATCGACAACTTCAGCTGCAATGTCCTTCCTGGCCACATTGTTGTCGTGACACCTATACTGCAAACAAATGATAATAATAAACTACAGTAAAAATAAAAACATTAAGGTCATTGAGCGTGCATAAAATCAAACGCCACATACAATCCATCACAAGATTCACACTATAATAGAACACATTTAATTACCCTGTGGATCTTCAAACCCTCTTACAAATACACGATAAAATCGTACACATAATTCAATTCTCTATACACGATAGATTCCTTACACTCAGTAGTTGAAAACGCTCCCTGAGACAATCAGTCATGACCCTGGACCTTAGGCATTTTAGATGGAGAAGCCATTGTTACTAATGTAGCCTACTGTTCAGGTTCGTTTTCTATCAGCAAAAGTCTGTATCTGTTCACCAAGAAGAATTTGAATGCGGACCTCCTTATCGTATCCAACGCTATTCTGAACTTTGAGTGAAGGCAGGATAGTTTAATACCGCTACGCGTATATGTTTGATTGTGGCGTCATTTCGGTGCACAATCGGTCAGTGGGACTTGCTATGGGAAACGATAACCCATAGTGCCTACGGGAAACGGTAAAATACAAATATCTCGCGAACTATGAATTAAAAAATCTTCAAAATCAAGGATGCACAGGTTCATGACATGCGTTAGCTCATAACTAACGTAACTACCGTCAGGGAGATACGCCCTAGACTGACTGACTGACACAGAGATTTCTGGATTTATAGATAGATACACTATACAGTGTTTTGATTAGCTAAAGCTAGCACTGTCACAGGCACACACACAGCCTGTAAAATGCAGGCTGTTTATAAGTCATTGGGATGGCCTTTAAAAAGACTTATGTATGTATGTATGTATGTATGTATATGAGAGGTCTAATTTAACATGTTCAATTATGTTAGCTATGAGCCCGGCGTTACCCGATAGGTTCAAATAAACTCTGTCCTTATGGTATATAGCCATGGAGCGGCTGACGTTTTTGTGAGTTATAACACTCTTGCCCAATTACTGTAGGAAGGAACCCACCAATTTATTTATACTTCGCCTTGACTTGTTGAGCAGACCTGGGGCGTCACAGGTTCCTCTCATCCACACCCTACATTTGCTGATACAGCCTGGCTATGTAGCTTACGCTAGCCACCTCTACACACACAGTCATATGGGCTGTGTAACTGGTTATTGGGGTGTCCCTCTAAGGGGCCAGACCAATTTGACAACGTCAATTATATTGGCCATGAACAGGGAGTTGCCCTCAGGGTCGAGGTGAAAGGCGTCCCTCCGAAACACAGGCATAGAGCGACGGAGGTTGGTGTGCCCCACGAAGCTCATGCCCATACTCCTGAGGTAGGAATTACCCACCCTGTTTACTCTCTTCCTCGTATCATTGAGGCGCCCCGGGGCGACACAAGTCCCCCACATCCAGGCCCTTCTCTCACAAATGTTGGAGAAATTGATCTGGGCACCAGGGAACAGAGCCACCACCGACGCTTGGTCATTCCTGACCCTGTCGATGAGGTCTGATCCCTGGGTGAATCCCAGGTCATTCCCTCCAACATGGATGAAGAGGACTTGTGGTGTGACCCGAAGCCTTTTCTGGGACTTCAGTAAGGGAATTAGTTGCCGCCAGCGCATTCCCCTTTGGCCTAGCCACTCAACATTGGCAGGCAGGGAAAGGTTAGGGACACCTTGAGCCTGAGCATGGCTCTCAAGCCAGGAGATCCACGAATCTCCCACGAACCAAACTGTTGGTAACCCCCTTACCTGAGGTGTTCAAATGAACCCAGTCCTTATGGTAAATAGCCAGGAAGTGGCGAATATTCAATAGTCATACAACTCATGCTCAATTGCCGTAAGAAGGAACCGACCAACTTATTCACATTAATCCTGGACTTGTCGAGCAGACCTGGGGCGTCACAAGCTCGTCCACACTCAGCGTTCACAGATGTAAGAGAAAACAATCTGGGTTACAGGGAACATTGATATAACTAACGCTAAGTCTTCGATCATTTTACGTATAAGCATAGTCCCTGTAGTGTATCCAGGGTTTTTCCTGGGTCAAAATGGCTCTTCGGTGCTCCCAAAAAATTGTCTTTTTTTTTTTTGACAGTCTGTGTTACCTATCAGCAGAAATCAATGTTTTTTTTTTTTTTTACATTTCATAAATAATGGAGGCTATGCTTGAGGTTATCATTTTGCTTCCACTTTAAATTAAAATAGATAGGCTAATATATTGACAATAGTCCAAGCCCCATGGTGCTATCATGTATGGTTCAAAGATTCAAGATCAAGGTTTACCTCGTATATGCAAACTACTGAAATCTATATCAATAGAATCTAGAACTAACCAGTGGTCAGAAATGGAACACACGAATTATGAAAGTCAAGTTTATCTATTATTACTATTCATGTTTATTATACAAACCTACATACCATTATTTTCACCAATGGAGGCTGCGTTGGAAATCAATAATCAAACTTTTGACAGTATTTTGAGTGGAAATTGAATGTGCATTTGTACAGGTGTATTCGTGTACGTCGGGCTGGCCCTCGCAGTGGAACGACAGTTTTCAACCGCACCGGTTTATCAATAATAATATTAATATTATTATATTCGAGATGCAACACAAACGAGTTGAGTTACACCTGTGTAAGTTCTCAACATAGCAGATATTTTAATACATTGAAAGCCATGAATATTGAAACCGCCGACTGATGAATTCAGGATGCATCCGCAGGTTGAGTAATTAAGTGATTGGCTCTGTCCATTCGCGCACCTCACATTTGCGTATAAATCAGACTTATCAACTCGATAACTATTGATCAAAACAGAACGAGAGTTCGGCTGTAGCCTACTTGAAACATACTATTCAGAACATATTCGCTGACGTGCATTGCATACGTGATGAATTGCTCACAAATCTGCTTAAAACAACTAGTGAAGGTGTTTTAGAATAATATTTATGCCATATATAATAAGTGACTTTATGTAAACACCACTTATTAATGTTAGCTGCCTAATTATTTAGCGCAATGCTAGCATGACTCTACCGTAATTCGATTTTTAACCAAGGTAACCTATTGAGCCTGTTGATCGCGACCTGTTTACAAATCTGGTTAAAAAGATAAAGGTGAGCTGTTATTTATAGATACTAAATATTTCCCAGGCATCTAATGGCTTACAGCTACCTGTAAAGCATCTAAACGTACAGAGTAGGGTAGGTTGACAGCTAAATCGGCAGCCACCAGTCTTTGGATAGCTCTCATAAATCAGTTTTTGTATATATGGCATTAATATAAGTCTTACCATCACACATAGGATATATACGTTCACGCACACACTGCTTAAATAAAACTTAAAGATAATGTAGGCAACTGCTTGCTAGCTGCTTTATACAAAAAAAATCAAATTAAAGTGACTAACGTCTGGCAAACTTGGAGAAGCCTCTGTTCAATGGTTAGCTGAGGGGGTAGGAGGCAGGATCTGATGCTGCTGCTTGAATTCAACGTGAGCGCTTATAACACCATTAAGCTGAATTGGATGACAGGTTTTTTTTATCGCAGATTTTTTTTTTTTGCCTTTAAGCGCTCGGGATTTTTCATAGGCGTTCGGGTAAACGGCTTAGGCGCGCGCCTACATTTTCTCTATGCAGGAAAAACCCTGGTATCCCAAATCGTTCCCTCCGATGTGGATTACAAGAATCTGGGGTGCAGTCCTCCTCCGTCTCTGTCGGGGTCAGCTCATTTTTCCGACGCCCCATTGGTCCGATGCGTCAATATTCCGAAAATGTCCCATTGATCCTACAGCCCTTAGTCTTAGATAGATTTTCACCGATAAATTGAAACCCTTTGTCCCGACAGTTCAATGTTCCGACCAAAAGCTGCTTTAGATCACCGTCACCTCATGATAAAATAATGCATGCCTACAGGCCTATAGTATTATTATTATTGTTACTATAATTATATAGACTAAATCGATAGAAAACTGTGAATCTCAAAACCAAAGCGGAATCATCTTTCCATGACAGCTCTCGAAAAGCAGCGCAAACAGGGTTCTTTCCATTAAGCTATCCTCCCGTCCTCGAACTGTGCGTGGCTGCAGTAGACCTATGCTGCTGTTAGCCCATCCGTAGTTGGTTTGTTTTGTTTATTTTACATTTGTAAAGACGCTGCTGGCCTAGACTTCACTAGCTCGACCAAAAATCGAAATAACTTGTCCGTGTCTGTCTCCATTGCGTCTCTGGTGTCTGGGCGCAAAGTAGAGAAGCAACAACGTGCGTCTGCAGTCGTTACAGCGGCAGTCTACTTGGCACCCGGTAAAAGAGGGGCGAGGAATATACGACCTGGGGAATTATGTTGACCGACCCCAAACAGCCATTGGTCGGAACATTGAGCTGTCGGAGCAATGGGTTTATGTTAATCATTTCGAATTAGTGGGCTGTAGGATTAATGGGAAATTTTCGGAATATTGACGGGTCGGACCAAAGGGGCGTCGGAATAATGGCATGCTACCTCTCTGTCTCCAGCAAGGGTATTAGTTTGTCCCACTTCATACCTCTACGACTAAACCAATTAACCTTGCCGGAAAGTGAGGGGTCCGGGTCCTTTACAGTCTGGCTATGTCTCTCAAGCCAGTGTGACCAAGAGTCACCTACTATCCAAATTGAGGGTATATCCGCCATACAGCTCATGCCCGATTTCTGTAAAAACAAATTAACAAATTTAGTCACGTTAATCCTGGCCTTGTCGAGCAGACATGGGGCGTCACAAGTTCCTCCCATCCACACTCTGCGTTCACAGATGTTAGAGAAAACGATCTGGGTTACAGGGAACATTGCCATAACTAACACCAAATCTTCGATCATTTTACGGATAAGCATAGTCCCTTTAGTGTATCCCAAATCGTTCCCTCCGACGTGGATTACAAGAACCTGGGGTGCAGTCCTTCTCCGTCTCTCTGTCTCCAGCAAGGGTATAAGTTTGTCCCACTTCATGCCTCTACGACTAAACCAATTAACCTTGCCGGGCAGAGAGAGGTCAGGAACCCTTACAGCCTGGCTATGTCAAGCCATGTCTCAAGCCAATGCAACTAAGAGTCACCTACTAACCAAATTGTGGGTAGATCCGTCATGATGTATGTAGATTTCCACAGGTCTACTGAAGTTACTTTAAGACTCAGTTAATTCTGACCACAGCATACAACGGTGTAGCTTCAAAAAACACAGTCACACTATGATTGAAGTACGGTCAGGTCCTTGTGTCTGGCAGGAAAGTGCTTGGCTATCCTTTGTCTGTTTTCTGCCCCATAGACGTTTCCTAGAGGTGCTAGCCCTCTGCTGCCCTCCCGACATCTGCATCTGGCTCCAGCAGGTCACCGTTGGTGAAGCATGTGTTATGGAGCACAGTGCAGCACACAATGACCTCAGGAAGATGGAGTGCCATTGGGTCTTAAGTATCCTGAAGGACCTCTCCACAACACACCTTGCCTTTGACAAGCAGCAGCGTGCTTGGAAGAGGTTGCCTGAAGGGGGTTATGAGGCTGGTGGGTTGGGAAAGGCAGGGGTAACGTAGCCACCATCCCCAAGGAGAGGGTAGCACTGTAGGTAGAATATAGGGCTGTTTCTCAGTACCCTGGCAGCATGCACTGAGCCAGGGTAGCCCACACACACATCTATGAACCTGCACCTGTCATCACAGACCGCCTGCAGCTGGATGGAGTGGAAAAGCTTCTTGTTGAAATAGCAGGCAACATTCTCTGCTGGGGGCTTCACTCTGATGTGGCAGCCATCAATAGCCCCCACCATTCTACTGAAGCCTGCCGACCCAGCTAGACGGGCTAAGCGGGCACCTAGGCGTGGGAGATTCTCTCCTGTAGGGTGTTTTACAATAGTGTACAGGAGAGCAGCGATCTGTGCACTCATCCGGTGCACCACCCTGTGAATGGAGGCCCGGGGCATGTCGAAGGCCCTGGCCACCACCCAATAGGAGGTGCCGCTGGCAAGCCAGAACAGGAACACCAAACAGGAGATCTCGGGGATCAACTGTGGTCACAGTCAGTGCCCAGCACAGCCATGCGTGCATTGAAAGACTCTATGGGGAGCCTGAAGTCCCCCCTCATGTCGCTGTGGCCATCAATATACAATGCCAGCAGTGCCACTAGCTAGAGCCTTCAAACTTGCTAGGTACGTCATAGAGACGCCCAAGTAATTTTCAAACGGGCTCCTCTTCTCTGGTGCAGCGACAGGGGTATCTTGATGTTGATGCTTCAGTGTCCCAGATGATGTTGCAAGGATGTTGCGCCACTTCTTCATCTCGCTAATTTTGGAAGCCAGTACAATTTTGGTGACGGCTCGCACCTAAATCCCATCACTGCCATAATTTTCAATTTCAATTGGCTTTATTGGCATGAATGCACGATACATTGTTGCCAAAGCACTCAATACAACAATAGTGATAACAACAACAATAGTGATAGCAACACACACACACACACACACACAGAGATCAGCATTAAGGGGGGAAAAAAAGTAAATGAATAAATAAAACAAAACAAGAAAGTAAATACGTTACCAGAAAATTATGTCTGGTGGCTGTCATGACATGCTTTTACATATTTTGCTGATACTGATATTAGTTCTGGGTGTTCACCCAATATATATTTGATTTGTTTATTTTTGTCCAGTTGATTAAAATTTGGGATTACAGTTTCAAATTTTGGGAAGAAGACTGATCTAATTGGTTCAAATTTTTTACAATTTAGAAGGAAATGTTCTTCGTTTTCAACTTCTTGTGTGCCGTACTCGCACAACCTCTCCTCCTTTGGTTGCCATGTTTGTTTGTGGCGACCTTTTTCAATGGCCAATGTGTGATCACGGAGTCTGTACCTAGTGAGTGTTTTTCGGATCTGGGGGTTCTTTATAACATTTAGGTAGTTAGCCACTTCATATTTTCGTTCTAAAGATTGGTATATTTCTAATTTATGTTGTGTTTTAATCATATTTTCCACCTTCTGACGTCGCTTTGAAATACTGTCAACAAGAGTGGTCACTCCCTTGCTTGACATGGCCTCAACCTTAAATGGTCCTGCCCAATGTTCCTTCATTCCATTACCTTACTTAACCGCTTTCTTGTTAACTGCCAAGAGGACCTCATCGCCCTCCTTGACATCAAAACGTTTAACACTATGCTTCTGTTTGGATTCAAAATACGCTTTCTGTTTACTCTGGGCGATTGCTATGTTCTCCTGAACCTTTGCATGAACTTCTGCATGTAAGTCTGCCCTCTGCAGCGTCTCTTCACTATCTCATAGTCATCCACCTTTGGATCGGCGCAGCTACCGGGATGAACCCCATAAATAGCGAAATACGGGGTCACCTTTGTGGAACGCTGTTTAGAGGTGTTAATTGAATAGACAGCGTTTTGTAGATAAACGTCCCAGTCACTCTGCTCCTTATCACAATACTTTGCAAGATGGCGCTTAATATTCTGATTTGAGCGCTCATCTTGCCCATTGCTCTGTGGGTGGTAGGCTGAAGTCATTGCATGCTCCACCCCAAAAGTTTCAAAAAGTGTTTTATTACATTCATTCACAAACTCTCTACCTTGATCAGTTATAATCTTACGTACACCACCATGTTCCAATAGAGCATTTGTCACACTAAAAGCCAATTTATATAGCCTGGCCGTTACCAGACTGTGACTCCATTTAATTCCGTCAGTCAGTCTGGGCCAACCCAATGCATTTTGGTTTCCGAGATGGGCGGGTGCTTATCTTGAGGTTTAAAATCATTGGAGTTCCCTTAACCAATCAGCAACGTTTAGTAAGCATTCGGTAGATTAAACTCTTCCCAAAGCCAGTTGGGAGAAGAGCTACGACGTCCTTTCTCATCATAAAACTTACAAGACAATCCTCTTGTTCTCCTTTTAATTGTCTGATGTGAGAGTTGAAACAAATTCTCCGATAGCTTTTCGTGTCTCTTCCTCCGTAGCCATTTTTGCTATACTGTTAAGCTACAAACTCGGCTGGACTACATGCAACTCGGCAAGGCGAGTTTTGCGTCACAGCTCTGAACTGTTCGCTGATTGGTCCGCCAAAATTTTGAGTTCTGGAAACGATTGTCAATGGGGCTGGGCCAGACTGAGTATGAGCTTGAAATCAATTCAGGCGGAAATACGTAGGCTGGTGTCACCAGGCTACAATTTATACTTCGGTAGACGACACTTTTGAAAAGGTCGCCGACACAAATGACGTCATGGAAGACACTTTAAACCGTCGTTTTGAAGTGCCGGCTACATGGAGACATTTCTACTGGCACTCAAGTCGTCACAAAGTGTCGCGCAAGTGTGATTGGCTAGATACAACTGCCCCGGTGCCTGCTATTATGACGAGCCCCTGTCAGTGGCATAAGGTAGATGGGCTGCAAGCTAGTTTACTAGTCAGGCAGGCATGAGGCGCGAACACACACCATTGGCGAATATATATCAACAATATTTTGGATTTTACGAATTAGTTACTTCGGTTATTGTATTGGGAAAGTAGACAGGTCAACGAGAAAGCGATCAGAAACATGGATAGTGCTTTGACTCGTGGTAACGTAAACAGACGGTCAAAGTGCTAAAACATTTTTAAAACACTGATGAAAGGAATTATTTGGTGCAGCAGCACACACAGCAGCTTTACCCACATCTGAAAAACACATACACAATTAAACAGGCGCTCGGCGGCGACCTGCCACAGAAAGTATAACAACCTGTTCAATAATGGCTCGTCAGTTAGAAGGATAGGAGTTGTGCATACAACGTTATTGCTGCGTCCCTGTAGTTGTAAATAGCTCGCAGGCAATGATGAGATATGACCAGGCAAAACTTCTGTCTGGCTGGGGGACTACCCAGTGTTCCGAAAGCTCAATATTTCGAAAAATTGTCCGACATATCTTTACCAATTAAACCCTCTGTTCCGAAATGCCTTTGTTCCAACCAGTGGTGCGGGATTCATGTTGGTGCGGTGGGGTGGCAAAAAGTGCGTGTGCAAGGTGAAGAATGCAAGAGGTCAGTTCACTGGAGGAATTTTCATGTTTTAGCCTACACATATGCCTAAACAAGGAAGCTGGAAGTGCAGGCTCTGGCATAATTTAGAAAATATTTTAAGTGGCACAAAACACACGCAGCATTTAATTTGCGCAGCGGAGACGCTAATCGGACCTTTACGCATATAACTTTTCCTAGGCAATATTTGTTAACTTAGCCTACTCTGGTTTTGAATAAAGGGTAGCCTACCACTCGTGAGAAGGAAATCACCGGCAGATTGTCGCAGGACATTACGCAGATCTTGTTAAGCACTGACAAAGCATGCATGCGCAATGCACATCATAGGCCTGATTTATTCAATGCAATGCCATTTTGGAAAGTGTGTGTGTACTGGTAACGAGGTAGGCTAATCAGCGAATGTTGCATTTGTTTCGCCAACTTTATTAGGAGATGGGCAAACCCTGTCTCTGCGCTTAAACTGCATCCTCCACATGAGAAAGTGGAGTCGCCTGGAGAGGAGAATTGCGAGTAGCCTACCAAACGCGATTACAATCCAGGGTTCCGCACGCTGCGGCAGCAGTTCAGATCTTGGTCCACAACTGTGTTTGACTTGTTTTGAAAACATAAATTTTACCCAGCTAGGCTATCATCATTGCAAATCTGAATATGACAAAAATACCAAAGAAAATAAGAACTTATTCATTTCATTGTATCGTGTTTTAATAGTTTATGTAGTGTATGTTAGATTAGCATATTGCTTTTATTATTGCTTGCTTCCTCAATGACGCAAACTGTCACAAACAAGAAGAAGGAGAGAGAAAATAACAGCACATATGACGTCACTGTGTCTAAGCGCCGCCATGTTTGTGTCCGAAAGTGAAGCTAAGCGTCATCCACAACATAGACATAGTCGGTCAAAACCCACAGAAAGTTAAACATGCCTGGCATATGTTGTGCTGATGGATGCGACACTAGTCGCGAAAATAATCCAAATAAACAATGGGAATGACTGACATGCTAAGTGAAATGCAGCACGTTGATACAATTGCGGACAATTGCTGTGCCTTATCAGAGCTAAGCTAGAGTGCTAATACTTAGCGAGCTCCTAGCGAACTTTACTAAAGGCTGTAGCTACACCTAGCTAGCAAACATTGCCATTCTTAACCACCACTAATATAAATCGGTTGTTAATCGCTGTTTGAGTAACTTAGATGCCCTGTGATGACATACATGTGTTTTGCCTCCAGATGCCATTTATTGGTGTCATTCACCCATCCTGAAACTGCATATTGATATGCATCTGTACTCTTGAAAGCCTTCAGGCTATCTCCGGTGTATGGGGATGGATTGTGTACAAGATAAATGTATATGTCGGGAAAAGACAGTTGTGGCAGACGATTCGCAGACTTAAAGAGGCAAAATAAAGTTGACGGTAGTAAATATGGATCGCAGCCAATAATCAATGTTTTTTTTCTAAATATCGCAGTCTTTCTGCCTCATTCCGATGTGCTATGTTCTTATTCATGATGACTCTGTTCCCAAGCTAACTATGAAAGCTAACTAACTAGACACTAGAATTAGAAAAGTTTAAATTTGAAGAGCCTATCAATAGAAAACAATACAGTTAATAAATAACCGTTATTAATATTATTATTATATGATTACTACATATTATATATGGCTTACTAGCTACTATAGAGTTCCTGCGCCTGTCGTCATAGTTGCTGGTCGCGTGCCGAAAAACGATGGGCGTAGCCATTTTGGCAGTAATCGCGTCAGTTATCTGACAGGCACTGACTGGCAGTCACGGCTTCAGTTGACTGTCATTTAGCCGTTGGGAGTGATAAACCTATGTATGAAATTAAAAAAATATAAATTAAGGTTGAAAATCACAGCCACTTAGGTTGGGTACGTTCAAAAACACAAACTAGCAAGTTACAGATGCACTGCAGTAGCTACCCAAGATAATAAACAAACATGCTAACGTGACACTGCCGTACCTAGTCAAGCTAATAAACAAGCAATGCTAACGTGACACTGTCTATCAAACTGGGATCATTTAATACTTACCCTTGCAGTGATGATGCCGAAGTTTTTGGATGCAAGACTCCACAGTCGAAGTTGTGTTACGAAGCCGGACTGACACCATTTATAAGCCTCCAAGCCTTTGTATGCTCTGAGGGAGTCCCCAGTATAAACTAAGGGAAAATTGAGCAGATAGCTGTGGATGTCAGCGTAGCGCAAGTCAGGTAAATATATTCTTCGTTGTAGGATGTTATGCTCTTGAAAAGCACCCCAGGAGCGTTATATGGGTCACTTATATTTCATTTCTGTCATTTTGGCATCATCACTGCAAGGGTAAGTATTAAATTATCCCAGTTTGATAGACAGTGTCACGTTAGCATTGTTTGTTTATTAGCTTGACTAGGTACGGCAGTGTCACGTTAGCATGTTTGTTTATTATCTTGGGTAGCTACTACAGTGCATCTGTAACTTGCTAGTTTGTGTTTTTGAACGTACCCAACCTAAGTGGCTGTCATTTTCAACCTTAATTTATATTTTATTTATTTATTATTATTAGTTATATACGTATATTCGCTCGGTATGAACTCTTCAAGGCTGGCGCCGGTCGTAATGTTTACTGCCAAAATGGCGTCCGACAATCAAAAGTCACCTGACGCAGGAGCTCTATAGGGTACAAAAAACGTATAAAACAATGGGAATACTGGTTGAGTCGGACACAAAGATGGCGGCTGGCTTCACGGAAGTGACGTCTTTGGTACCCATAAACAGTTTATACCAGTAACTGGGTATTCACCAGCAATTTTCTGAAATGTTAGCATAGGAAAATATGGCCTAGCAGGAGGAAAAGATGGCGAGATCGAGCATTAGCCGTCTTCGACGAAGATGAAAAAGTATTGTGAGCTGTGGAAAACAAACTTCTCAGGACATACACGATTGCAAGGATTTAAGGACGACTTAGCACATCATTACAGATATTGCTAAATGCAAGCAATTCGACAAAAAGTGTCAAGCCAGAGTCTCTGCAACTCAATTCAACACTTAGCTACTTATGCTGCCGCCTAGGGGATATTTCTGAACAGGACAGAGATAGCTGTTTAGGCTATTAATCATCAAATAATGAAACACGCATTAAGTTAGTTTGAACGACATAGTAATTTATTTGAAATAACAATTGGAACAGAAACAAGCACTGAATTTCATGGATCAAGATATTTTGTTAGCACACTTCTGATTCGTCGCCCCTCTGACTCGTTGGAGGCTGAAATTCTCGCTCGTAGCGAACAGCTCTGTCAACGTTTGGTTGAGCGACTGCTTCGTTTTGCAGTTCACAAATGTTGTGTAAAACAAAACATGCCATAATGACCACAGGCAAAAATCCAAATGTAAGTCCATCGGTCTCCGGAGTGCACCAAAGCGCACAAAGGCGCATTCAATGACAAATGGACAGTCCAGACTGCTCCTGGGGTCAGTCCACCGCTTGCATATTCCTTCATGATGTATGGCATCAAAGGATACGCTTGATCACCCAACAAAAACACAGGGACTGGGTTTTCTATTCACAACAGCCTTTGGACATGGAGGAATGGTGCCATCTCTAAGGTGCTTGTTGATGTTGAGTTTGCAAACACGCGAGTGTTGTGGACAATGTCAGGCCATTTCACCACCACATCAATAAGTTGGAACTTGTAGACACACACAGCTTGGACATTCAGTGAGTATCTGTGTTATCTATTTATAAAATCAGAAGAATTTGAACGTGGTTGTTGAACGTCTATGTGTGTGCCATCGACAGCTCCTATGCACTGAGGTATCCCGCAGCTAAGGTAAAAAATGACTGGTTAGGTCAGCCAGTGCAGGCTCGGTGAGTGGCAGGGTGATGTACTTAGGACACAGGTGATTGGTAATTGCTGTACATACCTCCCTGACAATTTTCCAGACGGTTTGACGGGCCAAGCCAAACGAATGAGCGGTTTTGCGTATCCTGCCTTCGTCGCTCAGGTAGTACAATATACAGGCCACCTTCTTCAGTACGTCCACTGGTCATATGGGACATGCCTGTAAGAAATTCCTTTCTAGGAGCACCGTTATCTATTCCCGGGTCTCCCCAATAAAAGTTACTCTGAGGGGGTTCGTGGGAGAGGCCTTCTTTTTTCTCTTCCACTGTTCTGTTCCTCTTTCGATAAGGTCCTCCCTGGTGATGCAGATGTTGAACTTGAGAAAGTTAAATGTTTTGCCAACGTCTGTTAAAAGTCAGGTACTTGGGCATATTAATATTGGGGGGGGGGGGGGGGAACTGTCTGCCTTTTCTCTTATAACTTTTGTCACCTCTGGGTCAACTGTGATTCGTTGAACGAGCATGTCTTCTTGGGCATGAATCACAAAGTCACACCATGCCAGTCCTGTTAGCATAAGTTGCCTCTGCACCTGCCAGTAATAGGTGAGACTTTCCATTAAGAGCACTGTGACTTCTTTCATATTCAGGTACTTGCAGTCAACATAGCTGGTGAGGTTGGGGCACTTGATCTCCACTAGGCCAAAAGGTGGCTGAGGGAGGGGGTCGAATGCAAGGCCATGAGGTGCCAAGCCATGGGGCGTCAGGGTGAACAATTATTCCACAGGGCATGTAATTTACATTTCTGATTTTACAGTATTATTGGGCTGTGGTAAACTCCATATCTGCACCTGTGTGAGTAAAAGATGTTTCTTAATTTGAGTTTAATGAACGCAATACAGTGATCATTATGAAAATGATTGTAATTAGGAAATGAACCCTAACCCTAGGAAATAAACAGCTAAACTTGAACCATCTCCCTGCGGGCAATGAAGCCCGTAATTGGGGGGCAACAGTGCCCCCCGCAAGGTAATAGTTAATCTTATTTAGAAATGAACAGTTATGTGTGTGTGTGTGTGTGTGTGTACCTCTTCATTTCAGCTGTCTGCCTCGCTCCTTTCAGGATGCGTTCCGCCAGAGACTGTGCTGAACCGTCTCCCCTCACGAAGCACACCTCTCTAAAGTGGGAGGAGGAAATTCTAGGCCTGTGCAGCTGATGCCACTCTGAATGTCCAGCCTGCTCTCTGGACGCCACCTCAATGATTCTTGCAATGTCAAAAGTAACATTTAGACTTTTCAGATTGGCATTTTCTTGTTCTGTGAGCTCAAGCACACAGTCTGTAGCAGCAAGATGATAGTTTTCAGTGGGAAGCATTGGGAAAGGTGGAGCATCCATATGAATGTGTACTAGCTTAGTGGGTAGTATGGGCTGCTGATAAGACGGCACACTTCCCTTTTGGGCTAAGCCAAATTATGTCTCGACCAGTGTTTTCTCTGCACTGATGGACATAGTTGCTATGAGGGGCTTCTCTTCTATAGCAAAGTCCTTGTAAATGTCCTCAATGCATAGCAGCCCAATATCATATGGGTGTCCATTTACTCCCTTGTAGAGTGTACTTCTAGGAAACAATGGCAGACAGGAGGTAACATAGTAGGACAAACAAAGTAAAAGCATGGGACAAAAACAGCACAAACCTGACACTATATAAACAGAGGCATCAATATATGTTCTGTGATGCTAAAGAGTGAAAAGCTGTGGTTAATTGTACCTCCTCAATATCATTGCAGCATTTTTCCGCATTGAGGCTGAGAAGTTGCAATGGCACATCCTGGTGGCATGTCACAGATTTGGCCTTAGGCATGGCGCTACACTCCATAGCGGAAAAGGAAAGGGAAGATGCCTCCAGCACATGCTGGATAGGCATGATATATAGGCACTCCTTGCCTCCCCAGGATTTCACTAGGCCAGCCCCGGTGTAACAGACACGTCAGGTGACACTAACATGAGTCACTCTGTCCAGGCACTCCTGTTTGAAATTTGATATTAACCATGTAGATGGCAGTGAATAAGATAATATAGAAAAGCACAGAAAAAATGGAGTTAACTGCTCCTTACCCATTGCTTTGTGTACCATCCATGCCCTCTAGGTCGCGCAACTTCAGGTACATCTCACAGATGAGATATATGATCTGTGAATTAAACCACTCAAAAGAATACCAAAAGTCCCTAAAATGAAATCCTACAGACATCTTAAACCCAGTCACCCACAGACCCTCATTATGGCTAGCACCCTCAGGTACGTTGACAGTTCTCCTCCCTAGCCCTGCATGTAAGAGGACTAGCTCCTGCGATGGTTTTGGAGCGTTCTCACTCGAAGGACTCAAAAGGAAAAACTAAACCAAGGTACTTTTGCCCGCAGACCAGTTGTGTGGCCTCTTCCCAATCCTTCCCGGGAAAGACCTAAGAGAACGTTTGTAGATGAAAATCAAGCTATTTGAACACATCCGCTACAAAACAACTGGATAACTATACAGGGCACTTGCCTGGTCCCTGTGGTGTCCCCCTTGGCTGACCCTGAACACAGTTATTTCTTAGACCTGAAATCATCTGTTATTATGCAAACACACGTTTATCAATGTTTAATCAGCCAATTTGAACACAAATTCTCAATTTGGACAGAAAACAAATTGTTGCTACAACTACAACATAAAAACATTTGCCAGGGAGGCTATTCATTTACTTACCATCACCCAAGGTGCTCCTTATCAACGTCACTATATTGACAGCCATTTTTTGTAAATCCTCATTTGAGTTCGTCATTTTCAGACTTGAGGATGAGGGAGGGAGGGAAGAAAGTGTCAGAATAAACTTGAAAGCAGTGAAAACACACTGATAAGTTACACTAAAACATTGAATTCAACTTTAAAAACTCAGCAGCAAGAGCTAGCTACAACAGTTAGCAAGCAAAGGCTTCTTGCAAGCGCGAGAACTTTTTGAGGCAGTCAGCGCCTCTAGAATCTCTTAGGCCAGCAGTAGACTAGCTAGCAGCTAAGAAATACAATTTAATAACATGAGAGGACAAGAAACGTTTGAAATTACAAGGGCTTACTTCGTGACTGAAATTACTGTTGTTTTCTGTAGTGCTCAGCACTTCATACTAGCGGCCTGCTTAAAGCAGCACAACGGATCAATAGCTACTCGCTAATGGTATGCTAGCAGCTAAAACTAACGAAATCTCTTGAAATGTACTGACTTTGTGTTAGGACAGTTGAGTTACTAGTTTGTCATAATGTCAGTCAAACATCAAGCAAGTGCAACACAAGACAAAGCAAGAAGGCAAATAAGTTACGTACTAGTTAAGTTACGTACAGAACGTAAACAAGTCGGGCTGCCACAGGCAAAACTACAGAACGAAGTTATATGCCTATGGACCCTGGTATGGCAATGGCACGTAGGCGATTCTCCATATTAAAAGTCATTGTAGCGCCCCAATTTTTTTCAAGCTGTTTTTTTTTTTTTTTTTTTTAAAGGTAAAACTGCGTATCCTAACCCTAATGTCTTTGGGATATCTTATCTCCATTTCCACTTCATTTAAAAAAAATGTCATCAACATTCACAACTGCCATTTACTGCTGATTAGCTTGAATAGCACTTTAGCTTTCTTCTTCTTATTCAATTTTCACAGCCTTTTCTTGTAGTACAGAGGTCCTACGTTCACAGACTTAGCCTCTGTTGGTTACTTCAGTGTCTTTAGTTGTAAAATTTGGAATTTGGAAGCAAAAACATACATTTTTCTGGCAAAAAGCCAAGTTGTCTCAGCAGCTAATTTGTTTGCTGCCTGTTGTCGCCAGAATTCTAGAACTCTGTCTATAGTCCTTTTTCCATCAGATTTTCAATTGAATTAACTCTTAAAGCGAATTAATTTGTAGCGACATAAGAAGCGCCTAAACAGTTTTCCATCGACAGAATGATTGTAGCGAATTAAAATGGTGTCACAATGCCCCGTGTTGAAGCACATTTTTCTGACCTGCTAGATGATTTTCCATCAACAATGTAGCAAAATAGAACCTTCTGGGAAGGTTACAGCAGCGCAGGGACCGATGTTCGTGAGCCTCTAGGCTCTTTTTTGCTGCACTTCGACGACATAATAATAACACAATATTTCCCTCCGTTTCCGTCAATGGGAATCGTCAGCTTACGGGCGAACAGAAGTGAACATTTTCATAATGCCTGATAGCTACTATTGTAACGTACACATCTACACACTGCTTCACCCGATCGGCAATTCATTGTGCGTATTTAAGCTGTTCGAAGTTGAATGTTGTAATGTAGTTTTACTCAACCTTAGAAGTAGGCTACACACAACACATGAGTGACAAGATTTCTCGCGATCGACTACAACTCACTCAGCCCGCGAACGACCGGTTGGGCCTACATTACATTACCGCTTAACAGCTACTTAGTCATGTTGGTCAATCATTTCCTGGGGTGAACCAAGTCACTTAAACTCTGACACATGTAAATGAATTTAATAGCTTACATTTGACAGCTGACCTAGCCCGCCCTAGGGAAGCGTCGGACATTAGGCACGCGCCCAATGCAACCCGATTGTCCCGTTTCGGCCAACGGAGGTCGTTTTTCGTCAACCCTTCCCGGGGTCGCCGGAGGGCGGCAAAAATAGCAAACCCGTCTGGTAATTACGCACATTTTTGCCGCTACCACCTGGTAGCGTCGGTTCGCCGGCGGCGCCCCCACGGGCCGGTCAGGAATTTTTCAAAGTTTCGACGCATTTGTCTCTTTTGTCCCCGTACCCTTTTTCGCCACCAGGTGGAGGATAATTGGGGTGCATTTTGCAAGGGACAATCGGGAACAAAAGGGACTTGTGAGTTACAAGCGGAAGCTACGAGCGGATTCAATTCAGAGACGAGAAGGGATGTCGCTCACGTTCACTATGTAACCCTCTTCCCTGCACCCGAGTGTAGCTGCTTCCATCACTTGGTCCGTGGTCATGTTGCTGACCATACCCGGGCGGTGACCGTACACGCTCAGAACAAAAGCGTCGAAATAGCCGTAAAATCTTGTCCGGTTCGCCGTGCAGTTGTCGCTCTTTAAAGCGTCTGCGAACGAGAAACAGAGGTTATCGAGCGTCACAGCAGGGGGACCTGCTTTTAGAATCAGAGTAAACTGCCTACTTACCCAGAAGCTCTGGAATTTTGGCTTTAGCCGCCTCTCGGCACTGGCGGAGACTCTCTGGCGACACAACTTTCGCCATCTTTGTCCGTTTCACTCTCACCTGATGGAGAGTGATTTGCTTTCGGAGGTCTTGCAGGGCCTTCCTCAGGACCCTGACGATGCCGACTATCTGCCCCTTTGACAGCCGGCAATACTGAGGCTTGGTTTCGCCAAAATATTGCATGAATTGGTACACATTCCGCAGGTTCAAATTGGCGGTCGTTACCTGCCTGTTGCCTTGGCGGAATTTGATGACAAATCTACGGAGAAAAACTATCCATGGTCATGCACACCACCCTTATCTTACGCTGATGCAGCTCTTCTAAGGCATGCTCAACTAACACCTGTGATTCTGGTGTGAGGGACTTGGTTAAATAGTAGGCAATCAGAGCTTTCCAAAAACCTTGAAGCCCAACCACCATAAACACAAGCACCTCAGAAGCTATGTCAGTCTCATTTAAGCGATCACCCATGTCCACATATCCAATCATTGTTTGAGTCTGAGGATCATGCTGAACATGTTTTTTAATGGACATGGCATCCAGCATCAGAGTGACGCATCCGAATTTCACCTCATCCTCCTGACACCGTCTCTCCAGCATGTCTAGCATCATTTTATTCAGACCAGGTCTGGCATCAAGAGAGCTCAGCCACCTTGTATAATTAAAAAGTAGACATTTATCCACGTAGCCATTTAACTACTAACCCAACCATCCCTATATTGTCTGTAGGGCTAAATGTAATTCAGTGTAAAATTAGACATCATGAAAAATACCTTTGCAGTGAACTGGGATGTGGCAGGTTAAAATACGCAGAGTATCCCTCAGGTAATGATAGGCCTTTGGACCATGGAGATGTAGCGTAAGGGCAAAATCTCTCTGGTCCGAGGTGTACTCCACGCCCTGCCTCGACAGGAGATGAACCGGAAGATCTGAAATTCAATTAGTGATTCAGAAGGTCTCCTTTTAATAGTAACTAGGAAGTCAACAAAGAACATAAAATACACAAAATCTTCTATGTAATAATTTAATTTTACCTGAGTAGCATTCAAGCTTGTCTTTTAGCTCCTCATTGATGAGATTTCTCTCTTTCAGTTCCTCCAGAAGAGCCTGGATGCGGTTGTTGGCCCTCTTGGCTTTTCTCAAGGCATTACTCTTCTCCCGCTGCAGTTTCCTCACTCTCGCTGAGGCTGTTTCAAGTTTGGCCTTTATAGCCTTAGGGGATGCAGGCAATGCATATAAGTGGTCAGTGGCCTGCCGCTTGTGCCTCAATATCCTCTCTCCAGTGGCTCCCTACATACATAAATAATAGTAATACGGAAATGAATAACTTACTTTTTAAATACTTGTTATATTTTTAATACAACAATCCATATGATGCTCTCATTAGTTTGTGACATTCCACATGCAAATACTCACAACATCAGGCATTGACAAGTCCATTGGATGGTTGTCATCTGCTGTTTTAGAAGTCATTGTGATTTTTGTTGCTTCCGACTAAAATTGGAGTAATACGGAAATGAATAACTTACTTTTTAAATACTTGTTATATTTTTAATATAACAATCCATATGATGCTCTCATTAGTTTGTGACATTCCACATGCAAATACTCACAACATCAGGCATTGACAAGTCCATTGGCTGGCTGTCATCTGCTGTAGAAGTCATTGTGCTTTTTGTTGCTTCCGACTAAAATAAACAATAAAGAAGTTTTGAATGTCTAAAAGGTGCTGTAATAAAGAAGACATTATATAACTTGCAGAAAAAAACGAATAAAGTATGACATTTAATCACATATTTATATTGATACACGTATACCCCTTAAATTATTGTTGGTCAATGAAACACATACCCTTTGAAGATGAGCTGGAAAGTTAAAAATGGTTGGCACAACACCATCTTTAAGCCGGACAATGTGCCCTGACCTGTTAAAATCCACACTCCTGAAGTGCTCACTGCAGAGCAGTGTCCTGTCATTGGCGGCAAAACAGTCCCTTCTTAGGGTAACTTCCCATTTCTTCCTCCTCTCGGTTTTTGGGAAACCTTAAGCATGTGAGATACGTACCCATATATAAATTATTGTCAACATTTTCAATCCGTATTTCATTTTCATTAAAGGTAAGGACACAAATACACACCTAAATCATAATATTTTTGGTGTGTGTGTGTTACTTAGAATAAGAATAAGATAACCACACTAAAAACAATAAAAAAGGTGTCTAGAAGAAACATTCAGTGATTGTGTAAACAAACATTTTCTAAATATATCATAATATTGTGATATCCTACTTGTGAAAGGTTATCCCACGGGTTCTCGTTTCGAGAGAACGTTTACTCCAGCATCCAATGGCTGCACAATAGTCTGGCATTGTCACTGGCAATAATCTCAATTTCCTGTCAATATCATAATGTAAGATGTTTAACGAACCAACCCGATTGGAAATCATGTGCAACTTCAGTAATATCATGTGCAAATTAAGTTATATTGAAAGAAAGATCAATGATGCCTCTGATGTTAATTGACTGAGTATTAGACTAGCCGTTATACACAATTAAACTGCACATTTCAACATGTTCAAGCATCCAGAATTATAACCACGGTAATGACATGTAAGAAACATGTAAGAAACCAAGCCATTTGTAAATCCGTCAAGATTTCAGCGAGATAAGAGTGTAAACGATTGTGTAGCTCACTGACGTTACCTTACGTACCTTACGTACCACTGATCCCTACCGGAAGCTGTACTTTCCTCAAAATGGCCTCCTCTGCGGACATCCAAAAGTCCGCCATAATCCATCTAGCCTTTTTATAGGATATCTATGGACTAGACAAGGAACAAAGATCACATAACACACAAGGGATACATACAAGGAAACGAGACAGAGCACAGACTAATCATAATTCTCCACTATCTTTTGTACGGTTCTCTGTACACCAGAGTGCCCCTTAGTGGCTGCACTATCTTGGTACTCAAAAAGTACCTTGTCCCTCTCCTCGGGGCTTAGTACCACCAGTCGTCTCCTACCTGAACCAACATGAAACAACTTACCCATATCTAATCTACAGTGCTCGAGCAGGTGTACTCTATGTTGGAAGCCTCTGACACCGGGCCAAGTTCTCTGTCGTTTGTGAATATTGGATGATGGTTTCCACTGACATTTTGAGAGCATTCAAATCTTTGGTTGTGCTGAATTAATGTTTTAACAGATGTTTTTTAAAGTTTAATTTAGCAGTTTAAAATAAACAAGGTTTGGATTCGAAGCGCATGCACATATGCCTTACCATAGGCCCCAAAACAGCGATGCGTGAGGGCATATGAAGCAGATAATGCTGCTTTGGTATGATGTTCTTTTCTTTTTGGGCTTTTATCGACAGTGGTAGAGAAGAGTGGGACAGGAAATGAGAGGAAGAAGAGGTGGGGAGTGGACAGGAGAAATGGCATCAGGTCGGAATCAAACCTGTGTCCTCCATGGGCATCCAGCCCGAATGTGGACGGGGCTACTGGTTGCGCCACAATGCCCCCCATGACATTATTTAATAAATATGGCAATATTTGCAAAAGGACAAGTGTAACTGGAGCAGGTTGAAACGTTAAACCCTTGAGAACACAACAATACCAACGCATAGGTGTGACTGCACCGGGGGTGTGAGCGAGGGAGAGTTGAGGTAGCCGTGGCTGGTGCAGGTCCGGGCTCTGACGTGACAGCTTGTTACATGCCTGACTAGGGCTTAAGCATGTAACAAACATTTAAAAACACGAATAAAACAGAATAAAAATAACCGTGCATTTATTGGCAAACGTAGGATAACTGAACTACGGCTCAAAAATAACTAACGTACAAAACAACAAAAGGCCTCGAGCACAGGCTGGCGCTCTCTCCTGGTCTCTCAAAACAGTGAGTGGCAAATAGTTCATAGTGGCGCGGGTAAGGCCCGAGACTGGTCCTTGCGGCAACGACGTGTTGCAGTGGTGGCAGACAACCCAAAAATGCGCGCCAATGGGATTCAAGCCCCAATCAGATGCGCACCAACTCACCTGCAAGACACACAAGACAAACAGAAGTACACAGACAGACCCACAGGGTCGTAACACAGCTATACAGACATAGAATATTATAAACTGATATAAGATTCTATAAGTGGACTTTGTCAGCTTTAAGTAAAATGACAAAAGGGTGGTGTTGTTATGAACAGATATAAGATTCTAAAAGTAGACCTTGTCAGCTTTAAGTAAAGTGACAAAAGGGTTATGTTGTTATGATGAACAGATATTAGATCATAATAAGATAAGAGAAGCTAAGATAAGGCATTATGAACTTACGTTAAAACAAACGAGTGCTGACAGTAAATACAACAGGATACGGATGAAAACCCTTTTATTTTTAAATCAACACTGGCTGAACATAGCCCAGAGCATTGATAGGGTGTTCAAAAAAAAGAAAGCAAGCCTGCTGTAGACAAGTTATTATTGATGTGAGATATGACATTTTAATGAACAGCCATTGGGAGCAAGTTCCCATCAGTTTTCATCTGGCTAATCTTTGCTTGGATCTCTGGTGTCAGAAGGGAACGGCACCTAGAAATAAAGGTGCTGAGTGACTCCACTCGCTCATTCCAGGTTACCGACTGAAAGACCTCTGGTGCTGCCAGATGCAATTCAGCCACAATGGCAGTCCTCGCCACCGTGTTCCGATCAACCCCTACAGCATCAAATGCTGCCTTCATGGACTTCACCTTCTTGAAGGCTTCCTGGGCGGCCACATACCTCAATATAACACCTTTGGTGTTCCTAACTAAACAAAAAGAGGCATAAGAAGAAAAAGGTACATGTTCATCTACTGAAATAGTAACTCACAACACCAATTAGAACTTGATTGTAAATTACTGCAAAGCCAACATTTCACCAAAATGTTCTTTTTTCATAGTCTACACAACAATACAGCATTTCTATTTTTAGTAACCTTGCTTGGTCTTATCACAACTTACTTCGAATAGGCTGTGTGTAGGGCTTTCGGAGTCTAGCTGCTCAAGTCGAGTTACACAATTTTTTTATCTTTTGCTTTTTTTTTTTTTTTCTCTGTGCCTCCACAAATGAATCCGACAAAGAAGACTCAAGGTCTTGGGGACTTTAAAATGAGCTCGAGATGTCACACTCTTTAAATTTTGAAAAACAATCCAGAAATATTTAGTTGCAGGAATTATCAAGGTTACATCGTATTAAATTGACCACTGCACAACGATGTTGTACGTAGGAGTTTACCTGCTTCCTTCCTAATTTTTAAAAATTGTATCTTGTATCAGGGCATCTTTCTTTGCCAGCTCATGAAAGTAGGCATCTTTCTTCGCCAGCTCCTCATGGAAGTAGGCATCTTTCTTCGCCAGCTCCTCATGGAAGTAGGCATCTTTCTTTGCCAGCTCCTCATGGAAGTGGGCATCTTTCTGTGCCAGCTCCTCCTGGAAGTAAGCATCTTTCTTCGCCAGCTCCCCAGTATTGCCAACATTGTGGTGTGCCAATCTGTACTCAATGGTTCCAAAATTAGTATTTTCCCCACTAAATTAGTATTTTTCCTTAAGTGAAATCTGTACTGCGGTAATGGGTTCCGCGTGCAAAAGTTTGATATGTACTTGTAAAAGAAACAATATTTTGGCATTCAGCCTACAAACGTAGACTTATTTGTAGTCTTTAAGATCACTTTTTGAGAAGGCGTCTTGTCTTCATCACGTGAATTTGGCTGTGTCATAGTGTATTTTGGCAAACTTTTTATAATGTGGTGGAAGTATCTCATATTTTATAAGCTTCTGTACACAAAATGCAACCCTTATAAAATCAAATCAAGGCTGAACAGGTGACCTTCTCAGTCGTCATGCCACTGGACTGGTTTTCAAAACCCATTGACAGCAGACTCTTATTCCCTTGGACTTTGGTGCTGGCTGTTTTTTGTTAAATGGAAGACATGTGTGTCTTAACATCATAGAGTCCACTGTGGGCAATGCTAAATGTGGACCGAAATACTGTATAGTGCAAAAGGCATGACTGGTAGACACAGGACTTTAACTAATATAAGTGTATTCTTTGGTTTAACTCTGGGAGAAAGTCTGTTTCCTAGGAAATGGCTTCTTCTATTTTTCCCAGCCATTTTTTTAGATTATAAAGTTTGCATGCTATATTTAAAAACTTGAAATGAGAAAAAAAATGAGAACTTGTTCGTCCACAACAGAAAGATTGTGCTAAATGAAAAGACTCAGTAAGGCGAAGTAAGAAAGGAGCTCGATTAGATGGAATACCGTGACCGCGAAAGTACTGCTCGACAACGACCACAAGAGCAGTGACAGCGGTGCTCGTGTCAGTTTTTTGCCACGGGAATAACTACAAATGCGGTCTGTTCCTACTTCAGTCTTTTGTCTGTTCATTTAGCTCACTCTTTTGACAGAAATATACCTCTATTCGAATGGAAATTCTGCGTTAACCATTCGTATTTGTATTAGAAAAATATATATCGCTCGAGTCAAGAAAGTTTTATTCTTGATCATTAGTTTAATGATTGGGGTTCCATATTACTGAGCAGTAGTTGATTAAAAAAGAAAACATCGCAGAAACGTACCCAAATATGTTGGTGACGGCCATTTGTAAAATAAGAGCAGATGCAACAAGGTAACTTTATCCATCAACGTCAAAAGTAAATAGTCTTCAAAACGATAAAACACATTCCCAATCGCCTGTGCGCACTTAAATAGATAACAATGAACCAAACTCCCCTATTGGTTTCCATGTCGCTGCAGCTATAATATCGACCAATCAGCACAAACGTATCACGTCAGTCAATTTAAACAAAAATGGCGCCCTCCGCGTTAGTAAGCAGGAGGCCAAATCATGACACATTTTTGCTTATTTCTCGAGTTACCGCAAATATTCTATTCAATAAATAATATTGCAAGTTGACCCTAAATTCGTATGAATGAGTCATTATATTCGTATCGCCGTATTTCCACCACATTTTCGTATTAGTACGGATCAATTCGTACGAGTTGGCATCACTGGCTCCCCCTGGAGGTAGACCTTATCTTTTTTGAGAACCTCAATCATCTCCTCTTTGAAATTCACCTTCTCCATCTCAGCCTCCAGCTTAATTTCAAGCATCGCAATTTCATGTATCGCTCTTGGAGCAGGTGTATCTGCAAAACAGAATTGCTGTGAAATACTATTAGAGGAACTGAAAACACCTTGTCTTGTCAACTTCCTATCGTACAATACAATACCACATATAACTATGACTAAAAGCATATCCATTTCAACAATGAACACTTATCAAGTCCAAATGTGCTAAAACAGCTTACATTTTTGACCATTTCTCTGTGAGACTGGTCATCTGTTCTACATTTTTTGCTTGGAGTCTCATATGGACTTTCATCCAAGGGGACAGTGGAGGCATCTGAGAGGAACGATGTTTCAGAACAAGAGGACACAAGAGATTTGTTGAAGTCACCTAAATAAGCAGATCATTGTCCAACGGCTATTACAAAGTAGAGCAAATGTGCATATTCTGACAATTATTTACCATCATTAACATGGACCTTGAACAAGTCTTCCCCTTTTTCCAGCAGGTCTGAAAAGATTTCCGGCTCCACTTCGGTTCCAGACGAGTCAGTATAAATTATCTTAGCCTCAGCAGTTAGGGCACATTTTGCAAAATGTTTTGTCATTAGTGGCTGTTTGACAAGTTGCAAAATCCAAATTCAATATTCATGGTTCAGTTTCAAAGCATGCTTAACCTGATTGGTGGAACTGCTGGAAATCACTCTCAAGAACCTTGACGTATTTTCTGCGATTCGCGATATTTTACTTTAACAAGTACTTTCTAAGGACAAAAAAACGAAATAAATGTATGATACTAAGCCAATTGCACCAGAACACCCACAAAATGATGGATACCAGACCGAAACCCCGCCCACAAACATTTTGGTCTGGAAATTCAGTATGGCACTGCTCCGTTGGCGAGAAATTCACAGATCCAAAATGGATCTAGCCAATCAAATTGTCAGGGCGGGCTTTATACGATGATGGACAGATGGCTTGAGTTGTATTATCGGTAGATTCGAAATCATACCAAGATGGCGGCGTCTCGGGAGCCTGTTAATGGGAAATATTTTATGTGAATTAAGATATCTACACGACTTTTTTATGTCTACATTGACTCGGTTAGTTGTGTATGTGCAACATGAATGTTGGAAAGAATTGTAGGTCTTAACTGAAGCTCTAGACCAGTGGTCCCCAACCACCGGGCCACGGCCCGGTACCGGTCCGTGAGGCATTTGTTACTGGGCCGCAAAGAAAGAATAAATAATTTATATCAATTCCGCTGTATTAATTATTAGCGTCTGAAAGGTGTTTTATTATGATAAACGCGCTGATTTTCCCGGACGTCACATTCGCCTGTGCCTCTTGTCACGTCAAGACGCTTGTCAAGTTCAAGTGATGCGTCACTCAATACATAAGCCCGCAATCTAGCAAAAACATCTTTGGAGAGCTTCTTTGCAAAGATGAAAAGGCCAACTAAGGAGTCAAAAGAGGAGCCTACGACCTTCAAAAGAGAAAGCTTCTTTTAACAGACAATACCAGGAGTCATACTTAAAATACGGGTTTATCGCAACAGGTGATTCTCACGCACCAAGTCCGCTCTGTTTAATATGTGGCGACATTCTAGCAAACGAGCCAATGAAGCCTTTAAAACTGCTTCGGCACATGGAGACCAAGCACTGATTCAGAGTTATGGTGAGTTGTATTTTTCATGCACTTAACGTTTGTTATACAATGGTGTTGGCCGCAAATTAACTCCACCTAACGTTAATGTTAGCTTTTGTGTATGAGCAGACCGGGCTTCATTCTATCAAACTCGGGTGCAATTGATTGATTCACATCAATATGAATGGATGACGTGACTAATAAGACGTGTAAAATGACACCTTGAAGCCGGTCCGTGAAAAAAATGCCTACATGAAACCGGTCCGTGGTGCAAAAAAGGTTGGGGACCCCTGCTCTAGACCATTATTGTTAATGCTTAGAACAAAAATCCATTGAAACACATAGTAGCTAGCTAGCCTTGCTGCTAATAAGTATAACGTAGGCATGCATATCTCACAAATATTGACAGCGCATACATTTTGAAAGAGAAACAGAGAAAAACAATTATTTTGTCGATCGAAAAGATGTTTTTGCCGTCTTTCGTACGGGATCTGGTAAAAGTTTAATGTATAAGATGGTCATACTACGTTGCTCTGATTGGTTCTAGGTATCTTTCCTGGTTCGTTGAAACACGCCCCATAATCACAGCTCAATGGAGCAGTACCAGACTCCTATTTTGACTAGAATTATGAGTATGATATCGTCAGGCTATCAAAATGAGCAAGGTGACTATCAGCGTGATAGTCTCACAACTGCATTACTGCAAAACAGAACTGATGCTGCTTTGCAAAAAGAACACACATATCATGCATTGTATATCCATCTCAAGGAACTTATTGTAATAACCAATTATTATGACTTTAAGCTCATGTCGATCTATTGGCAATAATCAGACACTAAAGCCTTCTTTTCAAGTTAGTATGACGTAGTAGTTATGCACACTAAAGTTACATCCGATGGTTCACTTGGCACCCTTTCTCTCGCCCTTTGGGTTCGTCTGCTCTGCCTGTGTGGGCATGATTGTGTGCAAATTGATGTGCAAATTGGTTGATTGATTGTTTGTGCGTGCAGGCTGTGTTCACGCCCGACTCACATTGTTGCGTTGATGCAACGGACGGTGGAGGAGGAGTTTGGCGCATGGGGTTCTGTTGATAACGGAGACGTTATAGTGAGATTGACAGGTCAACAAACCAATCACGTCATTAGTAAGCTTTTACCCTGTGAGTAGTAGCATGCTAACCCTAACCCATCATTAGACAGTGTGCTCAGACACCTCGCAAATCCTATGATACGTATTTCTCAGTTACAATAAAGGGGTTTTTACATTGTACAGTGTCTATTTCTCGGTAACTTTTAAAAAATCTTACCAAAAAAAAGTCAAACAACCAACTTGAAGGTACAAATACGACCATCTACGGAGTTTGGCAGCCATGGTTTTTTTTTTTGAGTTTGCCGCTCTGTAGACGTGAGCATATACGGGATATGATTGGCTAGTGCCTGTGCTGTCAGTTATGCATGAACGGCAATATGATTGGCTGACGCATGCATTGCCTGTCGAAAAGTTGAACCTTCTTCAACTCTTGTCGCGAGCAAAGCATGAAACGCAACGCACGCGAACCAAACGGAGCCACAATTCAGTTCGGCAAAGGGTGACGTCACCCCATGCAAAGTGAATGGGGATGCGTTAACGCCCGACTCACATTGTTGCGTTGATGCAACGGACGGTGGAGGAGGAGTTTGGCGCATGCGGTTCTGTTGATAACGGAGACGTTATAGTGAGATTGACAGGTCAACAAACCAATCACGTCATTAGTAAGCTTTTACCCTGTGAGTAGTAGCATGCTAACCCTAACCCATCATTAGACAGTGTGCTCAGACACCTCGCAAATCCTATGATACGTATTTCTCAGTTACAATAAAGGGGTTTTTACATTGTACAGTGTCTATTTCTCGGTAACTTTTAAAAAATCTAAACAAAAAAAAGTCAAACAACCAACTTGAAGGTACAAATACGACCATCTACGGAGTTTGGCAGCCATGTTTTTTTTTTGAGTTTGCCGCTCTGTAGACGTGAGCATATACGGGATATGATTGGCTAGTGCCTGTGCTGTCAGTTATGCATGAACGGCAATATGATTGGCTGACGCATGCATTGCCTGTCGAAAAGTTGAACCTTCTTCAACTCTTGTCGCGAGCAAAGCATGAAACGCAACGCACGCGAACCAAACGGAGCCACAATTCAGTTCGGCAAAGGATGACGTCACCCCATGCAAAGTGAATGGGGATGCGTTAACCCTGACGCATCAACGGCTTCCAACGCAACAATGTGAGTCGGGCGTGACCCTGACGCATCAACGGCTTCCAACGCAACAATGTGAGTCGGGCGTCACTCTCTCTGTTACCAGGTGCAGGTGATCAACCACCTGGGGGGGGCGTGTCCCTGGCCTTTAAAGAGCCTGCACTTCCTGGAGAGAAGGACGAGAGCAGACGTGGCTGAGCGTGCATTGGATTTTTGGATAGTTGGAACTTTGGATGTGAACTTTGAAAACGGACATTGTGTATTGTAAATTGGAACTTTGAATTGGTTATTGAAACTTTGTGTAATTTGAACTTTGTGGTTATTAAACCTTTGCGTTTTGGACATCTTTTTGGTATTTTCAGTTCTTGCAACAAGGCCAAGAGCCATCCTTGTTACAAGTGGGGGCTCGTCTAAACTGCAAACTTTGTATTTGTGGCTGGAGAAGTTTTTTGTTCGGATTCAGCAGGCAGTTTTCCAAGTTGGCGGGAGCCTGGAAACTTCCTTGGTTTTAAACTCCTTAGGTTGCATCACTTGGCGAGCATACTTTTGGTGTAGGGCTGCAACAATTACAAATAATGATCAAGGATTTTTTTTTGCCTCAAGGGTTCGTTTAGTTCATATCATGCTCTGGTGTCACCATTGCATTCAAAGATTTACGGTCTCTGTAGACAGCAGCTCCGTCAGTCTAGGTTTCAGTATGGTAGTGACCAGTTTAGTTAAGCACACAAGATTCACATACACGTAGAACAATAATGATGTAAGCACTCGAAACTTATGTCACAGTATGGTGAAATACTATTTTAGGCATTGTGTGCCTACCTTATGATAGTACGTAGTTTCATGAAGTGCAGGGTACGTTATAGTAGCGATAGCGGGCTAAGCAGAAATGTAGCTATGTTGATTCGATGTAGTAAGGATGTGTTCATCCTTATAAGTTTATATTTCGACTGTTTAATGTATTATGGATGATATCATGTTGTCTAGTGTGTCCACTATCTATTAATATTAGTTGTGTAATTGTTATCATGTAGCAATAACTCATGTTAATGTAATTCAGTGCAGTGCTCATTTGCCCAGGCTATTCTCATTGAACACACATATTGTACGATCGTATGCATTGTCATGTAATGGAAATTGATGAATTAAATGGAGATAAAGAATACTGCTTTGGTAATCGTGGGTGTTCTAACAGTCACTGCCCGAGCGATACAACCAAGCAACCTAGAACCAGCAAATACAGTTCTTTAACTCATTAACGTTAACAGTTCACCATGCGGAGCCACTTCAATGTAACGTAAATGTTGACGCTAGCTGATTTACGATTGCTAGATACTATTGACACAAGCGTAAGTTTGAATTTACGGTGTGTGAGGTTATTTGTAGACTATACTATGAGTCATAGTGATGCTAGGCATGATGTTACAGTAAGTAGCAGAGAGCGAGTACAAATGCACCAAGATCTCATGTCATGCACGTTGTTACGAACCACCTGCAGGCTCGTCGCAGAGATTGATGCACAGAGTTGCGCTAAATGTGGTATTTATTTTAGATCCGCCACAAATGCCAACAAGGCATGCACAAACAAACAAACAGAGTTTCGGAAAAAAAGACTGGGGCCAGGCAGCACGGTGAGGCCGCGCGACGGTCCAGCAGAGTCAAAGTGGCGTGGTCAGAATACACGGCGTCCTCCCGAATGCGATCTCAGCGAGTTCTGCCCAGGAGGCAATCAGGAAGGCCCTTTATAGTCCAGGCAAAATAGCGTTTTACGACAGACTAATTGTAATAGAATTTTTTTGAGCATAGATCATTTCTATGAGGTGTCCAGAACAACATACTAAAAGTCCTAAGAAATCCAAGTTGAGGAAATATGTTTAATTCTCATCAATCTGAGATGTGTGCTAATAATGCATGGTAAAAATATGCCTCAAAATTTAAATTTTTTCCTTTACTCCTATCAAAATGAAACTTTACACAATGAAAGTACCCATGAAAAGTAACATTTTTTGTATTACAAGTTTCTTTTGAAATTAATTTGAATATGCACATGAGCTCCACACTTATTGAATATGTCCATAGGCAGAAACACCATTCATATGTATGACAAATACATCAGCCAAATCTTCATCCTATCATCCTACTGCCAATGGGAGATGGCAATGTTGCTTTTAGACTGGCCTCTAACCTGAAAACTGCCTGGCTTGGTAGTACCTGCCAGGGGTATGGTGTTTCTGACTATGCAATCAGGACATATTCAATAAGTGTGACGCTCATGTGCATACTCAAATTCATTTCAAAAGAAACTTGTAATACAAAAAAAGTTACTTTTTATGTATACTTTTACTATGTAAAGTTTTACTGTGGTAGGAGTAAAGGAAAAAATTAAGCCCATAGGGTGTATTTTGGGCATATTCGATTAGTGTATAGCTCATTTGCATATTCAAATTCATTTTCAAAGAAACTTGTAATACAAAAAATGTAAATGTTCATGGGTACTTTCATTGTGTAAAGTTTTATTTTGATAGGAGTAAAGGAAAAAAATATTTTTTTGAGGTGTATTTTTGCCATGCATTATTAGCACACATCTCAGATTGATGAGAATTAAACATATTTCCTCAACTTGGATTTCTTAGGACTTTTAGTATGTTGTTCTGGACACCTCATAGAAATTATCTATGCTGAAAAAAATTCTATTACAATTAATTCCATTTTTGGCTCCAAAATGGGCTATTTTGCCTGGACTATTATACCTCGTGTTGGCCACCGGCAACCTAGATTGCCCAGGTGAGAAAAAAGGGCGTGACAAAACAGGGCATCACACTGAAATAATATAATTCACCACCAGGGTGGGCCAAACTGTCTGGGGAAAATAACTCATAAAAGGACAGGTTCGTAACACCCTCCCACCGAAATGGTGGCTCTAGCCACCACAAAACAAATCCAGATCTACCCTGGAGCTAAACTTTACAAAGCCAATTATTATTTTTTTTAAATTACGCTAGGTTAGATTCACCGTGTGATCTAACTCCCACGATTTCACCACCAACCACCACCACAACGTGCCCTATACTCACCACAATTCATTTTTTTTCAGTAATGTATCTCTTAAACTAATGGGCCCGAGATAATGCATCGGCCAGGACATTATCTGACCCACACACATGCCTGATGTCAAGGTGGTAAGGTTGCAGAATAATGCTCCAGCGCATCAAGCGTTGGTTTGAGTTGCGCATTCGATTGAGGAAACGCAACGGGTCATGATCACTGTAGACGGTGATCGGATGGACAGAGGATCCTAGATAAACCTCGAACTGCTGGATTGCGAGAACGAGACTGAGAGCTTCTTTTACGATCGTAGAGTACTGCCGCTGGTGTTGGTTAAACTTTCGAGAGAAATAGCAAACAGGGTGCTCTACATTATCAGGACCGCGTTGGAGAAGGACAGCTCCCGCGCCAACGTCACTCGCATCGACAGCCAGATGAAACGGTGTGTTGAAATCAGGGCCGACAAAACGGGAGCGGAGACCAGTAGACTTTTCACAGCCTCGAACGAACCCTGGCATTTCTCTGTCCACTCAAAAGGGACTTTTGGGCTCAGGAGATCAGTGAGAGGAGATACAACAGAGGAAAAGTTCCTGCAGAAGTTTCGGTAGTAGCCCACCATTCCTAAGAATCGTCTGAGACCACGTCTATCAACGGGAAGGGGGAACGTTAAGATTGCCTCTACTTTCGCCTGAACGGGACGCACTTCTCCGCCACCCACTACGTGACCTAAGTAGGTGATTTTCGCTTTGGCGAATTCGCATTTAGCAAGGTTTAGCGTGAGGTTGGCGTCACTCAACCGGCGGAAAAGTTCGCGCATCTGATCAATGTGCCGCTGCCAAGTTTGACTGTATATAACTATATCATCCAAAAACGCTTCACAATCAGACATGCCATTCAGAACTATATTTACCAGCCGTTGGAAGGAAGCTGGTGCGTTTCGCATCCCGAAAGCCATAACGCGATAATTTAGGAATGCATCAGGGGTGACAAATGCGGAAATCTCCTGTGCGCGAGGAGTTAACGGCACCTGCCAGTAGCCCTTCAACATGTCAAACTTACTGACATATACCCTGTAAGCAAAATTACGTCCCCTCGACGTCCTGTAATGGTCTCTCTGAACGTTCTAAAAATGTGAATGTGTATGGTTCCCTTGACAACTCAAGGACGTTTTGCACGACGTTCCAAGACCGTCCCGAGGACGTTGCGGTGACAACTGGGAAACGTTTTCTATAGGTCCTGGGGACGTTATGCAGGACGTTGCAAGCACCTCCCGAGGGCATTGTGGTTACGTCTGGGGAACGTGTTTCTATAGGTCCTGGGGACGTTCTGCAAGAAGTTGCAAGAACGTCCTGAGGGCATTGTGGTGACTTCTGGGAAACGTGTTTTAGACGCATAGACATATATATGTCTATGTTTTAGACGTCCTGGGGACGTTATTCAAGGACGCACCGCGGACGTAGCAGGCACGACCGTTTTTGCTGAGCTAAATTAAGAAAATAAAATAATAAAAGATCGCTGAGCCGTCATTTTGCTTACAGGGCGCACACACACAAGTTCAAGTTTATTTATATTATACATTTCATATGATATGCATAGACACACACACAGACACACACGGTTACAAACTTGATTGCAGGCATGGGAATTGAACCGTAAACCTTCCTATTACTAGACCTCTTCTCTACCCACTGTACTAACACTGTCTGATTACTATTGTGTCACTTTAACACATTTATCACAGTGTGAGACAGCCAACAAACTTAGTCATTTTTTTCCCGAGGGTTTGAGGAAAAGCATATTGTAGCGATCTCAGTCACTACGCATTGAGGGTTTTCCTTAATGATTCCTTTTTTAATTAACATCCATGGCAGGTCACGGACGTGCGGGCAGGGAGGCAGAATAACTAGCCAAACTAAGAATGATGAAATAAAATAAATATGAATGCTTCTCTACTGATCTGTGCTATAAATGTAATGCCTGCATGATTCCAATACAATGCATACATAGGAAGGTGTACCAAGTGTCTAGCTTTAACATTGAGCTTTCCGCAGGCCTTCAAAGATGCTGCAACAGAACGTATACTAGAGCTTACCGGTCAAATTGTCTGATTGGAATTTCTTAAAAATCCCGTCTCGCAAACACGATCTGGATTTGACAACAATCCTAATATTTAGGCCTATAAAGCAAACGTGCACTGCCCTTATTATGTTTTAAAGGAACAGGCTAATCTGCCGTTAGAAAGTTATTTAACAACACGCATGCTGCATTTTAAATAAAGCGCAATCCCTCGGTTTCAAACGAGGAGCGAACTGAGTGACAAGGATCCAACATGGCCAAGCAGACTAGTCTTAAAAGCTTTTTTTCAGAGGCCAAACACAATTGATGAGGGTAAACCTTTTGACGAGGATGAACCTGTAATACCTGTAGTGTTGAGTCTGTATTGTATTATACTGTCTATGCGTGAGCGCCCCGAAGTTCGAGCCAGAGAGTCAGAGATTTGGAAAAATTATAGCTCGCACTCGCATCATATTGAAAATTGGAGCTGTGAACTTAGTTCAACATTTTGAATTATGGACAATGAACTGAAAGTTAACTTGTAGAAAGTTAACTTTCCAAACACTGAATAGCCTACCTTAAGCCCTAGATGTTCGAACAGCTTCACCAGAGAAAAAAGCCGAAATGTCGGGCGTTTCTGTCTTTATGGAGTGACAAGTTCTCTTGGCTACAGGTGCGAGGTAATTGACAGTAAAATGTTCTTTTCCAAACACTGAATAGCCTACCTGAAGCCCTAGATGTTCGAACAGCTTCACCAGAGAAAAAAGCCGAAATGTCGGGCGTTTCTGTCTTTATGGAGTGACAAGTTCTCTTGGCTATAGGTGCGAGGTAATTGACAGTAAAATGTTCTTTTCCAAACACTGAATAGCCTACCTGAAGCCCTAGATGTTCGAACAGCTTCACCAGAGAAAAAAGCCGAAATGTCGGGCGTTTCTGTCTTTATGGAGTGACAAGTTCTCTTGGCTATAGGTGCGAGGTAATTGACAGTAAAATGTTCTTTTAGCACTGCGAAAAGGCGACACAAAGGATTCACAAGAGGGTCGTATAATTTAAGAATCTCTTCTCTCATTGAACAGAGCAATGACCATGTTGCAGCGCTCATTTTTACGCCACAGCAGGTTGAGATTAAAGGCCACTTATTGACGCTCATCAGACATTTATGTTTTTGTTTCCCATTGTGAACTAAGGAAAATAAACATGTTGCTTTCTAAACTACCTGATTATGTTATAATTTAAGCTACGCAGGCCGTCAGTTTTCTTCAATAGGAGCAGAAATAGATATTTGCCCGGCTTATCATTAAAATGTCGGGCAAATGAAAAAAAAAATTCTCTAGCGGAACCTCAGAGAAGACCATCAGAGGACGTCAAGGGGACGTTTTGGAAGGACTGAATGCGAACGTCCCGCAGAGGACCACAGGTAAAGGTTACGGGGACGTTTGTGAAGGACGTCCTGGGGACGTATGCTGAGAGACCAAATAAGAACATTCCCTAAAAGTCTGTTTTAAGGCTCATGCGAACGTCCCGCAGTGGACCACAGGTAAAGGTAATGGGGACGTTTTTGAAGGACGTCCTGGGGACGTATGCTGAGAGACCAAATAAGAACATTCCCTAAAAGTCCGTTTTAAGGCTCATGTGAACGTCGCGCAGAGGACCTGCAGGTATAGGTTATGGGGACGTTTTTACAGGACGTCCTGGGGACTTGTGCTAACAGACCAATAAGGTTCCCTAATAGTCCGTTTTAAGGCTCATGCGAACGTCACGCATGAGGACCACAGGTAAAGGTAACGGGGACGTTTTTAAATGACGTCCTGGGGACGTGTGCTGAGTGACCAAATTATAACGTTCCTTAATAGTCAGTTTTAAGGCTCATGCGAACGTCACGCAGAGGACCTGCAGGTAAAGGTTATGGGGACGTTTTTAAATGACGTCCTGGGGACATGTGCTGAGTGACCAAATTATAATGTTCCTTAATAGTCCGTTTTAAGGCTGATGCGAACGTCACACAGAGGACCTGCAGGTAAAGGTTACGGGGACGTTTTTAAATGACGTCCTGGGGACGTGTGCTGAGTGACCAAATTATAACGTTCCTTAATAGTCCGTTTTAAGGCTGATGCGAACGTCACGCAGAGGACCTGCAGGTAAAGGTTACGGGGACGTTTTTAAAGGACGTCCTGGGGACATGTGCTGATCAAATTATAACGTTCCTTAATAGTCCGTTTTAAGGCTCATGCGGACGTCGCGCAGAGGACCTGCAGGTAAAGGTTACGGGGACGTTTTTAAATGACGTCCTGGGGACGTGTGCTGAGTGACCAAATTATAACGTTCCTTAATAGTCAGTTTTAAGGCTCATGCGAACGTCACGCAGAGGACCTGCAGGTAAAGGTTATGGGGACGTTTTTAAATGACGTCCTGGGGACGTGTGCTGAGTGACCAAATTATAACGTTCCTTAATAGTCCGTTTTAAGGCTGATGCGAACGTCACGCAGAGGACCTCCAGGTAAAGGTTACGGGGACGTTTTTAAATGACGTCCTGGGGAGGAGTGCTGACAGACCAAATTATAAGGTTCTCTAAAAGTCCGATTTAAGACTCATGCGAACGTCACAGAAGGACCAAACGTAGACTTGCTACGAACGTCAAAAACGTTCTGGTAACGTCCTCTAGCGAACGTTGTGGCGGGGACCGATTGGGGACCTTGCGAATGTCCTGTTAACGTCCTGGGGACGTTCCCTGTTTGCGGGGCTGCCTCCACTTGTGTAAAAGCCATGCAGATCTGTGGAGGTGCTCCACGGCTTCATCACTTTGTTCCCTTTCTCTTCAAAAGAGATGTTTTCTATAATGAGGATTGTTTGTATGATTGTTGTTGTCCTATATAAATTGTATTTCTGCTGTTATATCCTAATCATTGTGCTCACGTGTTGATTGCCAAGGGTGGTCTGTGAGCGTATTGATGTAGAGGTTAGATCCTTCATCGCTTGGATGTAAAGGTTAGATCTCTCATCACAGGTGGTTCTGGAAGAGCAACAGGCCAATTTGACAATGTAATTCGACTCCGCCTTCTATTCCGTCACACACTATGAGCCAACGTTTGTATTTGATATACTTGTCTTGTAACTAAAGATGTCCTGTCTGTCCTGTCTTTAGCCTCCCAGGGCCTGGGATTCGCTGACTCTTCACAAGACACTTTGGTTGTTGGGTTAGAGCAGTCGTTCTCAAAGTGTGGTCCGCCAGTGCCCCGTAATGGTCCGCGATGTCATTTCTAACATACAACTCAGAACGAATCTATTAACAAGGTCATGGAGTGGTGGGTTAAGACAGCGACTATGAAAAGAAAATTAAGTGAGAAAGCCTCTGACACATACAAGGAGAAGGTGGCAACGACGAGATGGTTCAGCCTTATTTGGCATTATCCCGCCGCGGAGCTGCATTCAAACAGCGTTTTTTTCTCCCGCTGCGGAAACAACAAGATGATAACAATATTCTGTGTTGTGTGACGTTGGATAATGACATCTCTTATTTCCGAAATTATGTCTACTAGGATGTATGTATTAATTCCAGTGGGCTAGCCTGGTACTGAATTACTGCAATTGGCCGCATCGTTGTGTTTTGTGATGCATTGGCCTGTCTGAGTGTGTGATGGAAGTATGAGGCTGTGAGCGAACTATAGTTTGTAATATAACCAAGTCACGCATGGAGCAGGGTTCCAGATGCTTTGCCTTGCGCATTGTCATATCTATAACCAGCCTACCGGTATGTAATAAAAGGAGAGCCCACCCGCAAAATTCATGTGCCTTTAACAATTGTCTGGCGCCAGGTCTAGGCATGTTTTTCCAGGGATTTTCTATTTAGTTAGGTGGTCCGCGAGATTTTTTTTATTGGCTAAGTGGTCCTTGGTCTGCAAAAGTTTGAGAAACACTGGGTTAGAGGGATAGGTATTTAGTGTTCACAAGTCACTTTATTAGATAGGTTGGCACATGATAATGTATTACTTGGGACTCACTGGTGAGGGTAATGGTAATGGTGATGATGAAAGTGGTGGTGAGTGATTGTTTGGATAGCTATGGTGATTGGAATTAATTGTTTGACTGTATGTGTGTAGATTTACTGTGAGTTTGGTACGCTTCAGCTTTGTAAGGGGGAGGGTGTGACGAACCCCTTTGGGTTTGTCTGCTCTGCCTGTGTGGGCATGATTGTGTGCAAATTGGTTGATTGATTGTTTGTGCGTGCCTTTGGGTTCATCTGCTCTGCGTATTTTGTCGGTATGGTTGTGTGTGCAGGCTGTTCATTCTCTCCTTCCAGGTGCCAGTGATCACTCACCTGGGGGGGGCGTGTCCCTGACCTATAGAGAAACCTGCAATTCCTGGATTCGGGGAAGGTCGGGAGCATGAGAGAAAGAGAGCCTGCACACACAATCAACCAATTTACACACAATCATACCGACAAAATAGGCAGAGCAGACGACCCCAAAGGGGTTCGTCACACCCACGATTATAATCTCTCTCCTGAACCCCTTCGATAGGCAACATACACACGACATTTATTAAGCCTACCTTGCTCGCAAGTTAACGGTCAGATTGTGTTTATGTTAGAGAATGGGTGCAACGCAAATGTAACCGGTGGCTTGTTCACTCTGCGTTGTGTTGTGCTGACAAGCGGACACAAGACTCCGTTTTGAATATTTATTGTTCTGGAAGACAGCAGTTGACAGGGCACTGAGAATACTACCCTCTTCCTCAGAATTAAGAGACAGGGCATACAACCACACAAGCCACGAACAGCAAATACAAACTTAACAGTCTTACCTCAAAAAGTCCTTCACGAAAACCCGTGAACTTCCGTTACACAAGGCTAGGGAAGTAGCCTAGCCCCACACCAAAACCATACCGGCAGCTAGCTAGCCTAGCTAACCGTATTAGCATAAATGCTAGCGAAACCTAGCATGACAAGCTAATTAAACAAAATGAGTGTACAAACAAATCGGAATATAAACGAAACAATGACACACCTGGAGGACAGCAGTTGACAGGGCACTGAGAATCCTACCCTACAATAAATAACAATAGCATACAAAAATATCAATATATTACAATGCTAGTCATTACCACCCTCTTAGCCCTCAAGCTAACTAGTCACAGGCTTATCCTATACCATGTGACAATAGTAAACTAATATATAATATACACAGAATTAGACAAGTCACCACCACAATAATTATGTATAAGTGCAGAAAATAATGCGAAAATAACAATGGGACTTTGATCAGTGGTGGATGAATGATTATAAAGGGGATAGTTGTTAGAATAGACAAGGGTTGAAAATAGACAGCCTACCTGTTCCTCAGAATTAAGAGACAGGGAAGAGGTGACAGGCACAGTGGGATATAAGAGAAGAGAAAAGTTAGAGAGGGAGGAGGAGGGGGGCAGGAACCAAGATCACCCAAGGGTGCCATTGGTAGGTGTGTCAAAATAAAACCCATCTTTGAGTAATTCTAAATGCTACATTTGGAACCTGTTACACAAACAGTCATCTCTCCCTCTTAAAATTAGTCGTTACATAGGCAGTGCAGTTTCCTTGCTCGCAAATTTCACGATTAGAGGTTTGCTTTACACTAGGGATGTGCATCTCATCACTGAGGAAGATGCGATACACATCTCGATGTACTGCCAACGATCCGATACATTAAAGATACATAAACGCAGCTACTAATGCGATACGATACGATTCACCCCTATTGCGATGCAGTACGATTCGACACGATGCGATTCAACAAGGTGCGATACAAAATAATGCAATTTTATATTATTCATAATGATTAATTTATTTGTCATACAACAAATCATTAAAAAGGTATCTGACAAATATAACATATGTACGTGTGTAAGTGTTCTCGAAATGTCATTTTTTTTTTATTATTTAACTGTAGGCCTACCAAGCAGTCACAACACAGTTTGCTTCATCCTAAACATGTGGATCAAATGCCTCACGCAATCAATTTAACTTATTTGCCCTATTTTGAGGTTTTTCTTTAGGTTTTGAGTTGATCCACATGATCAGGATGAAGAAAAAAGTATAATGGAGACTAGCTGCTAGATTTCCTTTTCCAATTTAAGGAAGGCACAGGTAAATTCAAGTAACAAATAGAGAGTTTAGCTACGGTATATGGAGTATATTCTTACCTCTTCCTCCATCATCACCTCTGCTATTATCTTTAAAAATACCATGTCCTTGATGCCGTGGTCTTCCAAGAAAGCCAGGTCTTTGAAACGTGGTTCAAGCGCCAGTGTTGTGTCTGAACGTGTTCATTGAATGAAAGTTCATGAACTCGTTCATAATTTTGGTGAAAGTGAACTGAACGTAGGGTATTACTGCCTGATTAACGATACTGTGAGCGTGTTCATTCTGGTGTCTGAGAACTGCACGTTCACTCTTTTTAATTTCGTTCAATAAGGTGCTAGATTTCTAGAGACTTCCATGCGAAAAACACCGTTAGTAATAGTCGCTTATCCCACTGTCTATTCCTGTGAGAGCCCCGAAGTTGTGTAGAGGCCGAGAGCGGTATTGCAGACAGATAGTGATTTTAGAAAAGTTATAGACTTCACGAGAAGCGGCCATTAACAGCAGTGGAGATGAGAGCGTGTTTAAGAAACAGTAAGAGAGGTGGAATCTATCTAAATATAAAATGATTGGTCTTGTATTGAGATTATACCGATACAAAAATGTTAGAACCGATGCATCGCGATTCATCTCACATTGTTTCCGATCCACACTTTTTTGATCCGGGCCATCGTATCGTGAACTTTTATGCCGGTGCATCGTGGCGAACTGGTGAATCTCCCCTTTCCTACTTTACACCCTTTCTCTCTCATTCTCACCCTCTAACCAACGAACGAACATCGTGATGTGGGTTATAGTATTAGGAGTCAGAAGTAATGTAAGATAGTTCAGCTCAGGGGTTAGTCACAGACACACACACACAATACGGTGTCAAAAAGGGGGTTTACCTAGAAAATGGGTGTGGTATTAGGTGCCAGGGACATCTTTTGATTTGTTTGGGGTCAGATTAGGAGGTCATGGGTAATTGGCTGGCTGGGTCAGCCAAGCAAGATGGGTGGTGCTTAATGTTGGTTTAAAATGTCTTGGTGCGAGTTTTACGGGCAGATGTATTTTCCGGCATGCACCTCTTTACTGTAGCTTAACTTACTGCAGTAAATCCATTTTGAACAATGCGTCCTTTGTCTGACTTCTGATTGTGAAATGAGTTTAATACTTAGATTTGGCCACTACAGAGACTAGACCCCCCTACAGGGGATTGGTCTGTCACCTCTTTTAGCCCTTCTGAGATTGCAGGTATGTATATATTGGTAATGTTAATTGGGTACATACATGCAATACATTTCAATATAATGGGGCATGACCTAACAGGAAACTCTGGTTTTGGCCCTCGGTACACCATATTCGGTACACCATATTTTAACAAAATCATCGACTATTCCCAACATTGCCAATTAACTCACATTCTGTTAACCAAGACTAGCCTGCCGTTAGAGAAGATGGCTAAAATATTATACCTAGCTATCTGGATATCAAACTTGTACTGAACTATACTCTCACTGTTAATATGCTTAGTAGTTACTGCAGACAAAGTTTTCAATTTTAGAGGAAATAATTACTTGAATAGTCCTTGACACTGGATAATGACTCCGGCTCTTTCGTACAACTGACTCTGTAACAGTTGAATCAACTACTTTGTAAAATTATTCCCTCATCACATTCACAGTTAAATCTAAAAAGTATTTAAAAACTTGGCTCGGCCTCGGTTAACTTGAGGCAGTAGTATAGACACTTCCTTATCTCTTGTCGCATGTGCAGTCCAATGGGCTCTGATGGGTCGTGGCGGACAACCCTTGAATTTGCAAACTCCTCCCAGTTCTCAACCACCCACTTCATATTGTAGAGCATGTGAGGACCACAGTCGGGTTCCATTGTCCTGTAGGGGTACCTTCACACCCATGACCAGTGGTAGGGAATCACAGTTATACACATCGGACAGGTTCCTCTGAATTGCACTACTATCAGTGTCGTTCAGTCGTCCATGTCCCCCTTCCAGGCTGTCTAGCACTAACAGACAAGTCCTGTTTGAGGCATTCGGTGATGTTAAACAAATCAGGCTCCAGTGGTTTTGTCTGCAAATCGGCATAAGTAAAGCCTCTAATCCTGGCATGGGCTTTCCTTTCTTTACACTAGTGCTTCTTCTGCTGAAGTCCCGATGGACTTGTTCGATGAATGTCGAGGGCATTATCTTGATGTTGGTTTGTTCCCTCTCAGACATATAAAATGCAAGGTGGCTTCCGTAATAATCCACTATTCCACTGGTCATCCAGTATTTTGGCCTGATACTGACCACATCGTGTAGTTTTACTTTTGGGTTTGTCAGTAATTCTTGCACTTGCTGCACTGGATCATCCCAAGAAGCTGACTCCTTGTCTTTCAGCAACCCATGGTCAGGGTTGCTGCACACAGGTCGGCCGCTTGAACTCCGGGGAGCGTGGGTTCCTGGGTAACCTGCTGCTGCCTTGTGCCCCGGCCACTTGACTAAACTAATCCAACAAAGTGATTCAGTTGAGTTGTCAGCTTTACAAGCATGACACGCAGTTCCCCCTTCAGCTCTTCACAACCGCACGGGGCCATAGGGCGGTTGTGGTATCCATCCATTGATGGATCTTCACAAGAAAGTATTATCAGGCCTAAAAAAAAAAAAAGTTTGGTTCCTGTTGGTTGTCAGTTGAGGACATGGGTAGGTAGGTAATTTATTTTTTTATTTTTCCAGTGGCAGCGAGTGATAGGTAGATTTTTTTTTTTTTTTTTTTTTTTTACAGCAGCAATGGATACTCCCAGCATATTAGCGAGACAACATCCAATCAACCCGGAAAATGTTTTAAAATCATGAATGACTCCGAAGCTGTTTAGATAAAGTGTAACTCTGGTGTTCTGCGTCTCATAGCCCTGTTGTCCGACATTACTGCCTGCTATTAGTAGGAAAAACATTGGTACAACCGAGAGCAAATAGAGGTCTGTCAGCTAAAGCTAACCTATTCATGGGACATTAAAACTGAAACTGAAACAACTGCCAACTGGCCCATTAGGCAAACTCTTCCAGGTCACTATTCGCTCTATATTGTACCACATTTTCTCATTGTTTTCCCACAGACAGCACATGGTGACCTCGCACAACAGGGCTATGGGTTGAATAACACTAACACTTTAAGTTAAATTAAGGAAAATACAACTGCAGGGCCTCTTTAAACCACATGAACACTGCTCATTTCTGCTTGCCATAGGGTCTGGCCACAATGTGCTTTTTTCCAGCCCCAATACAAATGTGGCAGCAGGGCAAGACCGTCTTAAATTTCAATAACAGGGCTAGGCAGGTGTTGCCTTGAGGCCCGCGCCACAGTGTGCACAGAGATCTTGCCTCCCAAAAGGTGCCCGGTAGTTGTCCAGCTCTATGGGATCACCACACGAGAGAGACAGCCTGACCTGCACAGTAGATGAAAGTTGATGTTTGGGCTCCAGGATGTAACTCCCACATGTAAAAATCCATACCATCATCTGACAGGGCCTCGGCCAGTGTGCAGAGCTGGCAACATTGTGATTCATAAAGTAGTAGCAAGGGAAAATAAAACATTTTTAGGCGGGGGGTCTGAAAAGCCAGAGAGTTCACGTGCTCTGAGATGCAATCTAGGTCATATTAGGACATGTTTTTCTGCAAAATAACTGCAGTAGGCCTATTTTGAGTTTATAATTTTCTCTTTTCCCTGTTGCACACAATTATACACAGACATACACGAAAAAGTGTTTTATTACCCAAACACATGGTCACTAAGCACTGAACATTAGTCAACATAAAATAAATATGAATATGTATCTACTGATCTATGGTATATATGTAATATCTGTAGGATTCGAATTATTTTAAGCATTTTTATAATCAAAATCGCTGAGGAGACACGCGAGGTGAGGCAGCGACGAGTTGCGTCTCTGAAGATGGCGCAATCCCTCTCAAACTGGGTTGAGTGCATGCCTTTTGCTTTCTCATTGTCTGTTACCACCGTCATATTTGTAGACACCTTTATGATATGCCATTTCTATCCATATAAAAGTTAATGTATTTCACGTCTGTGTAGAAGCTATTTAGACTTGCTGATCTTAAAACCGCAGTGAAAAAGCAGTAGGCCTATCTCTGCCTCAATGAAGGGGGCGTGCGGGAGCTTGAAAACGGGACTTTCAATCGAAATGTAAAGTGATATAAATAATGGTGGGAGACCAATGCTGAAGCTAAAATGTTTGTTTCAAAATACGGTACAGAAGATAGCTCGATCGTCTTCTCACATTCAAAGCCAAATTGCTATTTGGAACCCCAAGAATATGCTTTGGACGAACAGCGGAGACTAAATATTAGCAAGGGGGAGCTTCTCACCCCTCATTCGCTAACATTACATCGTTATTAGAGTAAGCCCTTGCTCCGTTGATTTCACATTATTTATCTGAGGATTGTTTAATATCTATGCGAAGCCATTTAACATCATACAAGTGGTTGTGATCACTTTGAACCCAAGACTGCTTTTTATTGGTGCGCTGATTTTGAGGGATTAAACTTTCCAGCTGAAGTTGTTTCCTGGTTGATACGTTTAAGTAGTTGCTATGCTAGTTTACTAGCTAAGGACACTTTGAGTTACCTTCAACGATTTAAATGGAAGAGTTCAATTTGCATGAAATGATAGCTAGTTATCTAGCTGATGTTATAGCCTCTTCGATTTAACTATACAATTGTAGTGGGAACTTAAACCCTCAGGGTGCCTGTGTAACTTCGTATGAAACAGTTCATATTCACGAGTTCACATATCCAGATATTAACAAGAGTTTATCACAAGCTAGCAACTGCCAACTGTATACCTTACCAATGTGTGTGTAAAGAATGCTGATATGAAAAACAACCAGTTGTCAATGTGCAAGCTGCCAATTGAATGGTGATTTAAGCTACTCTATTGGGTTCATATATTTGTAAATCTGACACTGAAAGAGTCGGTGCTTCAGCAGCCACGAACTTCACCGCTAGTCACTGGTCAACATTGGTAACGGCATTTAAAAAAAAAAAAAAAAAAAAGTACGGCCAATCCTATTGGCGCGTTACCGGCGCAAGGGACGAATCATAATACGGTTTATATGTGATCTTTTTGAAGTCGTTGTTTTCACGAGAAAATGCGCTCATCCTTGTACAGAATGAAGAGGTGCTGTACAAAAACGTAATAGTCTGCCTAAAAAAATTATAGTCTGCCTTGTGGTTTTTTTTTTCTTCCCCCAAGCTCATAAAATAATTTGGGTCGCACATAAATTGACAGGGTCGGTCGGAAACCGGAACCAAAACTATTTTTTTTTTAGGCCTCATGTGTCCACTTAAACCTGCCAAGAATGACAGCTGTAGAAGTCCAGAGTAGGTGCCCAGCTTCGCGGTCGCTCTTCTGCTTGTATAGTGTGCCTCAGAATGTCTTTTGCAGTATTTCCGGTGCAGGAAGACCCAGTGTCTGGTGTGGAGACACTGTGTAGAAGCATCTGGGCCGCACCTACATTGTTCACCCAATCTGCCATGTACTGTTGAAAATCAATGCACAAAGATGTGTTGCCTGTACACAGTTGCATACTGTAATAGGTTAAGAAACATCCAGGAAGGTGGGGAGTAAGATTCTTTTTTTTTTTTTTTAAGATTTATTTTTGGGCTTTTTGGCCTTTAATCGATAGTTGAAGTGAAAAGTGGGGCAAGAAATGAGAGTGAGAAGAGGTGGGGAGTGGACAGGAGAAATGACATCAGGCCGGAATCGAACCTGTGTCCTCAATGGGCATCAAGCCCAAATGTGGTTGGGGCTACTGGTTGTGCCACAGTGCCAAGATTCTTAACTTATTTCTCACTTTCAGGCTTACAAAATCCTTTTACCTGGTCAATAAGATGTTCTGCATGGATGGCACCGTAGATAGTGGCACCCAAACAAAGTGCAAGTGCCTGCTTTCCACTACCAGTAAGCAATATGCTTACGGCATTAAAAAGACAATCACCGTCTCTAGAGACCTCAAAGCCTAAAACATTTCATGAATCCATCATCATTATCCCCAGTGTTAACCCACCCAACAGACCCAAAGTTCCCCGATCAAACCCCACAGTGTAAATACAAAAGCAGTTCCTCAAAATGAAACTATTGATCGTGCAATGAGGGAGTGAGTCCAATGTCTTACTGTGTGATGAGAGGCCGCTCCACGCAGCCTGGTTACCGCACTCTCACCACTTTACTCGATCGTGAATCAGTATCAACCTTCAGGTTTTCCAACTGCACTGGTAATATAATCCACCGAAAAGAAAGACCGCCTCCAAAGTCCAACGGGCAGGGTATAATCCAGGTTTTACTTTCTCTCTATCGCCACGCATTGCACTCTCCCTCTCTCAGGTAAACGGAACCAAAAAAAACCTCTGGTAAATGGAACCCAAAAAAAACTGTCTGGGGCACACGCCCCCGCCTTCACATTTAAAGTCCTCTTAATTGCAAGACACAGGTTCCCGTAACCATGTTCATTAAATCAAGCTGATTTCAAATTTGCAGACATGACCTGAGACAAATACATACATATCAAAAACCATACATAATATCTCTGAACAGCCATGTTTAAAGGTGATTTTGGCAACCTTTACACATTCACAGTTAAATCTAAAAAGTATTTAAAAACTTGGCTTGGCCTCGGTAAACTTGAGGCCGTAGTATAGACACTTCCTTATCTCTTGCCGCATGTACAGTCCAATGGGCTCTGATGGGTCGTGGCGGACAACCCTTGAATTTGCAAACTCCTCCCAGTTCTCAGCCACCCACTTCATATTGTAGAGCATGTGAGGACCACAGTCGGGTTCCATTGTCCTGTAGGGGTACCTTCACACCCATGACCAGTGGTAGGGAATCACAGTTATACACATCGGACAGGTTCCTCTGAATTGCACTACTATCAGTGTCGTTCAGTCGTCCATGTCCCCCTTCCAGGCTGTCTAGCACTAACAGACAAGTCCTGTTTGAGGCATTCGGTGATGTTAAACAAATCAGGCTCCAGTGGTTTTGTCTGCAAATCGGCATAAGTAAAGCCTCTAATCCTGGCATGGGCTTTCCTTTCTTTACACTAGTGCTTCTTCTGCTGAAGTCCCGATGGACTTGTTCGATGAATGTCGAGGGCATTATCTTGATGTTGGTTTGTTCCCTCTCAGACATATAAAATGTAGGGATGCACGATATTGAATTTTAGCCGATATCCGATATGCCGATATTTACAAGCTCATTTTGGCCGATTGCCAATGCCGATATATACACCTCAGCTTTTTAATTATTGAAAAGTCTCTCCTGTACTATAATTAATCTGTTATTATGCTAGGGTATTGCTGTAAATACAGGACATTACAGACTTGATTTGTATCATTTTAGAAATAGACATTCACTCATGAAACTGAAATGGTTTCAAATATGGCAGATTTATTTATATTTTCACGTCATAATTTTCATACTTAAACAGTACCTCTTTGAACTACACTCTGGAAAAGCAGCTTGGCTTACTTGGCAAGCTAACGTTGGTTAACTGACTTACAGTTTAATAACGTCCCTTCTAGGATTTCTAGACTAGTCTAATCTATGTAACGTAATTGCCAAGTTAGCTGTATAAATTCCATATATGGAAAAGTAAGCCATGTACAGATAGCTTGGGCTCGTGACATAACGCTTCACATCGCTTCAAATGAGGCATCATCAACTTCTCTGGTGTCACGTAGCATGCTTGGCTAACTTTGCAAGCTAACCTTGGTTAACTGACTTACAGTTTAATAACGTCCCTTCTAGGATTTCTAGACTAATCTATGTAACGTTATTGCCAAGTTAGCTGTATAAATTCCATAAATGCAAACGTGAGCCATGTACAGATAGCGTGGGCTTGTGATATAACGTTTCACATCCCGTGAAATGAGGTATCATCAACTTCTCTGGTGTCATGTAGCATGCAAGCTAGCAAGCTAGTGTTGTGTAGCTAACTCCGTAACTTATTAACGTCTATTAGCGTGACAGGTAATATTGTAAACCGTGGCAAGCGGATGGTCTGATTTATGTATGCAACCTACGTTATGGCCCAGCTGCATCTCCTCGTCCTTCTCCTGAAAAGTTTTCTGACAAATAGGCATTTTGTCATCATCCTCTGATACTGTGAAGTAGGCTACTGCCACACAGCCGAATCTCATAAACATTTGCTTTGCGTGCGCATAATTTACACGTCACCTTATCGGCCAGGTATATCGGCAGACATTTTTCATATCTGCAGATACCGATAATTACGTTTTGAAGCCGATGTCTTGCCGATATTATCGTGCATCCCCAATAAAATGCGGCTGGCTTCCGTAATAGTCCACTATTCCACTGGTCATCCAGTATTTTGGCCTTATACTGACCACATCGTCTAGTTTTACTTTTGGGTTTGTCACTAATTCTTGCACTTGCTTCACTGGATCATCCCATGAAGCTGACTCCTTGTCTTTCAGCAACCCATGGTGAGGCTGGCTGCACACAGGTCGGCCGCTTGAACTCCGGGGAGCATGGGTTCCTGGGTAACCTGCTTCTGCCGCCTTGTGTACCGGCCTGTACATAAAAATGTACAAAGATAATGACTCACATATTACAGAGTGAGTTGACAATTTTGGAAAACTTTCTTCTGTGGTGCAAAATTGACGAATTTGTCCTTAAAATGTAATGGTCGATAATCATGGGTTTTTCTTATGTTATTCATGTCTAAGCTTCAGATTTCTATTTGCCTAATAATGCTTTACAACAGGAGACGCCATTTATTCAATGACTTACCACTTGACTTGACTTACCTAACAAAGTGATTTAGTTGAGCATTCACAAGCATTACACGCAGTTCCCCCTTCGGGGCTTGCTCTTCACAACCGCACGGGGCCATAGGGCGGTTGTGGTTTCCATCCATTGATGGATCTTCACAGAACAGTGTAATCATGTGGCCACTGAAACCTGCCAAGAATGACAGCTGCAGAAGCCCTGAGGATACCAAACCACATAGGACATTAGACAAAATTCCTTAGAACTTCTTCAAGACTGTATAAAACATTCATTAACGTCATCATCATCGTCATCGTTGGTCCTCCTCTTTAAGAGACATTGTATTGCATTTAAAACAAGAGAGAGAGAGACAGGAAAAAAATGGAAATCTGCATTTTAAACTGATAGATGTCCTATTCTACAGGACAGAATTTGTATGTCAAGTAGTTGTATCACCTCCCTTGAGAAAGTGCATGCATTCTGATAACGGCCGAGTTTTAGTAACACCTACCAGAGTAGTTGCCCAGCTCTGCAGTCGCTCTTACTTCGGCCTTTATTGTGTGCCTCAGAATGTCTTCTGCAGTGTATCCGGTGCAGGAAGACACAATGTCTGGTGTGGAGACGCTGTGGGCCGCACCTACATTATTCACCCCATCTGCCATGAACTGTTGAAAATCAATGCACAATGATGTGTTGCCTGTACCCAGTTGCATACTGTAATTGGTTAAGAAACATACAGGAAGGTGGGGAGTAAGATTCCTAACCTCCAAAATCTTTTGTCTGCTGTTGTTACCCTCAACAAGAAGGATAATGTTTTCGGTTTTGCCAGGGTGGTTCATGTTCTTATATTCTTTTACAATTCATGTGAGTATACTATATTAATAGTATTAAGAGTATACTATAGTAAGTTGATGCATATGATGTCATTTTGTCACATCAATATGATTTAGGTTTACCTGGTCAATGAGATGCTCTGCATGGATGGCACCGTAGATGGTGGCACCCAAGCAAAGTGCAAGTGCCTGCTTTTCAGTACCAGTAAGCAATATGCTTACGGCATTAAAAAGACAATCACCGTGTCCAGAGACCTCAATGGCAACATGGTTGGCAGGCATATTTGCATACCTGTGTAGACAATGGGAAAAGTCGAAATTAAAGTGTGGTTTATATTAGTATTGCTGTCAGGACTTTCACATTTTCACCTGAACAGTTCTGTCAATCTCTGTTACATTAATCATTCCATTACCTTCCTCTCCCATGTTGTAAAATTGATAAACAAGATCATAGTACAGGGTTTATCATTATGATAATGACTACAATACAGTTGCTTACTGAAAAACAGTGGCAGTTGGTCAAAATGTATGAACTCTACAGAAGAGAGAGAGAGGTTTACCTTAGCCGAGTTTGGTATGTCACATGCCTCTGGAACCCTCATTTGTCCTCCCAGCTCTTGGCAACACTTGACAAATGTGGCCCAGTCCTCTGTTTGCTGGAACATTCGGAGTGCATCTTTCTGCATTATAAGAAAAAGCTGTCTCAGGAGTTGTCTGGTGTGGAGACGCTGTGGAGAAGCATCTGGGCCGCACCTACATTGTTCACTCAATCTGCCATGTACTGTTGAAAATCTATGCACAAATATGTGTTGCCTGTACACAGTTGCATACTGTAATAGGTTAAGGAACATACAGGAAGGTGGGGAGTAAGATTCTTAACTTATTTCTCACTTCCAAAATCCTTTTGTCTGGTGTTGTTACCTGGTCAATAAGATGTTCTGCATGGATGGCACTAGATAGTGACACCCAAGCGTAGTGCAAGTGCCTGCTTTTCACTTCCAGTAAGCAATATGGTTATGGCATTAAAAAGACAATCACCATCTCCAGAGACCTCAATGGCAACATGGTTGGCAGGCATATTGGAATACCTCGTTGTCTTTGTTAGCCGAGTTTCTTATGTCGCATACAATGCCTCTGGAACCCTCATTTGTGGTCCCAGCTCTTGGCAAAACTTGACAAATGTGGCCCAGTCCTCTGTTTGCTGGAGCATTCGGACTGCATCTTTATCAGATAGCGCAGTGGGCATCTCCTTGGCTGTCTCGTCATTCTTCTTTTCATCAGCTGGCCCTTCCGTTGGCATCTCTTCTTCTTCGTTTGACATTTCACTTTCAGACTCCGCGGACTGGTTGAAGCTCGTTTCCACAGCAGCTGTGCTAGGAGGAGTCTTGGCATGTAGGTGCTGTTGATATGCCCTGACAGTTGCCATAAGCTCTCCCCTTTTAAACTTCTTCAATCGCTCACCTTTATGGCTTGGCGAAGAAAATGGAAGCTCCTCAGGGCACCATTCTGGCCGGTTGTCCTTTGTCCAGAAGTTCTTTTTTCCTCTTGCGATTGAGGAAATGATGACCCTAAGGTTGGGGACGGATATTTCATGGACGTCCAACTGGCGCAGTGCTTCTTTGTTAGAATCCTCATCAGTTTGACTGCTCAGTTCCATAGACTTTGTTCCACAAAGTCTCAAAGCTGTCGGACGCCTCATACATGCTTCTTTGAATTTCTCCAGGACATAGGGATCCTCGATGAAGCTCTATAGGTGGCTTGGTCCACATCATTGGCCCTGTTTCCTGTCCATGTACATGAAAACGCATGAAGGAGGTGCTGGTTCACTTGACAATCTCTTAACCAGTTTGTTTATCCTTGTCAGCCTTCTTCCTCGGAACTCAGGCTTGCGATATCTCTTCCGTTTTAACTATCCTGTAGGTGCTTCTTGGGATGACTGACTCTGAGCATCATCACTTTGACCATTGTCTGCACTACTTCTTCTCGGCTGTAACTCTTCATTCATACCTGCATCTCTGGTTGGAGGAGGCCCATCAGAATCTCCAGAGTTGGATGTCATGAGCTTTGTAGCACCCGAGAGGAGATGAACATAACAAGTACAGCCTCTAACAATGTCACCGCTACTTTCCCGCCAACAGAAAGCATGGCCAGTGCTCATGTCTACAGTGAATTAGCCTCAATAGCAGTTTTCGGGCATTATTTTACACCGCGTTATATTTTTGTACGATTTATTTTTTTAAAGTTATTTTACAAACCGTACGGGTTACTAAGGTGTCTTTGTGGTTGACTTGTAGGGTCCTATCTGTCTACAATGGTAACTTTCTCACAACTGCACGCAACCAATACAAAAGCAGCACACTATATTTCGAGCGGAGACTGATCGTTAAAGTTGATTTCGATCAAATATTGGATTCCATCAGATTATGGATGAATTGAGGTACTCCGACAAACTGAAAGCTCAATGGGGAAAGAAACCACCTCTGGGTCTGGATGAATGTAAGCACAAAACAAATTACAATATGTACATCTCTTTTTTAAGGTTGAGCATGATCTTTCTAGGTGTATGATTTATAGTTTTATTTCATTTGTTTTGTCGAAACAGGACCATTTTAGAGCATGCCCATTTCCCTGAATCTCATCAAACTGGTGGTTTTCACTGGAGGGTTCTAACGCCACTACATTAGTAATTTGTACAATGTTCCCTGGGAAAATCCAAAGCACCAATTAATGCAATCGAAGAAGTGATTTATTCTGAGAATACAAAGCATATGCACTCTTATGCAAGTGCATGAAGGACACGGGATCAAATGTCATTAAAAGATAAAATACTTTGATTTGTTTTGAAGAATGAAATGCACTTGACTTTGTCCCTTACTGTATGATTCAAACAATCTAAACTTGAAATGAAACAAAATCAATATTCACTCGAGGAGGTGGTAGCCTCACCTTAAACAAGACCTAGCTCTTTGTATGAGTGTGTGTGTCTGAACATGTGTTTGGGAGTGTTTATGATGGCAACATTTTGACCTTACTCGCTTTCTGCTAATTCCTACTTGAGAGGCGACGAGCACAACCTACATTTATTAAGAGGTCAATGGGCCTCATTCTCGATCTTTTTCTGTAATTCTTCAGAAATGTTTCTTACACGACTTCGCAAAAACAACGTAAGAGAAACGCTTCAGCTGCATTCCCGCACGCTTGAAAATGTGTTCATAAGCAGCCGAAGTCTTCTCAGCTGTGTTCCTTCCGAGTCGTTTCTTAGATTGATGCGCGTTCTCGTGAAAGTGGATTGCATACATACACGCCCCGCCAGGTCCTTATTAGGGCACGCAACAGCAATGACGTTTGCAGTCATTATCGACACAAGCAAAGAAAAAAACAGACAAAGACAAAACCAGACAAAATCATGTCTAAGCGCAAAGCAACAGGGGCAGAGACTTCCAGGAGAAGACCTAACTTCACGGGTGCAGAGGTGGAGGTTATGTTACAGGGAGTAGAGGAAAACAAAATAATACTGTTTAGTAGTGTAAACAAGGGGTACAAGCCCTCAGAAAAGAACCGGGCATCTGATGTGATTACGACCTTGGTAAACGTAGTGTCCGGGCACAATCGGATGTTGGCAGACGTGAAGAAAAAATCCATGTAACATGTGCGATTGCATTGTATGAGCCAAACCCCAATAAATGATTTACCCACTCATTTATTCACATCTGAAAATGATTTTGAAGCAGATTCGCAGCCGTCCACCAGCTCTGCCCAAACATTCCAGCTGTCCAGCAGCTCTGCCCAACCATCCCAGCCGTCCACCAGCTCTGCTCCACGACCCCAGCCGTCCACCAGCTCTGCCCGACCATCCCAGCCTTCCACCAGCTCTGCCCGACCATCCCAGCCTTCCACCAGCTCTGCCCAACCATCCCAGCCTTCCACCAGCTCTGCCCAACCATCCCAGCCTTCTACCAGCTCTGCCCAACCATCCCAGCCTTCCACCAGCTCTGCCCAACCATCCCAGCCGTCCACCAGCTCTGCTCCACGACCCCAGCCTTCCACCAGCTCTGCCCAACCATCCCAGCCTTCCACCAGCTCTGCCCAACCATCCCAGCAGCTCTGCCCAACCATCCCAGCAGCTCTGCCCAACCATCCCAGCAGCTCTGCCCAACCATCCCAGCCCAACCATCCCAGCTGTCCAGCAGCTCTGCCCAACCATCCCAGCAGCTCTGCCCAACCATCCCAGCCTTCCACCGGCTCTGCCCAACCATCCCAGCCTTCCACCAGCTCTGCCCAACCATCCCAGCCTTCCACCAGCTCTGCCCAACCATCCCAGCCTTCCACCAGCTCTGCCCAACCATCCCAGCCTTCCACCAGCTCTGCCCAACCATCCCAGCCTTCTACCAGCTCTGCCCAACCATCCCAGCCTTCCACCAGCTCTGCCCAACCATCCCAGCCGTCCACCAGCTCTGCTCCACGACCCCAGCCTTCCACCAGCTCTGCCCAACCATCCCAGCCTTCCACCAGCTCTGCCCAACCATCCCAGCAGCTCTGCCCAACCATCCCAGCAGCTCTGCCCAACCATCCCAGCAGCTCTGCCCAACCATCCCAGCCCAACCATCCCAGCTGTCCAGCAGCTCTGCCCAACCATCCCAGCAGCTCTGCCCAACCATCCCAGCCTTCCACCGGCTCTGCCCAACCATCCCAGCCTTCCACCAGCTCTGCCCAACCATCCCAGCCTTCCACCAGCTCTGCCCAACCATCCCAGCCTTCCACCAGCTCTGCCCAACCATCCCAGCCTTCCACCAGCTCTGCCCAACCATCCCAGCCGTCCACCAGCTCTGCTCCACGACCCCAGCCTTCCACCAGCTCTGCCCAACCATCCCAGCCTTCCACCAGCTCTGCCCAACCATCCCAGCTGTCCAGCAGCTCTGCCCAACCATCCCAGCTGTCCACCAGCTCTGCTCCACGACCCCAGCTGTCCACCAGCTCTGCCCAACCATCCCAGCTGTCCACCAGCTCTGCTCCACGACCCCAGCTGTCCACCAGCTCTGCCCAACCATCCCAGCTGTCCAGCAGCTCTGCTCCACGACCCCAGCTGTCCAGCAGCTCTGCCCAAACATCCCAGCTGTCCAGCAGCTCTGCCCAACCATCCCAGCTGTCCACCAGCTCTGCCCAAACATCCCAGCTGTCCAGCAGCTCTGCCCAACCATCCCAGCTGTCCACCAGCTCTGCCCAAACATCCCAGCTGTCCAGCAGCTCTGTCCAAACATCCCAGCTGTCCACCAGCTCTGCCCAAACATCCCAGCTGTCCAGCAGCTCTACCCAACCATCCCAGCTGTCCAGCAGCTCTGCCCAACCATCCCAGCTGTCCAGCAGCACTGCCCTACCATCCCAGCTGTCCAGCAGCTCTGCCCAACCATCCCAGCTGTCCAGCAGCACTGCCCTACCATCCCAGCTGTCCAGCAGCTCTGCCCAAACATCCCAGCTGTCCAGCAGCTCTGCCCAAACATCCCAGCTGTCCAGCAGCTCTGCCCAAACATCCCAGCTGTCCAGCAGCTCTGCCCAACCATCCCGGCTGTCCAGCAGCTCTGCCCAAACATCCCAGCTGTCCACCAGCTCTGCTCCACGACCCCAGCTGTCCACCAGCTCTGCCCAACCATCCCAGCTGTCCAGCAGCTCTGCCCAACCATCCCAGCTGTCCAGCAGCTCTGCCCAACCATCCCAGCTGTCCAGCAGCACTGCCCTACCATCCCAGCTGTCCAGCAGCTCTGCCCAAACATCCCAGCTGTCCACCAGCTCTGCCCAACCATCCCAGCTGTCCAGCAGCTCTGCCCAACCATCCCAGCCGTCCACCAGCTCTGCCCAACCATCCCAGCTGTCCACCAGCTCTGCCCAAACATCCCAGCTGTCCACCAGCTCTGCTCCACGACCCCAGCTGTCCACCAGCTCTGCCCAACCATCCCAACTGTCCAGCAGCTCTGCCCAATCATCCCAGCTGTCCACCAGCTCTGCCCAACCATCCCAGCTGTCCAGCAGCTCTGCCCAAACATCCCAGCTGTACAGCAGCTCTGCCCAAACATCCCAGCTGTCCAGCAGCTCTGCCCAACCATCCCAGCCTTCCACCAGCTCTGCTCCACGACCCCAGCCGTCCACCAGCTCTGCTCTGCGACCCCAGCCGCCCACCTATGCTGCCACGCGTCCACCCAGGACTCGTGGCCATGCCATTACCGTAGAGATTCTCGACAGCCAGGCCCAATGTTTTTTTTACAGGAACAGACCGGGCAGGCCTTGAAAACCGTCCTTTTCCTCTCTTCTCTGTTTTAGACAAAAACATATTTGGAAACTGCCTACAAAAGGAGACAAACAAGATAGCATTAACAAAAATAATGGAACTCTCATTTTTATTCATAAAATAAATGTAATTGTTTCCCACTGGATGGCCATATTGTCTTAAAGTTTGCCATCTTCAGTCTTACCTCTTTAATGACTGGTTTACGCTTGAAGTCATGGTGGGGGTCTGACAGGTAACATTAGTTGTAGAGTTGGGGAGGATGCCGGGTTGTAGAGCTGGAGGAAGGCTATGAGAAGTATTGGCTGCCCTAGTCAGAGCAGTAAACAAAGCCTGAGCCATGTTCTACACCATGTTCTGTTATTTAAAATATGGTACAAATTCCCATTCAAAATATTGTTACAAAGAGATATGGAATTATTATCTTATATCGAACGACACTGCCGCCTATCATTTCACTGTCGAAAGCTAGTTAGTTAGCTAGCTCCATTGTTTGGTACAGCTAACAGTAGCTAGCTAATTAACAAGAGCCAAAGTAGTAAGGTAATGCAATTACAATCACTTCTCTTAGCAAAGTTACACATTGTATTAGCTAGCTAGCTGGTTTACTATCTCGCTGTTAAGCGAGTAAGGCATTTTCAAGCGATTTTTACTTACTGTCGAAGGCACAGCATCAGGAGGCGATCCTTGTCCAGCCATGGCTTTAAGAATCTGATAGTGCCCTAATGGCGGCAAAATCCTTGAACACGCTGGCGTACAACCATCAAGGCAGAGGACAACACTGCCACCTACCGGATAGGTTGGCACTGTCAAAAAGGAGGCGGTGAGGCTTGAATTTGTGGATCAGAAAGCCATTTGTGTGTTGATCACAAAAGACCAAAAAGAATGTCTCAAAATTACATCATAGGAAGAAGGATTGCAAGCGTGTATTGGGCGACTCACAAATGCAGATTCAACACTTCACACGCGAATTGTAGATTTACAAATTACACCCCATTAGAAATGGACACACGAAATGTAAAAAAAAAAAAAAAAAAGTATTTTAAGAAATTACAAACGATATATTTACGAATGGACATCTATGTGAACAAATCATAGCACATTTAGGTAAATGCCAACTTACAAACCACGAGTAAGAATTTAGTTTTTGTGGATCGCAAAACACATTTGTAAATCGTAAAACATTTTTGGATCATGGTTTTTGCATTTACGAATACTTTTGAGAGATATCTCTCTCCTACGGTGTTCATTTTAGGACATCGTCAACCAAAATACTCAACAGTAATTAAACAACTGTACTGATATTAAATGTACTACTAACATGCCCTTATCAAATTAAAGCCAGTGACATGAGTATTTTGGTTGATTTCACAATGTATAGGCTACTGACAGTTTTCAATTTTTTGGTGTATTGTTTATAGACTGCTTGAAAGTGTATATCATTTTGATCACTTTGTTTATGAGCAAAGGAAAAAACAGGATTTTGAGCACAGGTAAAACTGTTTTGAGGCGAAAGTTTCATTTTTTTGAGAGGATTCAGAGGTTTTGTAAATAGTGCTTGAAGACGAGGTTTTGTGTTTAGAGTTTAGATAAAATGAGTGACTGTTTCAAGAAATGTGTTTTAGCAATCGTAAAAAACTGTAAATGTACTACTAACATGCCATTATCAAATGACAATTGACAAAGTGAGAATGACAATTGACAAAGTGAGAATGACAATTGACAAAGTGAGAATGAAAATTGACAAAATGAGAATGACAATTGACAAAGTGAGGATGAGAACTGACAATGAGAATGGCAAATGACAAAGTGAGAATGACAATTGACAAAGTGAGATTGACAATTGACAAAATGAGGATGACAATTGACAAAGTGAGGATGACGCCTGAGAATGGCATTTGAGACTGAGATCTGACGATGTCCTAAAATGAACACCGTACTTTCCATACAACTAGCTCTGCCTGCTTTGCTTCTACAAACGGTGAGCCATCATGTACCACAGCAGCCAATATCCGAGACACTGACGAAGCGCAAGATACTGAAATTGTTCTTTGCCCAGGGCCTCCAATTTGCTAAAACCACCCCTGTTACTGTCTTTGGATGACACACAAAAAAATACTTTTGTTTACTTTCAAATCTAGTGTACTAGACATAACCAGGGTTCCCACGCTTGCCTTGAAAAAAAATTCCATGCTACCTCCTGATTTTCCAGGTACCATATAAAGTGATGATCTATAGGCCCCTGAAGCGCCCCCCTTCCCTCACACACACAACCCCCTAGAACACCTGACTACTTACTTGATTTAAAAGATGTGTCAGTCAAGTCTACATTGTAAATGCTTAGAGATTATGTCTTTTTTATAATATTCATGCATGAAATAATGCAACAAGCTGTAGATGAACAATCAACTGTGAGGTTGACCTATGCTAGAAGTTGGCTAGAAGTCTCTCTCTCTCCCTACACCGATCCCCTGCCTGTCTCTCTCTCTCTCCACCAATCACCTGTCTCTCTCTCTCTCTCTCTCTAGCTCCACCGATCCCCTGTCTCTCTCTCCCTTCACCGATCCCGTTACTTTCACCCCAGTGTGCTGGTGTACGGCCCTCAGAAAGCAGTGTGCTGGTGTACGGCCCTTAGGGACACGTTTCTAACCCAGCTCCCACGGCCCTCTCTTCCTCCCGTCCCTGCTGAGACCTGCATGTGCTTGCTAACCATCATTAATGAATCCACGTTCAAAACAAACTCCCCTAAATGTGGTGAATAACACGGTTTTAGGAAAGGTCAATGAGTAAAACTGCATATGGGGATCAAACATAGTTCTAGTATTTTAAAAGCAAGGTAAAAATCAGCAAGTTGCAGCCAGCTAGTTAGCAAGATTGCACTGCTTGCTACCGAACATTGATAAACCCAGGTTTACCGCACAGTTAAAACAATAACCCTAACTTGCGTAAGATGTTTCACTGTAGATGTCAAGGCTCCCATGTTGGCTGGGAAATGTATGTATTTGACCCTTCTATTGAGATCGCGAGTAACGTTTCTTGGCTATATTCCCGAAGTCCACCAATCCGAAACTATACTTTTAAAGTCCATTTCACCAGGTTGCCTGCATCAAATTCCAACATCCAATATACCAGAAAGGATGCCAAGAGCATGCTCTACATCTACAACATGGGATCATCCATTTCTATCAACAGTAAAAGCTGTTCACATGTAAAGGTTTTTATAAACGCATCTTAATTCTGTGCTCAATAGTACTATTTTTCACATCATCCAATAAAATTTTCCAGGACAACTGTTTCAATTTCCATGTAAGTGTTCACTTTTGCCCAGTTTCCATGACTTTTCAAAACCTGGAAAATGAAAAAATAAATTCCATGTTTTCCATGGTTTCCAGGTACCGTGGGAACCCTGAAGGGGGTATATGACCTAAGACTGTAATACTTCATATTGAAATTACATGATTTTTGAAGTACATGGGTACTCCAAATATTATCATCGTTGACTCACCGGATGTGCTTCTGGCAGTCAGCAACTCCAGTGATGACCATGCCATTGGACATGCTTCCACAATCCGTCATGATTATGATGGCTTGCTACAATGTGTTCCAGTCACGTATCCCAAATGTATTGCAACGCTATTGTCAGTAATACAATCAAAGGTACTCAAAGATGCTATTCACAACAGTGCTATGACCACATCATATAAGAAGGTGCTTACTGATTGGCAAGAATTCTTTCAAACCTAGTCTGTCTCCCTCTCTATTTGTCAACCTCTCTATGTATGTCACTTTTCTCTATGTCTATCTCCCTCTCTTCATTAACTCAATAAAACACTTAATAAAACAGTGATAAATAATATTTTATGACAAGTTTCCTGATTTTAAGAGCTTGTGGTCTGATTCTAAGTTACTTAATGCTTAAGAAGTACTCCAGGCTGAGTGATAACAGACTTTGGAAGTTCCTGACTTGAAATCAGTGTTGTCTAAATTTTACTCTTATTTAAAGGCACAATATGCAAAAATTATGCTTCAGGATTAGGGTTAGGATAAGCAGTTTAACCTTAAAATAACAGCTTAAAAAAAATTGGGGCGCTACAATGACTTTTAATATGGAGAATTGCGTCCGTGCCGATGCCCGCCGAACTGACTTTGATTACCTTTTGCCGATCTAGTAAGTAGCTTATTTGCCGTCTTGCTTAGTCTTGTGTTGCACAGTGTAAGGACAGTCGTTGAGTAATTAGTTTGTCATAATGTCAGTCAGCACATTTCAAGAGATTTCGTTAGTTTTAAAGATTTTGTGGCCTTATGTAAAAGCCTGAATTGTCTCTTATTTCAAGTACTAATGCAGTTAGTTAGCAGTTCACTAGATTTGAGTGACATCAAGCTTATTTTGAAGTAACTACATGGTTTGAAATTAGTGGAATTAGTCTTTTTTCAGGACATTCTGTGCTTTTGGAGTAATTGTGCAGCCTGAATTGTCTCTTATTTCAAGTACTAATGCCTCAGAAGTTCACTAGATTTGAGTGACATAAGGCTTATTTCGAGGTAACTACATGGTTTGCAATGAGTGGAATTAGTCTTATTTCAGGACATTCTGTGCTTTCAGAGTAATTGTGCAGCATGTCTTTTTTTATGAAGTCTTAACAAGCCAAATTTGCTTAAAGGGATAGTTCGGGATTTTTGACATGAATCTGTATGGCATCCCCATCACCAGTGTCATGCAATCACACTGACTTACCCCTGGCAGCGTCCTGTGAGCAGAGTTCTCGTCCAGCTTTGGTCAAGCCGAAAGTAGTCCGGCAGGTTTGCTAGACCCAGCAAAATAAAACGTTTCTCTTCCCAAAACATTATGTGTTCAAAAGAGTGATATATTTGCATCCCAAAAACATGGTAGTGGAAAAAGTCACACCTCGTTATCACTTGGGCCTATTTTCTCTCTGTTCGTATCAGTACGCGCGATACCGCAACCTGACAGCTAGGGCCTACCTGTTTGATTTGTGATTGTTTACTACTCGGGAAGATGTCTGATTACGAGAGCGACCAGGAAAACATCGACTTCCACTCAGAGCCAAGGGGATATCTTTATGAACCCGAGTACACTGACGATGAACTTCGACAAATGGAGTTAGATCGGGCAGAAAGAGAGAGGGTGGACAGAGAAGTGATGGAAGCTGAAGCTAGAGCCACAGCTGGAGCTGCGATATCCAGGGTGGCCGACAAATCCTGGTGTACTTGTTGCAAGTGCGAAATAATGCAGAGGTGGAATGCTACTGCTGCCACGAGTGGGATTTAGTTATGCCCCAGATACAAGACCTTTCCATTAATGAGGATGTCGGTGGGGCTGCTGCTGTCTGCATCACAAACAACAGTGACTTCCCTGCCCTCCTAAATGAAGGTGTCTTGGGAACGTTCTTCCATGTTCCCAAGATCAACTGGAAGAGGCGTCCCAGACCAGCTGGATCCGATGGCCAGTTGTCTGCAGAGTAAGTGTTGACTCCTCACTTAGGTGTTGTAGGCCTACAGGTTGTTTATATTTTAGATCGTTATAAAAGTGCTCAATTAGGCCTATGCATTGACTTGTTAGGACATAATGTGTGTATTTAGTAGTCTAATAGGCTAGGACATAGGAATATGAGTAGTCATAATAATGTTATAACATTATGGTGTTGCACAGGCATAGCTTTATTATTTCATTTCCTTAGAACTTCATTTGTGTAGCAGAGATTTGTAAGACAGCCTCCTGAGCTTCACCATGTCGGTAGGCCTCTCCCACTTTACTATAGGCCTACTGTCCTAAGCAGTATATTATCCAAATTCTGCAATAGCCAGAAATGTGGTTGCGTACATGTTGTTGTTACCATTTCCTGATAACAAAATTTGTTTCATTCACTTCATCTAAATGTATTTATATAGCACATCATCACAACTGACAAAGTGCGTTCAAATACACTTACACACATTGTATTGTCATATCAAGTATGCACCAACTTATGTTGTTTACTATTTCAGACAGTACAGGCTGATCGCCTATCGCATCGTCATGGAATGGGGTCTAAAAGGAGAGAAGCTTGGTCCAGGCAACAGGAGAGTTCTTCCTTCCTGTGTGTTTGAGCTAATAAGAAGAACTTATCCATCACCAACTGGGCAATATGCAGGTGTCAAAGAATCAGCGGATGCACAGCAATTGTTTTAGATATTTTACTTCACACGTTCTAGATGTTTTACTTATAGAAGTTTTACTGTTGTTCTACATTTTCTACCGTTGTTCTGATTTTCTACAAATTATTTACACTAAAAATGTTACAAATTATTTACACTAAAAATGACTAACATTAAAAAAAAAAAAAAAAAAAAAACTATGTTCACCAAGACATCAGTTGTAATGGTTTTGATCACGCTTACAGTACGATAAGAAAATAGGGGGATAATAATGAAAAGTAAAACAATCACAAATACAGTTTTTTTTCAGTCTCAGACATCTGTATCACCTGTATCATTGAATGCCTTGAATGCCTTTATTGTCACTGTACTTTGCCATACAAAGAAATTGGGAGCGCTACTCCACTAGGTGCATAAATACAATAAATAATCATTACAAGACATATAAAACACAATAAATACAATAATAAAAAAAAAAACAGTAAAAGGAGCAATGACCAGGTAGTGCAACTTATTAAAGTGCAAGAAGTGACAGTAAGTTGCTGTGTTTAGCTATGTTTGTTTAGGGAGACTATTGCGTTTTGGAAGAAGCTATTTTTAAATCTTGTGGTACGGGATTGTATGGACCTATAACGCCTACCAGAAGGTAACAATTGAAACAAGTGGTGGCCGGGATGAGTATTGTCCTTGATGATGTTCTTGGCTCTTGAGAGGGTCCGGCTAAGTGCAATATCGGACGGGAGGGAGGGGGCAACCAATGATTTTTTTCTGCAATTTGTATTATTCTTTGTAGAGCTGTTTTGTCTGCTGCAGAACATGCAGGAAACCACACAGAGATGCCGTATGACAGGATGCTCTCAATGATGGATCTGTAAAAGGACACCAGCAGCTTCGTATTCAAGTTGTTTTTCTTCAGTATCCTGAGGAAGTGAAGGCGCTGCTGTGCTTTTTTAATACTTGCTGTGGTGTTAGTTGCCCAAGAGAAACAGTCTGTGATATGGATGCCCAGGAATTTGAATGAGTTGACTCTCTCCACACCCTCACCATTTATGAGGAGAGGTTGGGGGGAGGTGTTGTGTTTTCTGAAGTCAATTATGAGTTATTTTGTTTTTGTGGTATTTAGGATGAGGTTATTGGCTGAGCACCACTCAGACAGATTCTGAACTTCCAGTCTGTAGGCGGACTCGTCCCCGCCCGTTTTAAGTCCGACCACAGTGGTGTCATCTGCAAACTTTATGATAGAGTTAGTAGGGAATGTTGGTAGACATTCAAAGGTGTATAGTGAATAGAGGAGAGGAGTCAGCACACAGCCCTGAGGTGAGCCGATGCTAAGTGTGATGGTGGAGGAGAGGTGGGGGTCAATTCTAACAGTCTGTGGGCGGTTTGACAAAAAGTCTTTCATCCAGCTGCAGGTAGATGGGGGTAGTCCGAGGGTCAGCAGTTTGTTGATTAGGATGTCGGGGATGATTGTGTTAAAGGCGGAGCTATAATCCACAAAAAGCATCCTTACATAACTGTCTCTCTGTTCAAGATGGTTGAGGGCAGCATGGAGGGTAATGGATAAGGCATCATCTGTGGACCTATTAGCCCTGTATGCAAACTGATGATTGTCCAAGGAGTGAGGGAGACTGGCTTGTACATGTTTGAGTACGTCTCTCAAAGCACTTCATTATGAGAGGGGTAAGGGCCAACGGGTCTGTAGTCTGCTAGGCTGTTTGATGATGATGATGATTTCTTGGGTATAGGGATGATAGTTGCTGATTTCAGAGAGGAAGGGACAATGGCCTGAGCGAGAGATATGTTGAAAATGGTGGTAAATACAGCAGAGAGTTCATCACAACATGCTCTAAGTACCTTCCCAGGTACCCCATCAGGGCCAGCAGCCTTCCTGGGATTCACTGCTTTGAGAACCTGTCTCACTTCGAGTTGTTGGACAGTGAGAACAGAAGTGTCAGTGACCACAGGAGGCGATGAAGCAGAGGTGCTCTTGGTCTCAAAACGGGCAAAGAAGTTGTTAAGCTCTACTGCCAGCAGGGCACCATTTGCTGTTGTTACTGTTTTTTTCCTGCCCTGATAGTAAGTGAGGTGTTGTCCCCTGCCACACTCATCTCGGTCGTTATCCGAGACATGATTTTCAATTTTCTCTTTGTAGGCTAGTTTGGCAGTCCTGATTCCCCTCTTCAGATCAGTCCTAGCAGTGGAGTATAGGGCTATGTCCCCTGACCTGAAGGCTCGGTCCTGCGCTTTGAGATGTTTGTGTACTTCTGAAGTCATCCAAGGTTTCTGGTTAGGAAATACCCTGATGCGTTTGTTTAGTCACATTGTCAATGCAGGTCTTTATATAAAAAAAGAACAGTTTCTGTGTACTCTTGGAGAGCCCCTTGTTCAAAAAGGGACCATTCAGTGCTTGAGAAGCAGTCTTGGAGTTGTGACAGCACCCCCTCTGGCCATGTTGTGATGGTTTTAGTACATGGCTTCGTTGTCCTCCTAAGAGGGGTGTAGACAGGGAAGAGGAGCAGAGAGAGGTGATCTGAGAGCCCCAGGTGAGGGAGGGGCACTGCCCTGTAGGCATGCTTTAAGTTACAGTAGACGTGGTCAAGAGTGTTATTTCCCCTGGTGGCGCAGTTCACATACTGAGTGAATTTGGGGAGTACTGACTTCAAGTATGCCTTATTAAAATCACACGCAATCACATGGACTCCGTTCGGGTGAGTTTTCTGCTTCTTACTGATTGTTTGGTAGAGGTGAACCAGGGCCGAGCTAACGTCAGCGTCCGGTGGAATATAGACTGCTGTTATTATTACTACTGTTAGCTCTCTCGGTAGGTAGAAGGGTCTGCACAGCACTGACAGAGACTCCAGATCACGGGAACAGTGACTGTCTATAACGCGGCTCTGCTCGCACCAATTGTCATTCACATACACCACAGCCCCCCTCCTCTTCTCTTACCGGTGTCCCTGGATCGGTCCTGTCTGTGTAGCGTTCTGTCAGTCAGCTCGACAGCGGTGTCGGGGATCGAACAGTTAAGCCAAGTTTCGGTGATTAACATTGCGTTGCAGTTCCGAATTGAGTTATGTAAGATTCATGATCAAGCAGCTGCTGTGACCACCAGCAGAATATCCAAAAGGGTTATCTTATCATGGTCACAAAGGAAAAGTCCCCACACTGGGGGAAGGTATGAACACTATGTTTGTTATGCATGTGGAGAAAAGGGTCACATTGCAAGACATTGCCAAGACAGAGTGGGAAGACATCAAGGCATTGTCTGTCATTCATGTGGTAAAGAGGGAAACATAGCGAGGAACTGTAGAGATAACAGACCAGAAAAGCAGAACCTTGTTTGTTTTTCTTGTGGAAAGAGGGGCCACAAAGCCATAAGGTGTTACTCTTCACAGACAAGAAGGGAAAGCTACAAAAGACCACGAGAGGAACCTATTCACACCTGGCCAGACAAATCACTGCAAGAAGACAATGACTGTAGCTCAGACACAAGCAGCCAATACATCGGAATTCCAAATGATGTTGATAGTAGCACACTTTGAAAATGTGTGCTGTATCAAAAAGGGGGTAGTTGTAATCCTGTTTTAATGTTGTGTTTTGATTACGTTTGTGTTGTAATGCTGTGTTTTGATTATGTTTGTGTTGTTGATACCTGTTGGATGTGTGGACATTCTTGTGGGGAAAGGGGGGGCAACGTTATTTTTTTTCTTTCTTTTATATGGGCCATTCTACCGAATTCGTGTAATATGCAGTCCCTCAACAATAAAAACTATTTACAAAACAATTAGGTATTTAGGCATAGATATTAACTAAGAAAATGTTATTGTCTATATAAACCCAATGCATTAAATGAGCTAGTGATAAGCTAAATATATACAAAATCATCATTTATAGGGTACTTTCTATTGGGAAGTAGCTGTCCCCAACCCTGACATCTAAATTTCAATGCCTGTAAATAACACTTTTCAATTTTTTTAGATTTTTTTCAATGATCTAATTTCAAAGATCTTTATGATTGGGTTGAAACAGAACTTGGAATATTTAGATTTATTGTGGGTTTAATTTTTAAATCAATTAACTATACTCAAAAAATCATGTCCCTAGTTTTCATGTCACTACCGAATCACAAGAGTTTTAGTCCATTGGCTGAGCCTGTGTTTTAGCCACGACCCTGCATTTTTGACCATGCAGTAACACTGCATCCCTGTCCCTCATGGTTGAATGGTAAGTAGCTAAATCCCATAGTTTTTATATAAATATGTTCCAAAGTCTGAAAATTGACGTGTAACCTTAAGAATTGTCACTACTGAAACCCATGTTTTCTTCAATTAAGTAAAAGTTAGTATGTGTGTACACCTGTTCAAATATTTGTTTGCAAGCCGTGTGCTTGCTAGAATTCTTTATTTATGCTTAAAGTTAGCTAGAATTGTCACTACCGAAACATATGGTAGCGACCTGATGATTTCGGTAGTGAAAAAATGAAATGGTAAGTAGTTCAATCCCATAATTTTTAAATAAATGTGTTGTGTGGACTAAAGGGCGGCCCAGAGCACCTTTTGGAAGATTTTGGGAGGGAAATGAACATCCATCCAACAGTGCAGTCACTACCGAAACACTGGATGTCACTACCGAAACAGTGCAGCACTACCGAAACACAGGATGTTTTGTAAAAAATTAAGTATATTGAGTAATCAACTAAAATGTTATGATACTGATTGGATTAATATATGTTCAATTTCATTAATCAACAACTCTGGAATCAATATCAATTTGCATTTTACAAAGAAATATTGCACTTAGATTCTGATGAATTGTATAAATTGAATTTGAAAATTTGGTAAAAAATTCATTTTTATGGATTTCATTGTGAAAACCTTCAAGAAATATTTGTAAAAATACTCTTCAGAGAAGGGAAGGAAACACAATCTGAACAGGTCAATAATAATACTTTTTTACTATAGTAAATGTGATGTTTGGATGTCGGTAGTGACATTTTTTGGAAGAGGAAAAACATTCCAACACATTTTGAAGATACAATATAAAAATTGACTGTTCTTTTACTAGATATGTGTACTTTAGATATGGTACAATATACATACGGACAAAGTTTTGGGAATAAAACATAAAAAAATTCAAAATATTTCCGACCTGACTTTGCACCAATTCGGTAGAATGGCCCATATACAATTTCAGACACCAGATGACCAACCCAATGTAAAGGGATACCACTTGTGGAAATGGAACCTGTGGGGCCGGAGTCCACTTGGGTGACCAGAGCGCCAAGGGTCAAGAGGCTCGAGGTGTGGACAAGGGCCACCACAAAGCAGAACTGGGACCAACAAGAAAAACTCAGACGGCCACCACACAACAGATTTCTACAGACCAGGAATCCAAAGGACCTGACACCATACATGGATCTGAGATCCACAAGCCCAGAGATGCACCTTAAGAGATTGACTGATGGAATGAAATGGACCACAACTGATGAAGACAATAAAGAAAACAACCCAATGAATATCCAAAGATCTTCAGAGCTTCATCTGCTGAAAGGTGAAAGGCACACTCAATAGAGTGCATGGACAAGAAAGACAATGAGAGAATCAGAGAGCGTCTTCTCTGAAATTTGATAAAGTGATTTCTCCAGGACAAATATGCATATCCACAACTGGTGTCCATATCCTTACCCGAACGAACACACAATACACGAACACACACAACACTCAACACAGACACACAAACAAAAACGGAAAGATGAAAAGAAGATGTATGCTATGATGTTTGATAACAATTGGGACCATTTACATTTATATTTACTTGTGTTTAGGATGCCTTTGTGTTTTGCTCAATTATCTTAGACTGTCTCCTTGGCTAGGGTGGTTCTCAAATGCTTCTCCAAACCTGATAAAAGATATTTATCTTATAGTATCAAATTACAGAAGTACCCCCTGATAAGTTACCTATTGGGACTGGGAGATGACCAGTGTATGCGAGGGTGATGAGTCCAATGACGGGTAAGACTCCCTAATGGCCACAGAGGGGGCAACCTAAAGCAGGGCATCACCGCCACTGGGCAACTCTGTGAAAGATATGACTCTGAGAAAGAAAGTTGATGTGATGCTATGTATGGCTTCATAGCATCAAGGAGTGGACTGTAAGATTCATGATCAAGCAGCTGCTGTGACCACCAGCAGAATATCCAAAAGGGTTATCTTATCATGGTCACAAAGGAAAAGTCCCCACACTGGTATTGCTCAGACACCTGGGGTCAGGAAGCAAACTGAGGTGTGAGTGACTGCAATTAATCATAGTATGGGAATGGGGGTGGCCATTGAGAACCATCTCAGACAGAGAAACCAGATTATCAGATACAACAACAAAAGGTTGCCAGACCTGTTTGCATTACAAGCCTAGGTCATTTACATTAGAAGCCTAGGACTAGGAGTGGTCTTAAAAACAGTATATATGGCTTGAATTGTGGATGCTTGTTATTCAGTGCTACACCGCTGAATCCGGAGTAGGTTACTTCGTCACTGCACATTACTGGAATAAAGATTGCTGCATCAGAAACAAAGAAACTTCCTTCATATCTTACAGTTATTTGCGCCTAGGGATAGCTCCAGATCGCTGATCTTGTTGACAATGGACCTGGCGTCGGAGAGGAAGAGGCTGGGGATCGGTGTTCTGTGTGGGTCTCTGCGTAGTCTGACCCGGAGACTCGCTCTGCAGCCCCGCTTCTGTTTTCTCTCCCGCCGGCGCCTGCGTCGTTTTTCTGGGATAACAATCCATGGGGAGCCCGATTCTCTGGTAATGGAGTCAGGGATGTTATGGGTCAGAAAGATGACGTTACTGCCCTGCTACTGGCAACTCCAATGTTTAACCATTCCTGACGACTATAGGACTTTGTTGACTGATACAAATCTATCAGTAACAGCGACCAAACAAACACAATTAAGCACCAACTTGGAGAGCAAAGAGCCGCTGCACTCGCGCGCGCCGCCATCCAGAAACAGACCTGAGTCTGTATCAACATCTGTATCACCAGTATGTTTAGTTGGAAAACGTGATGCATGTTCTGCAACCAAGTCAGCCTTGTTTGGCTTTGGAGTGGGAGCAATGTTGGCCGGTATGCTGACAGGAGGATGGATGTGGAAAGCTGGATCTCCAAGCCTGACATTCTTGTCAAGCCGCCGTTGAATGACCCGTTCCACCAATCCTTTACGGAACTCCTGCACTGTTGGCTCATACAGCTTCCTTGCAACCCACTGGTTTGATTGCCTTGAGTGAATGACATTGTACTTTTCCTGTCCTGGGAATGAGAAGAGTGAGACAAGAATGATGAGGATAGTTTATGTCCATTACATACTGTGATTTGTGTGGCCCGTGACTTGAGGAATGATGAGAGTAAAAAAGCTGTAACTAACTTACAAAGACAAAATTATAAGATGAAGGCCATCTATCTGAAAATTACATAAATCTGAGGTCAAACAAAGTGTGTGGGGGGGGGGGGGGGTCTGCAGAGGCCCGAGTGCTGCAGTTATCCCTTAGTCTAGTTGATGAGAAGTAGCCCAGTTCGTCATAACTCTATGGTTCTTGGCCTTGAGCACCAACCAGGCTCAGGCGCAGACATTTTTCTTTCAGGTGTGCGTTCATGGACAGAAATACCATTTCAAAAGTGTCAGCGCAAACCTTTCTATTGTGTAATTTCAAGTAAATATCTTGCTTTCTTTTCCTTTTTTGAGATCTGATACATTGCATCTTTTGTCTTACTTTGACCTTTTGGCATTTTCTGCAAATAAATGGGACAATTCACTAGTTTATAGAAGTAAACAAACAAGTTTTTTTTTACTCTAATACATACTGTAAATAAGTAGTCAAATAATAATAAAGATATTTTTGAAATGGTATTTCTTTCCAGAGCTGTGTGTGTGTGTGTTTGCATACTCACCAGATTGAGTACGGTCATGCTGACGGACAACATTGTGGTTGTGGTCAATTATACTCAGCTGGAGCCTTGCTTGCATGGTGACATATGTGAAATGGCGCCTCTTCTCTGCGTACTTCAGCATAGAGCTGTGTAACACTTCAAGGGCCCCTGAAAGAAAAAATCATCTGTACTCCTGCTCATTTTCTTCCCAGCGGTGGATACCACACACATGGTAAAGGATAGAGGTCCACTGGTGTTTCAACTCCTATTTGAGGACAATTATACACTGCTTAGTAATTTTTCAGGTACATTTTAGACACAGAGGGCCTGATTTACTAATATGCGAGCGCTGCTTAATCTGCGTTCGCAAATTAACGCACAGTGTTTTTGCGCATTTTACTTGGTATTTATCAAACCAGATCGCGCTGGGCAATCTGTGTTTACTCCGCCCTATATAGGGCCTGATTTACTAACACTGCGACCGCTGCTTAAACTGCTGTCGCACATTAACGCATTTTCCGTGGTATTTATTTAGGAAGAGAAAATGAAGGTTCAGCAACTGATGGAATGGAATGTGATTGCAGGGTGGAGGGTTGGATGTCTCTCTGATCTGGTCCAGTAATTTAAGTATTGCGTGGCTGGTTAACCTGTACCGTCTAATGATTTGTGGTTCGCTTAACTGAAAATGTGTTATACGAGTTGAAAAAACTATTTCTGTGCGCTGTCTCTGTCTTCTCCTTGCTCTTATAACTGCTGCCATATCAATGTTCAGACTCAATGAAGATGCGCTTCCTGTTAAGACGTGCTTTTATGCAGTGGGAATCCAGGACATTTTTACTGGGGTGGCTAAGATCAGACACAAAAAAGTCTGAGGTGGCCATGGAATAACGGAATTATACACACACGTGTGTAGAGAGAGAGAGAGAGAGAGAGCGAGATGGGTAGTAACTCATTCATTCAATACATGGGTTTACCGTTTGTAAACAATCCCTGGCTGCGCACTGTTAAACCTCTGATTGTTGGAAACTGCTGTCACTCAAAAAATGCGCTCACATGGTTGGCTGCTAAGCATCTTGCCCCTCCTCACATTGTGAATGTTTGTAAACAGAAAACCTATCTACAGAGTAATCATGGGCCTATACAACAAGGCTGGTTCAGGAGTAAACCAGGTTAAGTTAAGAGGTAAATCATCTAATAGAAGAGCTTGAAGCTGAACCAGCTTTGTAGTATTGACAGTTGTTTTTTTTTTTTTTTAATGTTCTTTAGAAGACATAAACTGAAACATTGGCTTTGATTCAGCATACAACAACTTTATTTAAATAAAATTGTTAAGATTGCAACAAACAAAACAATATACAATTAAGAACCATAATGTAAAACTTTGATCAATATATGTAATATATTTTAAACAAAGTGCAAAAGAGGTAGCCATTTGTATATTTGTCTCATTCTCCTGCCTCAAAATCCTGAACCATATGTATGGTATACAACTATGAGACAATATATAACACTAGGACACTGTAAAACACTTCACATCCAGTGCAATGCCATGCATGAAAAACAAATGATAACTTAAGTGTTAAGGTGCGTCTTCATAATATAAGAGGTGAAATTGCACATAGTGTATATAACATGAACCAAACAAAGAATTTAGAACACATGGCCACTGTGTTCATCCATCTTACATCAGATGAATTCTCCTGTTTTGATGGTTGGTAGCAAAGATTTTAATAAACTTGTTCATATCAAGTAGTGATGGGAATTTCGATTCTCTTAGAAGATTCATAGTCCTTTGAGTGAATCACTAAAAAGATCCGAATCTTTTGAGTCCTTTGAATCTGAATCAGTAGAAATGTTGTCGCTGAATGAGCCCAGCAGCCCACTCCCTAGTGCCTAATGCGCACGCTCACAGCAAACCACTGTAATGCAGTTTTGAGGATATCCAGGGGAAATACGCAAACACACACACACACAGTAAGCCTAGATACATTGAACAAATTGTAACATGATAGGCTTGGCTGGTTAGGCAGCTTATCAAAATTAAATATGTAATTTCGTAAATTGTGAATGGATAATTATTTTTTTATTCTTACTTAATTTAATAATTTAATTGTCATGTTTACAATAAACAAATTTCAAGAAAATTGGTTCAGACGAGTTACAATCGATTTTGACTGAAAGAAGTCATCAAATTATTTAAGTCAGCTTATCTACCTTACCGCACGTTAAACACGGCCTGAAAGTAGCGTTAATGCTGTTACAAACGTAGAAAATTAATCTGACAACGGGCCTGCTTGCTGTATCAATCAATTGAGGTTGGGTGAAAGACTTACTCAAAGGACTCAGGTGAAATGGGTCGGACTCGTAGGCTATCCGGTTGGGTGAAAGACTAACTCAAAGGATTCAGGTGAAATGGGTCGGACTCGTATCCGGCTGGGTGAAAGACTAACTCAAAAGACTCAGGGGAAATGGGTCGGACTCGTATCCGGTTGAGTGATAGACTAACTCAAATGACTCATATTGAATGGGTCGGACATATTTGAATATTAAAAAGGATGCAAACATCGGAGATGTCGCCAACGCGACTATCAGTCTCAGATAGCAGTCACGTTGGCAACATCTCTGATGTTTGCATCCTTTTAAATTTCACCTGAGTCCTTTGAGTTAGTCTTTCATCCAGCCGGATACGAGTCCGACCCATTTCACCTGAGTCTTTTGAGTTAGTCTTACACCCAGCTGGATACGAGTCCGACCCATTTCCCCTGAATCTTTTGAGTTAGTCTTTCGCCCAGCCGGATACGAGTCCGACCCATTTCCCCTGAATCTTTTGAGTTAGTCTTTCACCCAGCTGGATACGAGTCCGACCCATTTCCCCTGAATCTTTTGAGTTAGTCTTTCACCCAACCGGATACGAGTCCGACCCATTTCCCCTGAATCTTTTGAGTTAGTCTTTCACCCAGCCGGATACTAGTCCGACCCATTTCCCCTGAATCTTTTGAGTTAGTATTTCACTCAACCGGATACGAATCCGACCTATGAATTCGCTCAGTCATGGATCTGGATCTGTGTACAGCTCTGTCTACAGGAAGTTCTTATTCAACAACGCAGCTCCGGGTCCGTATATCAATAGTTATGCTTAATCTAAGTTACTATGCAGGTGAAAAACGGATGGGTTAATGTTGTTATAGAGTTTGATGACATTCGTGCATTGTTTTAATAATGTCGTCCGTAGCAGCCAGAACCGAAAGATTCGGGTTAATTGAGACCACGGACTCGTGACTCATGGGTGAATGTAAGGATTCGGATCTTTGAATCCGATTGACTCAGATTCAACCACCACTAATATCAAGTGACTTTGCTCTTCTCGACTCAATGCTGAGGACACCCAGGTTGCTCAATCTGTCATCAATCATGCGCAAATGGGTCTTGATGAGCTTAAGAGCAAAGAAACTCCGCTCACATGCTGCACTGCTTACTGGGAGGGCTATGGCTATCTTCCACAGACGGAAAAGCTCATGAAAAACATCTTTATGAGGCTCCAGGAAGATGGCAAGTCCAACAATACCAGACAAATTTGGCATGCCGCTTTGTTTTTTCCTTTGCAAAAGCCTCCTTGTTTGATGGAGTTCATGACCCAGATCTTCAGAGTCACTTGCGTACATTTCTCCCAAGCGAAAGATTGCTGCCTCTTGGAAGAAGGTTTTACTTTTTGGGTCCAAAGCTTGTATTCCTCTCATAATGTCGCAATTGTCTTTCGAGAAGCGCCTATCTAATTCTCCAAGTATGGTGTCCACAATGGGGTAGAAGATTGTCCTCCTAAAGGCATCCTTGTCCCCATCATGGCATTTGCGCTGACCCCAAGTAGATGTTATTACAGACCCCCCAAGTCTGGAACTCACTTTTTGAGACCTCTTTTTCTCTGCACTTTGAATTGCTATGCTGCACGCTGTGGCAGTTTCCACAATGCTTGCCCACAGATTGTCAACAAATGTCTCATCTCTATACTCGTGAAGAGAGTCTTTCAGTGCAGTGACTAAATCCACTGCCATGGCAAGATCAAGCGAAGGAGACTGGAGCATGTCAGACAGGACTTTTGCATCCCCAAGGAGTTTTCGAAAGGTGGCAAGAAGACTGACAAAGCTTAAGTCCAGTTGAGTCAGCAAACCTCTTGCATCTACAGACCTTTCCCCATTATTCTCAGTTGCAATGTCATGCAGAACACGAAGCACAGCTGGTAATCGGTCCATTAGATTCTTGCAGGCCAAGTATCTACATGCCCATCTTGTGTCACTCAGCTTCTGCAACTCCCTTGGTGGACCTTCATGCATTTCCTTTTGCACATCTAGCCATTTCTGATGCACATAGGAGCCAGACATGTAGACATAAAGTTTTTGCAATAGTGCAAAAAAACAGTCAGCCTCTGGAACTGCCTTCAGTGTCAACTATCACTAAGGTCAGGCAGTGTGCATTGCGGTGCACATAAACTGCATGTTTGGCATCAGTTTTTATTCTGGCTGCCACTCCAGAGTGTCTCCCACTCATAACGGATGCTCCGTCATAGCCTTGTCCAACAAGATTGGATCTGTACTCAAGTCCATATCTCTCCAAGCAGTGGATGATTTTGTCCTTGAGTCCCTCTGCATCCAATCGTGTGGCTTGTTGAAAGTCCAGAACACTTTCGTGCACTGCCCCATTATAGTAGTATCTCAGTACCAGTGAGAGCTGCTCCTTCTTTTTCAGGTCTTTGGTTTCGTCAGCTATAACTGAGAAAACGTCACTTTCCTTCACTTCCTGAATGCTTTCATCACGAACCATGTTTGCCAAGCAATCCAAGATTTTTGAATGCCTTGGCTTGTGTACTTGGCATTCTGCGCTCCTTTCATTTTCTTTTCGACCACTGGGTCATACTTTGCAATCATTTCTAATATTTCTAAAAAGTTCCCTCTGTTAGCTGCCTCAACTGTCTCACGGTGGCCTCGTTGTGCAATGTTTTGTGTAGAAGTCAAAAGGAGTTCTACAGCCACTGTTTTGATATATTTACGATTCTCTAACACTTTCTGCTTGTATGCTTCATTAAGGGCATCGCGTATTGAAGAATCTGTTAGTGCTGCCTTCTTTTGCTCACCCCATGCAAACATGGCATCGACTTGACCCTCTGATTTTTCATGTAGTTTAAATCCACCATCTTTAAACATTGCCTTTTTCCAGTGGGAGAATCCCAGAGAAGTTGTAAATACAGATACCTGGGTATTTGGCAAAGAAAAATGTCTGCACCCAAAACAGTAGGCAGAGTTTTGACTTTGTGAGTACTCAAGCCATGGGTGCAGTTTGTACCACTCGCCTTGGAAGGACCTCTTCCTGTCTCCTTGCATGGTTCGTGGGAAATTGCTGAGACGAGGCTGTGTGGGACCTGCTGCTCTGGACTGTGAAATGTCTGTAAAATATTAAGAATCATGATAAGCACTTGCTTCAGTTTTTACACGGTTTTATTCAAAATGACAAGTTGCAAATTGAATATGTGATCCATATTTCAATGTTGCTTAAAATAGAGGGAAATCGCAATGCTCTGTGAACTAAAAAGATGAAATGTCACAACATACCTTGAGGTCCAGGTGGAGCAGCATGTACAACATTAGTAGGCTCTCGGTCATCAGTGTCACCTATTGACATGCTAGTACCTGAAGCAGTGAAAAAGATAACCATTACATACATAGACAGAATACATAGACAGATCAGTCAGTGTCACATATTGCCCTTCATATTGTATTGAGATTTTCTTTGTTTAGGTCTGGCGTTTCCTATGTATTCACATAAATGAAAGAAAAATTTCTGCACACTTAAATCCTTATGTTTTTTTTTTAATTTGCCAAGCTTACGGTCTGCTGACCTTCCTCAGTAAATTTATCACAGTTTTTGTTTATGTTTGACACCTTTTAATCAAGAGTGCAGTGTAATGTGGTTAAATACTATGTGTTCACATACTGCAAATATTAACACAATTGGACATTTTTTCAGTAAAATAACAAGTGAGAGAGTACACAACTTCAAGTAACATGTTCAGGAATGGCATCTGAACCTGACATACCATGCTTAGTAGGTGGAGTTCCAGACAATACTGGTTCACAGTCAGTCTCCTCCTCCTCCAAGTGTGGCTGGTCAACTGTGGGAATACAAAGATGGTTTAAAATAACAGACAGACAGGCAGACAGACGTGTGCACACACACACACACACATGCATACAAATCTTACTCATATTCTTCTGTCTTAACATTTGTCAGCTGTTTAAATTGTGTGTGTAGCAATTCAGACAGACAGATGTAACTGTCATTCAAACTTTCCATACATAACCTACCATTTTGTATTGGGGGAGTGGACTGCTCATCATCACTAGGCTGCTGCCTTGCGTGGGCCTCTGCACTGCTGCTGGTAGAAGCTGTCGCTGACTCTGACTCTTTGCTTTTTTTAGAAAAAAGCTCTGAATATCTTTTCTTCTCTTCATATTCTCTTAATATCCCTGGAGGAAATGTAATTCAATCACTCAATCATGCAACCAATCAATCATTCAATCAACTCACTTCTAAGCATAGCTGTAACTATTAGCCTATATCAAGAGGATCACTGTGTCGAATAGATTTTAAATTAGTGTACACATTTAAGGTGTTCATGGGGCACTGTGTCCCTTATATCACTTCATTAAATCACCAACAATGTTCTAATTCTTAATATGTCGGTTCTGCTCTGCAAGACAATACTGATGTGGACGGTGTCAGATTCAAAAGCCTTGGCATATGGCTTTAACAAAGAAATGACATGACCCGAATTTGTATTGTGAACTCACTAACAACTGTGTCATGGTTTTGTGTGCGTGAAGATTTATTTTCGCTGCGTTTGAACAACAGGATTACGACATATTGACACATTTGTGCAAGTCTTTCTGTGGGTGGGTGAAGTCACACTCAGAAGTAGACTTGACTAACGCTGTGGGTTGGGCTACTGCACAGGGAGGCTGAGGTGATCTGGACTTCACTATAGTCAGAGATGGGCTGTATTTCAATTACTTGTATTCAGTGGCGATTCTAGAAAATTTTAGATGGGGTGTCAGAAGGGTGGCAAGTTAAATTCAAGGGTGGCAAATCACACACACAAACACAAATGCCTGGTGTCTATATGTATTTATTTATACCAATCACTAATGAAAACAGACAACATATTTACATATCCAGCAGCAAAACAATTCAGTTTTATTTAATTTCACAAACAATTAATGTAGCATATATTAAATTCTAAACAGCAGGTCAGGGAGCTAAAAAAGAACAATACGGCGGTTGCCATGTTCGACAGCAAATCGTCTCACAAACTCATCTAGATCAAGACCCTTAGCACGTGCTAACTCTATACTAAGTGTAGCTAGGCTTGACAACCTATTCTCAGCCATGGTAGAACGTAAGTGGTTCTTGACCAGCTTTAGAGTTGAGAAACTCCGCTCACATGAAGCACTGCTAACGGGTAAAACTACAGCTATTTTACATAAACGATTTAGTTCAAAGAAAACAGTCTTAATGGGATCCAAAAAAGTAATAGTTCCATGAGACTAGTCGGTCTCTCCTTTTTTGCTGTTCTATCAAACAGTCTCTTAACCTGATGCAGTTCAAGCTTAACATCATCTGAATTTGTCCCATAGGAATTTGCCAACAAAAGAACAGCCTCCTCACTGAGAAAGCTAGGACTTGATGGATTGAAGGCCTGTATTCCTTTCATGATTTCGCAGTTAATTTTGGAAAAAACGCCTTTCCATCTCTCCAATCATGCAATCTATTATGGAGTAATAGACTTTAACTCTGAAAGATTCTTTGTTATCTGGTTCTGTGTGCTGTCCTAGAGTGGATGTAACAACACTACTCTGTAGTTTTCTTGCTACCTGTCTTGCTCGTTTACAGGTGGGCTGTGATGTAGGGATGCTGTTACTTTGGCATATGTCGAGTACTTCACCCCAGACAGTCTCAAAAGAGGGCTCACTGCGATATTCCCTGAGAGTCTGTTGGAGTGTTTCTGCCAACTCAGCAGCTTTTGTTAGGTCTATTTTTGTTGACTGGAGCATGTCTGACAAAAATTTTGATTCACCTAAAATCTTTCTAAACACCACAAGACGTCCAATAAAATTGAGATCTATCTGATGCAGAATTCCTCTGGCCTCCACAGCTCTATCTGGGTTGTCCTCATGTGAAATGTCTTCAAGGACACACCCAATAGCAGGCAACCTATCCATCACATTCCGACAAGCTACATACCTGCACGCCCATCTTGTATCCAGGGGTTAAAGCAAAAAAAAATCCTGAGCCTGAACTTTTTTTTCTAGGCCTATGTGGGTGAGTGCGAGGGGGGGGGGGGGGGGGGGGAGCTGTGGCGAGGACACATTTACAGGGTCAAAAAAACAAACAATCAAACAAAAAAACATTTAGAAATGAATGATGGCAGATTATGGTGGGACTTTTGAAACTGCAATCCCAAGAGGGTCAGCAATACTCCACCTCACTAGAATATGGTACTAACACATGATGATATCAAGTTTTGCTGCTAAGCTTTTGATAGGTGAAAAATCACCCTAGTTAGTTCAGGACTCCGGAGCTGCATGGAAGTATATTTATTAGACAGACAAACAACAACAATTGCAATTGGGCTCCCCTACCAGCCGAGGCTGACAGTGAAGGCCCTGATAAACCCTTCGCACGGGGTTTATATAGTAAGAAGTTTGGCTTTCAGCAGGGATGATCACGTGGTGGATTTCTCACGTCCGAGGCTCCCTGTCTTGCAAGGGTGGCAGTTTTGCACAAGGTCGGAAGAAGCACAGTTCCTTTCTTATCTCCTCTGGTCTAAACATGCTCTTGTTCATATGCAGACTTAGTGGCACCTAATATTCTAGTTACACACACACAGAGAAAAGCTGTGCTCCTTCTTTCATAAGCACATAATTCATACAAGGAATATATTAATACAAGGCACTTGATTATTAATGACCTTAGAATATAATAGTGTTTGGAAATTATCTCTATCAATCCCTCCTTTTATCCGTTTCAATGGATAATCAAAAATTACAAATACAATCAAAATCACAAATCATCTTTCTTCAGCGTTAATTATCAATTTCAATGGATAACTTCAAAATCATCATTCTGAGCTTCATCACATGGATTTTCGGAACAGAGAACATTACTGAGCATCACTCCATATCATCATCAGTCAATCACTCAAAAATGTCATCATATTTCTCATCACACATTTGAATACTTTGCATTTGTAGGCCAACATAGTGAGCGTCGACTATGTGTGGTTCATTAGCTCGCCTAGGATTCAGATAACATTCAAACAAGGTTTCTTTGCTGTGTCCTTGAAGGCCTTCTGCCTTTTGCAGAACACATCGGTTGTTGAATATTACAGTGGGCAGGAAAATGTAAACAGTCTCTTTGTGGAAAATGTGTTTGGGCAGTCTGGTTCCCCCATCACGGATGATCTTTAGGTAGTCCCCATCTCTGGTGTTGTCAGGGACATGTGTGCAACATTGGTCAGTACCAAGCATGACACAAATGCCTCCATTCTCGGCAGTGAGGATCTCAAGCACAGCCGTGTTTTGCTGTGTTACCCTGGAGTTGGTGTGTAGTTCTTCTCTGATCGTTTGTAGTCCGTCTCTGGTCAGGTTTTGGAATTTCATCTCTGCGTAGTAAAGGAAATTAATCCAATCTGTGTGTGCTCCGATGACGCACCAGGGGCAGGGGGTAGATGCCAGGCCATTCGCTGCTGGGTTCAAGGCCTTGTAGTCGTCTGGAATGCCCTGGGGAATGCCCAGGCTGTCGAACCCTGCTTCTCTCCTCCCTCGTATGGAATGCATTGGAACGTTCCTCAGGTACTGGTGTATCTTGGACCTGGGGGTAATCTTAAAAGGTTGTACTAACATTGTTCTAGACCAACCCACAGGCAGTGTAGCTCTTAATTCACAATTCCCACATAACCACCACATATCAGCTATGGCTATGTCCTGTACTTCAAGAAGTCTGCCATTCAAACACATCCCCGCAGTTTTACATTCAGATGAAGTATTTAACTGTATTTCTCTTCCATTATCAAGCACATATGTAATATGTGTCCTAGGTGTGCATCGTTCTTTTCCCCAGGTTTTAAATAGCATTCAAACACAGCATCTTTGCTAATAATGTGTGGAGGTGGTGAAGCATTGTCTGGCATTAAAATGTGAAAAGTGATGCTGTATAGCTATCATTTATAAGCATGTTATTAGACCAACAATGTAAAATCCCACAGTCGTTACTAGGAGTCCCCCACATACTTTGGCCCACTTTGCGTAACCTCCCATGACTTTGCAGAGGAATAGACCTTTTACTCCACAATTTCCACTCGGTTCTAATCCCACAGGACAGTACTATATCTACTGCCAGCGTTTGAGACGAGAAGAATCTATACATCAACCCCCCTTTGTAGACTGGTCTTTCTGTCACTGCGGGCAATACCTGGAAACAGCAAAGAAAGATGGTCCTTACTCCTCTGCATCCGCCATCTGCAGGCTTACCCGTTTACAGTGAGTCAGATGTATCCACGTGGCTCTCTCAGCTATTTTGACTGTGGTAGATGTTGACAGTAGCTCTTGGTATGCTCTGTCCCACTTGGGCAAGTGGAAATGTTTTCTTTTGAGACTGTTGATTAGGACCCAGTCTCCTGGCCCAACCTTGGTTTCAGTCTCACAGTGTTCCTGTGTAGGGGAGAGAAGTCTGAGAGCATTTAGTTTCAACATCATCTTTGCCATGTATTTTCAATCTCTTTGTCTGTTTTAGCAAATGTTTTGAGAGTTTAGGCAGTATAGATTCTTCCATACATCATTTCAAACAGTGATCTCAACATGCATTCTTAATTTCACTAATTTCACTCTCGGAATTGGCTTTCAATAGATCGGTTCTTTCTTTTCTACCAGTCCGGCTGACTGGAGGTTGTATGGGCAGTGATTGTCTATGGCTAGACAATATTTCTTTCTTTCGTTGGGATTTAACTCAATAAAATCTATAACTGAATGTTAAAACATCTTTCAAACTACATAATTCAATAAGAAGTAAAACAATATAAAATCAATGATGAATGATTAACCTTTCTTTCTCATAAAATAAAAACAAGAACTAAAAATATATACTTACTATCCCCACTTATTGAGGCATGTTTTTTTACCATGGCTCAATACTGCTGCATATCTTTTAGTATTGTGTGTTTTAATTCTTCAAATGTGTATGTGTCAGATGGTTGTTGCAGTTGAAAGTGTTTTACACAAAATTAATAAAAGCAAGCAGCAATAGCAATATCTGGAGTAAAATAATGGTCAACATCGTATCAGAACCTGATGTTCCAATAGGCTTCTTGGATTACTAAAATCATAATAAAAGAAAAAAACCTTCTGCCTGGTTAGTGGCCTTGTCTGCTTTGTGGTTTCCCAATGAAACTCTTTTGCATGTGTGTGCACTATCAGTTTAATCAGTTCCGCTGCCTGTGCGGAATAGTGTGGAAGTAGTGGCTATGTGTTCAAGGTTTGTTTGCTTGAACCATCAACAATGGTTAAATCAGCTTTTGGAATAGGCATATCCTGTAAGTCAGCTCTGGCTGCCATAGTTTTTATCTGTTTGGCTGTACGTAAAAGTGTAGCTGGCTTAAATGTCACGCAGTGCTCAAAAGTGATATGAGGCTGTGAGAGCAAAACAAATTAAATAAAAAATAAGCATGTGGAACTTTCAGTGTAAGTGTCTGTTTAGTACAATAGGAGCAGAGGCCTGCACCGCCAAGGCTGCAGCCACTACTGCTTGTAAACATTCAGACATTGCTTGGGCTACTGGATCTAGCCGTGTGGAATAGTATGCCACTGGTATCAACTTTAAGTCCCCCCTTATGCATTAACACAAATATCATATCATCTTTTCTTTTTGTTTTGTTTTTAGTCTACGGCTTGTACGAATGGCTTTGTCGTGTATATGCTAAGACAGTAGAACTAACCAACAGTTTTTTTAACTGTTCAAATGCCTGCTTTCCCGCTTCAGGCTTTTTAATAATATCTCCAGCTGACATGGGCTGAGAATAAGGTAAACTCTGCAACATTTGTGTTTCTAACGCATGGTTTGGAATCCATTATCTACATAATTAAGTTATTTCCAGAAAATGTATAATTTATTTCTTTGTGTCTGGCAAAGGTGCTTTTTAAAAGATAACTTTACTTTAGTGAACCACAGCTGCTAATTTTGTGGATTGTTTCTGCTTAAATCTTCTTATCTGGAGAACAGCACAAGATGTTCAACAACAATTGACTGTCTCTCGAACTGTAGCTAAGTTTGAGCTCATGGCCTGTGAGAATATAGTCTTTTGAGCCAGCACTCAGCCCCCACCCATCCTGTGTTAGTCCAATGCATCAATCTAAGTTAATAGAGTTAGTGTGACAGGCTTACATTCTCTTTAAATCGTTTGGCCTAAACAGTGTATATTCTATACATAACATTTTGGGACAACATTATTTAATTTATTCTAAAACCCATGTATTGTTGGAACAATTGTAATGCCCAACCCACATCAAATCTCTTCCTAATAAGTTTGTAGAGCATGTTTTTGAAACATAATCTGCATTTTAAATATATGTCCTGTTTCAGACTCTTCAAAAGTAATGGGTTATGTGTATGACTGCTTTTAGATGTCTCATTCTTTTTCTGTTCTGTGCATGTTATTCTCTGGTTACTGCTCTGCAGGCATCAAAGTCACACAAAACAAAACAAAACAAAAAAAATCATTGGCTCTCTTGCCAAAATAAACCAAAACAAAAATCATTGGCTTTCTCGCCACCATTAACGTAAGCTTTTCTCTGTTTGGCGCAACCAATAATGCAAAAACATTTTCAAAGCTGTGTTTACAATTTTTTTTTTGTTGTAGACATTTTAAATCCATCTCTTATTCTCTTTATCATGTACGTCTTCTGATTTTGACTCACTTTTACCCATTTCTAAGTCATTTTATGCATTTCTCTTAATACCCTTAACTGATATTGAAACCTTTTAAATTACCTTAAGTTTATTCTTCACACTAGGGTTAGTTATGTTTCTATTTTCAGACTCTCATAGTTTGTTCTTGAGATCGCAATGCTGGGTAACCCGAGCCCGACCAGAGGTCCTCCATCTCACTCGTTTTGTGAGGAGGTTGAGGCCAGGGAATTTCCCTGGGATGATCAGTCCCCTACTGGTTCCGTGTCAAGGCATCTCAGTAATGCGAAATCAGTCCTTTAATTGCATAAATTTTGACTATAATTATCAGTGTTTTACCCATTGAAAACAGTTCGCCTCAACCCCAATGAAAAATAACACACAAGTATTAGTATATTAGAGTATCTCTGACTCTTTTTCTTTATCTCTTAAAGAGACTCCTTAAAATTAAAAATCTTGTTTCCACATATGTCTGTGCATTACACAGTCAGCATTTCCTTGTATTGCCACATGATTCATGTCCCCTTCTAACTGGGATTTGTCATCCATTTTAGATCCCTTGTTTCCCATTTTCTCTTATTGTTAAAATCCGGCTAGACAGGTATGTCTCTATACGTTTCAGACTATATCCTTCTTTTTAGCCCTTTTTTCTTTCTTTTAACAATGCACCAAGAGGCCTACCAGAAGGCCCAACAGGAAAACAGAAAGTGAAAAGTGTGGTCCCTTCATCAAAGGCGAACAGGAATGTATACAGAAATCTCCGGAGAAAATAGGCCTAGAAAGTTTTCAAGTTCAGATAAAGCGCTATCATTATGCCTTTTTTGCGTTACACCATAGCAACAGGCCTGCTTTTTTTTTTTTTCAGTAAAGTCCTCGCTTCAGGGAGGTGCTTTTAACCTTGAGCTAATGGAACCCTTCTTCAGGAAGGTGCAGTGCTTATAAATCTTTAGCGCGCGCTAGCCTTTTCCTTCTTCTGGAAGGTGATCATGGCAACAGGTCTTCTTTATATATAACCTTTAACGTTTCCAAAAATGAACGCTACCCTTCTTCAGGAAGGTGAACAGTGCTTATATATAACAGAGAAAAGCTCTTCTTCAGGGGTGTGCTTTTTTAACCTTGAGCGCTCCAAAACATGAAAACTACAAACAGGTGTCTCTCTAACTCTAACAGTCGTTCAACACACAGGGCATACAGGAAAAAGTCCTATAACTGTTTGTTCTCCTTTCCACCCTGCAGCAAACATGCAACCGTTAGTGTCAACACCACTTAAAGACAAGTGTACGCAAAACCGAAACAACCAAGAACCACATACAAGCGTACACTTACAAAAAACAAACAATATACTCACAAACAGTCGGAGTCCACCCCCTATAGTCAAATTCAATTCCTTCACTCTTGGCTCTCCTTGCTGGCAGGCCCTGGCCTCCTTCTAATTTGTGTTGGAGGTCTTTAGAAAAACAGAGTCTCGTATTCCTCCGTACGGTGCAGGTCCTGATGATTAGCCCAGCAAGGAGAGTCGAAGAGGTTGTTGGAATCCCGGACGAGCCCCCAATTATGATAGGTGAAAAATCACCCTAGTTAGTTCAGGACTCCGGAGCTGCATGGAAGTATATTTATTAGACAGACAAACAACAACAATTGCAATTGGGCTCCCCTACCAGCCGAGGCTGACAGTGAAGGCCCTGATAAACCCTTCGCACGGGGTTTATATAGTAAGAAGTTTGGCTTTCAGCAGGGATGATCACGTGGTGGATTTCTCACGTCCGAGGCTCCCTGTCTTGCAAGGGTGGCAGTTTTGCACAAGGTCGGAAGAAGCACAGTTCCTTTCTTATCTCCTCTGGTCTAAACATGCTCTTGTTCATATGCAGACTTAGTGGCACCTAATATTCTAGTTACACACACACAGAGAAAAGCTGTGCTCCTTCTTTCATAAGCACATAATTCATACAAGGAATATATTAATACAAGGCACTTGATTATTAATGACCTTAGAATATAATAGTGTTTGGAAATTATCTCTATCAGCTTTGTCCTTGGTTTGATTTAAGCTTTGATTTCAAGATGACCTACAACCACAAGGTGACATGTTATAAGGGTATGTGAAATTCAGTCAGTGAAAGAAGATTGGATTTGCAACCATTTCATTGAGGATATATGAAAAAGGACAGTGATTCACTTTTTAAACCGTTAAAGAGCAACAGTGAGCTGTAGAATGTAGTTGTATATTGCAACATTTCCATAATGACTTCGTTCAGAAGAAATAATCGTATAATAAAATATACATCTTTTATTCTAGCATACAGTAGCCTAATTGCTGAGGCATTGGCTATATTCATGTTCCTGCCTGGCAAGTGTTGCGTTTTTACTGCGTTGTATCTTCAACAAAAAAACGAACGAGGACATTGTCCAGGTTCTTGTTGGTGGCTTCGTCGACATTTAAGGAAAGCTTTAGCTTTTCCGAAATACGTCTTTTAAACTCTGGTGTTATGCCGTGTGTGTTAAAATAGCTGGCATGCTGATTGGATATTGACAGTTTAGTGAAAGCAATTTTGTCTTCAGCTATTTTTTGGCATAAATTCACCAGGGGTTGGGCGAGCTTGCCTGGATTGTGTTCTAAGATGAACGTACACGCATATTTTCAGGGCACATTAACGGTCAGTTATTGATGCCGGAACATCAGATGTGGTTGTTGCTCCCGGTAAAAGCGTTGTGTGTTGGATAGCACGAACAGCTGCTCTACGAATAAGTGGAAGCACTGGAAGCACCTTTTTCCTGCTAGTTGCATACAGTAGCTTTCTTGAGCACAACAAGAGAGCACCTGCTTCTCTTAACTTCTTACACCGGCTACCAAAAGGCTTACCGTCCTTCCCTATCTCTTCTATTCATGCCCAGCGCCATTTCTTTTTCAATCCTTCATCAACTAGGAGGGCATCTTCCCAAGTATTCTTGAACTTACTCTGCTTCGGTCTGACAGTATCTCTACTTTGGCATCTACGTAGGCAGAGCGATACAGAAAAGTCGGTGGTGAAAGCAGATTTTCCCAAGACCCGCCCTAATCTACTTCTGATTGGCTAATTATGTTCTTTTGACAGCCTGAGAGTTGTGCTTTTTTCATATCATTGGCAGACGAACTCATAAACTCGAAAGTACGAGTTTTCAATATAAAAAAAAAATTATATTAGACTTTTTTCCCGCAGCCAAACGCTGCACGCCGGAAATCCGGCACGGTGCCGGAATACTTTAATCCCTGTGTATCACTAAGACGCTGAAGCTCCCTTGGTCCTTCACCTTTAAACATCTCTTGCTGCACCTTCAGCCATTTATCATGAGCATACGAGCCTGACATAAATACATACAGACGTTCCAACAAAGAAAAAAACTTTCCTGCCTCAGATACAGATTTCACACTGTCCACTATCACTAGATTTAAACAGTGTGCACTGCAGTGTACATAAAAAGCATGACTGGCTACATTCCTTATTCTAGCCTGTACACCGGAGTGTTTCCCGCTCATAACGGCTGCTCCATCATAGCCTTGCCCGACTAAGGCTATGTCTCCACGAGCCCGGTTATTTTTGAAACCGGAGTTTTGCTCCGCGTCCACAGGAGTGGTATAATAAAAATACTCCGTACACACGCAACCGTGGAAGCCGCCACCAAGTGACACAATGCACGTGCAATACACATGCCACAACCATAAGTTACGATGTAAAGTAAAATGGGAAGGCTGTTTTAACCAATGAAAAGATACCGGGGAAAGAAAATCACCAAATACAAACAACAATGGCGCGCAGCAACTGCGTGTGACAACCACATAATGCCGACAGCATGGCAATAAACAACATCCACTTCATTTTTGAAAGAGCTCACGTCAACTTCTGCTAACCGCTGCTGTGTTTTTCCCGTTAACGTCATTGCTGTGTACGTGCTGAAGTGAAGCAGGCTGGCAGCTATGACGTAAACGGGAAAAACATTCACGGTTGCAGTGTCCACACGCACCCGGTGAAACCAACCCTTGCCGAAAACCCCACCCTGGACTCCGGTTTCAAAAAACCACGGTTTCAGGGTTCCAAAAACGCGGTTGCTTGTGGACAGGACATACAACCAGGAACATCTGTTCATGGTTTCAAAAATAACCGGGCTCATGGAGACATAGCCTAAGTTTTCCTTGTAATTTAAGCCATGCCTCTCTAGACAGTCTATGATTTTTTTCTGTTAAACCTGCAGCATCCAGCCTTTCTGCTTCCTGAAACTCTAAAAAGCTCTCGTGCACCATGCCGTTATAAAAGTACCTAAGATCAAAAGACATTTGTTCTTTTTTTTTTACATCTTTGGTTTCATCCACTATGACAGAAAATTGTTCACTTTCTTTGACCTCTTTGATAATCTCATCCCTGACCATCCCTGCTAAAATGCTTATCATTTCATTTTGAATATGGCTGCTGGTGTATTTGGCTTGATCTTCTAATCTTGTCCTAACTGACTGGTCATGTTTGCTTACGAGTTCTAAAATCTCAAGGAAATTGCCCCTGTTTTCTGAGTCAGAAGACTCTCTATGACCACGCTGGGCGATATTCTGGGTTGCTGTAAGACACAGTATTTCACCTAGTGTTTTGATGTATTTTTGATTGTCAGTTATCTTTTTCCTATTTTCTGCTTCCATCAATACTATCATTGATGTGTTGTTGTCCTTCCTTCTTTTATCTTCTTCCCATGCAAGCATTGCATTGACATGATGCTCAGATTTTGCATGACGACAAAATCCACTATCCCTAAATGTTGCTTTTTTCCAATTAGAGTAACCATCCACTGACGTAAAAACACTGTTGGGGACATTAGGTAGAGAAAAATGCCTACAAGGATAGCAATATGCTGCATCTTTAGAATGCGAGTACTCAAGCCATTGACGTTCTTGGTACCACTCTACGTGGAAACTTCTCCAAGCTCCACCCTGGAGAGTTCTGGGGAATCCCTGCCTGATTGGTTGACTTGGGCTGTCACCTCGATGCTTAGATATATCTGGAACAAGAGAAAACAGGTTAGAACAATTTTACAGTAAAAATAATTGACATGATTCCTCTACAGAAGTCATACTGATTACTTTGCTTAGGTATAATATGGTTAGGGTTAATACAAAAGGTGTTTTGTTTACATAAAAAAAAAAAAAATGCAACCATATAAATAACTGTTTTATCTAATCTGAGACATACCATGTGGACATGTTGGACTGGTTGTGTCCTCTGGGGGTTCTGGGCTGTCTTTCTGTGTCTCCACCTCCACACTCTGTGTCTCCACCTCCACACTCTGGCTGTCTTTCTGTGTCTCCACCTCCACACTCTGGCTGTCTTTCTTTGTCTCCACCTCCACACTCTGGCTGACTTTCTGTGTCTCCACCTCCACACTCTGACTGACTTTCTGTGTCTCCACCTCCACACTCTGGCTGACTTTCTGTGTCTCCACCTCCACACTCTGGCTGACTTTCTGTGTCTCCACCTCCACACTCTGACTGACTTTCTGTGTCTCCACCTCCACACTCTGACATTTTTGGGCCCTGAAACTGCAATATTACTAGTGGTTTAGTTTTAAAGAGGATCTGATATCTGAACAGTGCCATCAGTATGATTTACAACTGATTTAGTGCTTACTGGCATTTGGATGGTGAGTTAAATAGGCTATGGTGTAATGGAGCCCATTAGATGGGTGTTAACACTTACATTTTTATTTTATTTTTTTCAAGTCCAAGTCTCTAAAAAGAAAAGATAACTGCATTCAGAACCCACAGCACAAAATGTTCATGACATATTTCCCTTCATAATAACAAATACTTTTCTAAATGGCCAATTGAATTTCTAATGTATTAGGTTATTACATACACATGTACATATGTATTATGTATTAGGTTATTACTACCAAAAGATAGGGTGGACCAAAGAATGCACACTTTTTACAGTTACTGAGTTTACTGTAGGCTACATGACTGAATACCTTTACAACAGCCAGAAAAAGGCTTTTGGTGAGAAAACGGTTAGTGGTATCTAAAATCTGATTTAGGAATAGCTTAACAGTTAGGTTACATACGTAATGAAACACCTTACTGTACTAAAGACGTTAGTAAGACGTTGGTTAGCTAAGCTGGTAACTTCAAGCCCAGCCTCCACAAGCAAGCTGTATAGCGAGCTAGCTACTAGTCTATGGACTTTTGCAAGCAAGCAATTCAATAAACGATTGAAATTACAATGGAACTGTCTATCACATATGACCACCCATCATATTTTCTTGATTCAAGTTTCAGCTGTACTGTACCTTTTTTCATCACTGCAAGCATACAGTTGGCTTGTCTCCAGTTCTTTGGCTTTCAAACCGTTTCTGTCTCCATTTGAATGAAGCGGCAGATGCGTACGGTGAGAAGAGAGCAAATAGGATTCATGGACTCAACCATTTTACAGGGGAGGGGGGACATAAAGATTTTAGTTCTTAAACTTAAACAAGTTACCAATGAGATCAACAGCTTAAGTAGCTAAAGATATAATACCATTCAATAAATTAATAGTATATTATAGGAGACACTTCTAACAACCTGGGTGGCAAGTGGGGTGGCAAGCATTTTTTGGGGGGTGGCAGCTGCCACCCCGGTAGTTTCGCCACTGCTTGTATTTGAAATACTAGTTTATTTGCTTTTGAGTATTTTGTAATTTGTATTTGAAAGGGCAGATAAAAAATCGAATGTAATTTGTAACAAAATACTTTAGAGTGGAGTAATTTTGTATTTAAAATACTCAAATTACTTTCTCCAGTGTTTCGGCAGAAGGAGATTTTTTTTTTTGTCGGATTCTACCACTAGACCATCTGATCTGCCTCTGAATGTCATTGTCGAATCAGGCATCAGTCAATTTGCCAAAAGTGGTGCTTCTTATGGCCCGCCCCTTTTTGGGGCGAAAAGGAAATCACCCCAGATCTCTCTCATTCACTCTCATGTTAAATCTTTTTTTTTCAAAAAACAGGGCTGTGGGTGAAAACTTAGAAAGCTGTCTTGATCCTTGTCAATTTATCTTCATAGGTATACCAACTTAAAGAAGGTTCTTCCAAAGAGCGAATCGAGTTGTTGCACTGAACTTTAGCCATCTTGACACAATGTGACTTGATCAAAGCCGTATGATGTCCTTATACGCAATTACATATGACGAAAGCACGGTGGGGATAGCCCTCCCGGAAGCCATAGAGATTGCAATGAGAGCCCTGTTTTGTGAAAACATGAAAGTCACACAGCTGCTGCCTGCAAACATATATACCGTATACAGATCAATCAAGTTGTTGTCTTTTAATAGCTTTGCTTAGTTACACTGCCATTCTGTGACTGTTCTTCCTTTGTATAGGTTCACCAGAGCGGAATATGTGTGCGGGGGGAAGGGCGTGGTGGCGACGGTTACAAACATGAAAAAAAGGATACGGGACTCAAATGTTTGGGAACCACTGCCTAAAAGGCCATTGCTTGGTTCTGCGTTGAGCATGAATTGATAGGTGCTTACGCGTTGCGTTGGGGGTGCTGCCAAGCGATTCACACCCAGAACAATAGGCTTGCGTAAAATGGCGCAAGTCTAGAAAAAGGGGCCGACGCACGCAAGACGTGAAAAGACGCGAAAGGGGCGCGCAAGGGGCTTGTGCGGCCTCTTGCGCTTACGCTTACGCTTACGTTACTGAGCTCGGAGACGTAAACGCAAGCGCAAGAGGCCTTGCGCGTCTTTTAACGTCTTGCTTGCGTCGGCCCCTTTTTCTAGCCTTGCGCCATTTTTTACGCAAGCCTATTGTTCTGGGTGTGAATCGCTTGGCAACACCCGCAACCATTCAGGGAGCATGAATTGCTATGAGTAAATTTTGCGCAACAATGTGACACCAACGCAGAACCAAGCAGCCGCTTTTACACCACTGACAAGGGCCTGTCATAATAGCCTGCACCTGGGCCCGTGGTAACTACGTTACGCCACTGAATAGCCCAAACCTGAATGTTCTGCCATACCAAATTGTGAGAAAACTGAAAATTCAGAAAAAGTATTTCCTGTATTTTAAAAATACAAAATACATGTATTGTATTTTGTTACATTTTCTGGCAACAGTATTTTGTATTTTATTTTGATACATTTATTCAAGGGGTATTATGTATTTTGTATCAAAATACATTTTGATGTATTTTTGCCCATCTCTGACTATAGTTGACTGGTTTACTCCAACTTAACTTAAACTCTACTTCAAGTTGTTTGAAGAAACGGACAAAAGGCTCCTCACCGACAAAGTCACCACAACCTCGGAATCCGGCTTACTTCAAGGCAGCATAACTTTCACTTCATGTGCTAGGTTTCGAGTCGAGATACAGGAGTTAGCTACTATCGCAGTCTGTATTCTCATGAAAGTAGCCTACCTAACGGGCAACTACCCTTTCGAGAAAAACAAACGTATGCTTGCTACTCCTGTCCTGAACGGTTTCATATTCAATTTGTCTTCCTGCTAACAACAACAAAAAAGAAACTGACGTTGACGTTAACTTGGTTTAAACATGCTGCGGTTAGAAAGTAACTTGTGCCCTCCTCTTGTCTTGTAGCTTAGTCTCTCGTCTTTTAGCTGTTCCTGCTGCTACTTATGCTACATAAAGTTTGCTGAATGAAGTTTTCCTGCACATTCAGAGCAAATTACGACATAAATCATTATATTACCATACCTTATTGCATGAATCCGATTAATCCAGTAAAAGGATGCGGTCTCTCTGATCCTGGTTCAAGTGAGCTGCAGGTGACAGAGTGTTCATCTTGCGGAGGCTGACCAGTGTTGCCAGATATTGCATGATACGGCACGCACGTGCAGTGCTCATTCAGACCCACATCACTCGAAAAACGTCCGCTGATCAGAATCAGCTCTCTGCAGCATCAATCCGACCATTATTGTGTTAGTTAAAAAAACAAAACTGACCCTAGATCCGTCAGCCAGCCATCACCATTGACTGACAGCGTTTTTCTTTTTTGATGTGTTGACGAACTTGATCAATTTAGATCTAGGGTGGCCACTGGGGTGACCAATGTCATTTCAGAGGTGGCCCTGGCCACCCTTGGCCACCACCTAGAATCGCCACTGCTTTTATGAGGCGGAGAATTTAGCCCGCAAATCAGGGACGTGCGCTCGCCAGGCAGTTTAGTAAATTCCATGCAATACATCATTAGGCGCACTCCTCCCATTAAATAGCGCTTTACGCCTACGTTACCACCCACGTCTCCGTGCCATCCCACCTGTTGGCAGGACACACCCTCAAAGCGTTAATATGCGACTCTACTCAAATGCGCCCCCTTAGTAAATACCGTTTCATGTTTATGACCGCTATTTTACGCCAGAAATGGGCGCAATCCTGTTAGTAAATCAGGCCCAGAGTATGCACATTTGAACATGCTTTTGCGTGACACAAATATTCAGCATGTATAGATCATCATCAGCTACTAAGGCTTGTGGTTTTATCCCCAATTTCGAACCATTGCTTGTTAAATCTTTACAAGAGTAGGAAAAATGGATTCACAATGAGCGTTGCTTCCGAACTGGACAGGCTGGTATCATAGAAGTGTAAATAACTTGAAGTTACATTGCATTGTTGTGGTGTTGCTTTTCAGTGTTGGCTTTTACAAGGCATAACATCACTATGAAACAATATTGGCAAATTCATGAATGAAAGAAGTAGTTGGATTGAAGAAATAACAGTACTTTGAATGCGTTATGCATAACAACATGTCTATGAGCATCACCTTCTCATCGCCACCACAAGAACTGCAGGAAAACCAGAAGTGAATGCCCAGAGACTTGATCCATGGCTGCAGGTCCCGGTTTTCTTTCTTCCTCGCCAATGCAGTTGCCTTCTTCTTTATACCTTAATAATGCATAAAAGATGAAAATAAATGGATGAATTATTTTGTCAACTGTAATAGCATTACAATAGACTTTGAATTCTCCAACATCTTTGCATGTTTTATTTTCATATGCAAAGGTTCAAACGTGAAGATTTCACATAATGAAGCAGTGTATAATGCCCAAGTAATGGTACCTTTTGCAACATGCCATGGGTCAAATTGATGCCTAAGCTCAGGAAAGGACTCCCTCATGATCTTGCGTATTGATGGAGCCCGGTCAGTAGTAACCACGTCAACACCAACCCCGGAGTCAAGCAGACGATCCAGGCCCCTCCGGAAACCAACAGGCTCCATTGCCGGTGAACTGGTAGCCTCCGATACCTGTATTGATCATTGTAACAGGAAATACAGAACAAACATGCAGAGAGGCCTGTAAAAAGCAGAACAAAGTGATAAAACACACTCAATAACTTACTTGGCAAAGCTGTTCATACTTTACCTGAATTAGATCTGACATGATGACTTTCTTTGTTGCATCATCCATAAAGCTGTAACAGGTGTACTTGGCACTGTAACCGGGGGAATCAGATCTGTGGATGACAAACAAGGAAGTTACTTGTGGAGTGATGGCAAACATGATTTGATATGAATTATAATGTAAGAGGACAACTAACTACATATACTGTATGATCCATTATGGGAATATCCACCTTGCATCACCACAGACATCTGTGTGTCCACCAGCAGCTACTGTTTCCTGGAGTTCTGACGAAATCTCCTCCTGCATCTCAGTGTAGGCTTTGTGAATAACAGGTATCATATAGGTGGATTGTAGTGAATAGTATGATGTCTTCTTTGGCAGTTGTAAATTCAGAAGATCAGCCCACTCTTCAATTTCATTCTGTGTTGTTCCTGTGAAAATAATGGCTGCTGAGGATACCTCAGGGTTGTTCTCAGGCATTCCACGGACATCAGGACAGGACTGCCACACTCCCGTATGGTGATTGATGCATGTCCATTCTATTGACTGGCTGCACTTATTTATAGTGTGCAAAGGCCTCATGATCATAAAGTATTTTGACAATGTGAAATTGTTAGCTTTTTATTCAGACTAAATGTGTACAAAAATATGTGCTTATCAGTGACAGTATTTTGACAATGTGAAATTGTTGGCTTTTTATTCAGACTAAATGTGTACAAAAAATATGGGCTTACCTGTTACAGTCTCCAGGTAGGAGGTAGGGCTATGTATGTTCCAGATGTCGATGGCTTTGTGCTTGGACCTGCATCAGCTGGGCTGGTGAGCACCATCTGGAACTGTTCCTTGTCCAATCTGGACTTCAGGGGGGTTGACTGAAAAGCTGGCTCTTCTTCTTCGGGGGTTGCGGCCTCAGATTGTGCCGTTTCAGCCATTGCAACAGGAGTGCATGCCTTTGAAAACACATCATTTTTTGCATTGTGGATTACAAGAATCTCAGTCAGGTTTTAGAAACACTAACAGTAACATAACATCAGCATTCACTTTCTACAAATAACAGTGACAGATATGTTTATGCACAATTATTCCACTAAGAAACATTTTCTGTTTTCAGAGTGGACAATACATATGATATATCCAATTCATCCGTCCCTGGTCTGCTACTTCTAGAGCTAGGCTCTAGTAGCTGAGACTCAGCCCAGTTTGTCTTGATATGCTAGCCTAGATTCTACACTGTGACTGAAAACATGGAGTAGGTACTCGTACAGAATACATCATCCACACGTCAACGTAAGCATAGTTGCAGAGGATTGAAACAACAGCCCAGATATTATGTTTAGTAAGCATCACTGGTAGTATGGCACCCAGTGATTGATTGTTATGTTTTATGATACATTTTCTCAATATTGCTTTTGCATAACCCTGGCGTATCACCGTTAGGCTACGCATGGATGCTACATAAAATCATTAGTAGTTTTGTTTACCAGTGTTGCAGGAACAGCAGATCTCTTCAAAATCCTTTTCTTCGTCTGTCCTGGGCACGAAGACACATAGTCGTCCTCGCTGAAGTGCGCACTGCAAACGCAAAGCTTTTTTATTTTCGCCAGTCTGGTGTCAACATGGAAGCCCAAGGCGATTAGCCAAAGTTGCCTGAGAGAAACGTCCATCACAGGAAAACGATGAAAACTGAGAGTCGATTCACCATCCTCTTTGTTGCCACAACCTGGATAGTCGCAAGCCTTCACCATCACACTCAGCTTTATGTCAATTTTATCAAATGTTGTCGAGCCTAATGAACTTTGCTAGCTCTAAAGCTAGCTCGTTACCGTAGCTTGTCTGCGAACACAGCTAGTAAGCACTGAAATGAGCTAGAAAAGTTAAGATCGCTGTCAGAATGACGGTGCGCACTGATACGAACAGAGAGAAAATAGGGCCAAGTGATAACGAGGTGTGACTTTTTCCACTACCATGTTTTTGGGATGCAAATATATCACTCTTTTGAACACATAATGTTTTGGGAAGAGAAACGTTTTATTTTGCTGGGTCTAGCAAACCTGCCGGACTACTTTCGGCTTGACCAAAGCTGGACGAGAACTCTGCTCACAGGACCCTGCCAGGGGTAAGTCAGTGTGATTGCATGACACTGGTGATGGGGATGCCATACAGATTCATGTCAAAAATCCCGAACTATTCCTTTAACGCACTGGCAGCCAAATTAGCTAGTTTTAAGCTAAATTATTCTTAAATATGTTATAATTCGTCTTAAATCTAGAGGGGCATTTGTGGGTAAATCCCTTCCTGGTCGAAAGAAGAGAAAATGTTTGTGACCTTGACGTCCTTTGCGCGCATTCGTACAGTACACATGAGAGACGCGTCTGATTGGATTGAATATTGCGTGTTGAATCGTAATTGGTGTACGTAGTGTTCCAAAGACACATAATTGGCGCCTATGCTGCCACACATTTGATATTACAAAGTGTTGCAATCGTTCGTCCCTTTACTTTAACTCTCTGAGTCGCAACTCACTGCACAGTCTCTGACCAAGCAACTCCACCTTGCAGGGCAGAGAGAGGTTTGGATCCCCAGTCGTGAAAATCTGTAGTAAACAGTCTGGTGGGTTAAAATAAATATCATATGATATATAACATCAGTTGGTCTTTAATAATGAACAATTGTGTTGTCTCAAAATAAAGATGTTGCTACCAATAAACAAAATTAGGTCACTCCCACCCTCTGTAGAGAGTCATTTTCCACGCTGTGGAGTTAGGCAAGTTTTGCATCTCTGTATGTTATGGATCATTTTACAGAAACATCACAAAAACAACTCAGGAGAGGGAGTCTAAAGAAGTGATGAGGATGTAGTGTAAAGTATGATGCACGCAGTGCAGTATATCAGTGATAGATGCACTCGTGCAAATATTCTGTCACTCAATGAGCCACTAGACCAAACACTTTTCAGGGAAGGCATTAAGATGACGTACTGTATGTTCTTCAGGGAAGGCATTAAGATGACGTAGGCTACTGTATGTTCTTCAGAGAAGGCATTAAGATGACGTATGTTCTTACTGGTCTTCTCATGTCTGAATGCTGCATGTTACACATGTCATCAGAATGATGCATGCTGAGTTGCTGTTGGTGTTCATCAGCATAATGGACATTACTGCCACGGTAAATGAGGCAGTGACAAATGCTGAACATGTTACATAACACTTAAGATACATCTATGCTTTATGCATGACACACATCACAGCCTCAGAGGACTTAAAGGTACAGTGTGTAGGATTTTGGGGGGTCTATTAGCAGAAATGGGATATAGTATAATTATTGTTTTATAAGTGTTTAATCACCTGTAACTACTAATCGTTGTTGCAACCTCACAGCTAGATGCCACAAAATCCTACAAATTGCATCTGTAAAACAAGGGGCCTCAACATTCTTGGGAAAAGTAATACAATCTTTCTGCAGGAAAATTACTTATCGCATTGTAATTAAATATGATACCAACACCGCCATCTGTTGGAGACTACGTTTACTGCATTGGTCTCCTTTCATTTAATGAAATTCCGGAGCCAGTCCAAGTAAAAATCAGTTATAACACATGCTTACAACGCAGGCCAAGCGTCTTTTTACAGCATGACCACGAGATGGCGACACCACACTTTTCATGTGCCCGAATAAGACCAAAAATGGGCAAAATTCTCACACCATGAATCTATGAAGTTCATTAATATCTTTCGCAATCTTATAATAACAAGCCTGTTGTTGGCTTTGCTCTGTAAGGTATCCATCTGGATATTCTTCATGCAAACAACTGATGTCAATTCCCTCATATATGAAAAATGATATTCCTTTAGGCTGTCTTGCAGCAGCATCAGTACTACCCTGTACAAAAAAAATGTGTAATAAACTGGAGTGGCTCAGCCTAATAAAACGTCACTGTTGTTGCTTCAGCCGAGACATTTTGCAACAGGATCCGCGGACAGTGCAACAGCCGCTCGATGGCTTGCGCTCCATCCTTTCCCAGAAGCGGCCGCCCATTATTCTGGAACATGGCAACATTACCAGAGACAGACATCAGGCTTGGCATTAGATTTCTGCTGAGAGACTTCAGCCAAATCTGAGCGTGAGACAGAGGGAGAGAGAGAGCTAGACGCTAGCCCTTCAATTTCTACATACTCCCTTCAAAAACATTAGTAGTGTGGCAACGCCACTTCACCAGTGGCGTAGTGGTCCCTGAAGAACTGGGTATACTCTTAATTAAGCATTTTTTAAGCAGCCCATACAGCACAGAATAAACGCCCTGTTTTGAGAAGTGGGTACACGCAATTCTGACTGAAAAATAATTAGGTATAGGCTCCTGTGTATACCCTGGACTACCCCACTGCACTTCACTGTCTCCACATGCATTAACTCTACCCGCAACTGTAGGATAAAAACATGTCAGTAAGCTGTGGCAGAGGTCTTCTGATCATTATTTTCGAGTTCCACACATTTTTGGCACAACGGCATTTCTGTCTGTCGACCTCTGCTCCTCCGTGCGCGCCCGCGCTGCAGAGTGCAGGTCATGTGTCCCGTGCATCTGGTCTATCAAAAAATCTTTGGTGACACCGGATACCGCGCACTTTGAAGTAATACGATGTACGTACTATGTAGGTGCTGGTTTAGTTTTTAACCCAGCGAGTTACCCACTTCAGTGCAGGCTGTGGGATTTGCACCCATTTGATTGCGCAGTTCCCATAAAGGAATATAGCCAAATCTAAAAATGCAATCAAGGCCAATTTGCATGAACGTGCAAACAGCGTTTATGCATTTAACTGCTCTCCAAACACGTTGAGACCCGGTTAGTGTTAGTGCGTAGAAATGTGAACGTGGTCTTAGGTCTTATGCACGAGAGGTAGACGTACTGACCACACAAATTCATGCATGATTTGTAAATAGCGTATTTAAACGTGTTATGGAGAGGGGAAAACGTGATCGAAAATTGAAAACCGAATCTTGAGTAAAAAGCCCTTCCACATTTTCTTCTGACACCTTGAACACATTGAGATATCATACACACCGACAGTACTCCGTGGGAAAAAAGTTGACTACACCCTGCAAGCGAAGTGTCAGAAAGATTTTTGACGTGATGATCCTACCTGAAGCGACGGTCAGGTTTCATCCAAGACCCCACTGCGTCAGCAACAGCTGTCCTGGAGCTCGCGCTGGCCCGAGACAGGGAGATCTAAGTTCTGATCCCCAAAGACTTGACAGAAGACCAACGGGTTATACCTTGTGTTCTGTGGACATATATTTATTAAATTGAGTAAGGTAATGCTCTATTATTTTGTATTTATCAATATATGTGTTAATTGATATAGGTATCACATCAGGTGATTTAGATTGAGTGATTTAGACTTGAGCCTATTTAAACTATTGATGTGGTCTAACTAAAATTGAAATAATAGTGTTATGGTTTATTTGGTCGTTTTAAAAATCAAAAGTTAAGTTGGCAGAATGTTACCTTTCTTGGCTACTCTTGCCTTACTGGTTGGGCACCTGTATAGATCTGTATTTAGGCTGTTGTGTGCCTATATCACAGTGTTTGGACAGCTATGTTAAACTGGGTTTTTAACTTTGTGTATGTTTCAACTGATGGTTAATTAATAGAAAAATGACGTAGCATATGATTTACCTTGCTGGGCTTAAGTCTTCAAAAACATATAAAAGGGCCAGAGGTAATATTGTGTGAGTTTTCCTGCCGTAAGGTTTACAGAGAGACGTTGAGTATAGAAGCAGAACATGACGTTGATAAGTACGCAGATCAAGATGCTGCATGCTTTATTGACATACTGCATGAATAAAGCTATTTTGAAATGTCCCACTTTTACGCGCGCACCAACACATAATGATCCCAGAGTTCATTTATGGTGAAGGATGTGTCATGCTGTTTGTGATACATTGCTCTGTCAGGGTGATTGATCATCTTTTCCTTCGGCCCCTTCCTCTTTTTTCTCTTTCCCTCTCTCTCTCACGCTTTCCCTCTCTCTCTCTGCGAACCCCACCCTTGTTTCTATGGAAACTTGACATTCACCTGATAGCGTACATTAACTGGCTGTTGTGAACAACCTCCCCCCCCCCCCACCCCCTGTCCTATTAGGCTCTCCATGCCAGCCTTATGCTCTCCATTGTGAGGAGATCTCTTCCGTCCTGAAGGAGGCTGGGCTGGGCTGGGCTGGGTTGTGTGTGTATTTATAGCTCATGTCTTCATTTCAGTTCTCTGATGATGCTGCTGGCTGTGCCCGCTGTGCCAGCGTCCTCGCTCGGCCGCTAATCCACCTTGTCCAAGTCCGAGGTGTAGGGTGATGGAGGCACTGGTTCCCTGCACGTCCCTAGGCTCTCGTTTGACTTGGAGAGATCGGGTTGTGTCTCCCCAACACACACACACCACCTTGGTCCCCCCCCCCCGCCATTGCACACACACACAGTCACTCACAAACACTAACCTCACACACACACACACACATACTACATGTTGACCATGCACACAGACGTACAAATACACACTACTCACACACAGCCTCCGCAAGTTCATCCCTCTTTGTGTCACAGGGCCTTAATGAAGCGTCATAATCTTGCTTAAGTGATTGATTAAGTTGATTGATTGATTGCTGTCCAAAACACATTTGGATTTCATAACGGCCTACCGGTTTGTGTTGGTTGAACTAATAACAGTTTTTAGCCAGACAAATTAATCTTGGAGTTCCTAGATGTTTTGTTTCCCACTGGCTGTTTCAGAGAAATGGATATCTTAACCACTGTTTGGAGAATCAGCCATCTTTTTGGAGAAAAAGTAACTTTTTGTTGTGTGCCAAATTGTGACAAACAACCAGTGGAACATTAAAAAAAAAAAAATCCTTTGTGTGTGTGTTTGTGTTGAAGGACAAAAAGACGTGTGTACGATGTGTGTATAGTCAGACTCTCAACGTGGCATGGTCTTACACTTAAAATTTGTTTGGTAGTGGGACACCACTTTTAATACAGTCGTAAAGTGTGTGTGTGTGTGTGAAGTTTTCCATGTTGTCCACGACTGTCAGAACCTCCCTCTTGACTGTGTGTGTGTGTGTTTGTGTGGGGAGCATAAACCATCACATGCTCTTGGACGCAGAAGGTGTTGGTTTTGAGTTTCTTTCACCGAGGTACCATGTGATTCGTCTGGGTTAAGACCACCCCTACACTCACACATCTCTCTCTCACCCTAATGTGGGCAAAAGGTGAGGTAAGGTTGAAGATATCAAATAAAAAGTCCTCAGGAGAAATACCTCATGACCCACTTATAGTGCTTGCAGGGATTTCTAACCAGTCTATGTGGCAATGGAGTCCTCTTCAAAAGATCTAGATTAGGACGAGCCAATTATAAGTATGATAACGGTTAGGTGACCTACCAGATATTGTATTTAGGGATAAGTGTAGGATCTTGTGAAGGCTATTATAACTGGTGACACTCATTCTTCATTGGTTTCTCTTGAATGACCGCCCGGGCTTTCTCGTTCCTATCACATATGAATTGTAGCCCATGGATTAGAAAACGATACGCCTGTGTGCTACCTGATGATGTGTTGGCACAGTCTCCTAGCCTAGCCACATATACAGTACATCTGCTTTTGATGATGGTCGTCAGTGCTGGGGCGCAGTATGTTCCCCAACCGAAGCCAGCTATGGAGGAACAAACAACGGCACCATCAGGGGCAACACACTGTATGCCAAAGCACAGGGGGCATCCAGGGGCACAGTCAACGGCGTTTAGAACCGAGTGTGTGCTGTGATAGAGCTTTAGAGAACCTGAGAGAAGTTTCAGCATAAGAAGGGTCTACTATCAATGACGGAACACTATGAGCATGTGTATGAGAATGTTCTACTATCAATGACGGAACACTATGAGCATGTGTATGAGAATGTTCTACTATCAATGACGGAACACTATGAGCATGTGTATGAGAATGTTCTACTATCAACGATGGAACACTATGAGCATGTGTATGAGAATGCTTGTCTCATTTGGAACCCTGGCCTTGTTGGTTGGACACGTCACACTGGTGTCCTGTTTTCTGCATATATGCAGGGATATGTCATGGAGTTTGTGACGTGGTGTTGCCTGCTGGTGTTAATCAAAGGACAAGGGCCTGCATTACATTTCCGTAGTGCCACAACTCCAGGCAGGGTTTCCACGGCAACGTGTTTTGTTTGACACCAAATTGGAAGTGTACTCTACAGACTAGACTAAAGCCATGCACATGGGTAGATTGGGTTACATTTTTAAAAGTGCTTAAAATCATATTCCTTATATTTATGGTGCAAATGTATTCAGCAGTGAAGTTGTTGCTGGACGGTTTAGGGCCACGGCTTTGCTGACAGCGTGACGGTTGAAACATTAGAAGCCTAAATGGGCTGGGTTGTTATACACTGGGAAGAAGAAAAAAAACTTGGATGCCAGTTCAGGGTTCACACTAGGTCACGTGCAGAATGTAATGAGCAATGTAATATAGTGTAATAAGTGTAATACAATACAATTTTAAACAATACATTTTTTATATACCGAGTAGAATTAAGTATTCTTTATTGACCATATCAAATATAAAATGCAAATTTGGATGTAATCTAGATGACCTGAAGAGCTTTCTGTGTATTTATTACGCCTTTTTTTACACACTCACTCCTGAGGGAAATTCCATGAAATTGGTTATAGTTTGTCATGATCTGAGGGGAACGGACTCAGATCTGAAACAACTGGTCTTGGCAGCTTCAGCATAATCATGCATGACGTTTTCCTCTGTGTTTTACACGCTATAACATTTAACAACCACAGGCAGCTGTAGCTGGACTGGTAGGGCTGACTGCTCACCACACCATAGATCACATACTGTAAAAACATCTACATGTACTGCTAATGTCAGGCGCTTTGGGTGAAAGCATGAATGTATAAAGTAATTTTTCTCCCTAAAAGATCTCCTCTGGTTCCCTGTGACACAGACAGATGGGTGGTTGGGGGTGGGGGTTAGCCAGGAGCTTAGCGGGGCCTAGACCCCTATAGCGCTTGCAGGGCAAGGTTAAGCAGTGTGTGGCAGGGTGTTGAAGAGGCCAGGGGAGGGGCGGGGGAAGTTATGCTGTCTGACCCCCAGCAGCCCAACCCTAGGCAGGAGCAGGAGAGCTCGGGGCCACGGCCCATGTCACCAGGCCACACAGATAAAGAGCCCTTGTTTGCACAGGGGATCTTGCGTTTACAGCTTAGCACATACCAGGCATGGCTATAGGTGCAGCGGCATGGGCACTGCACAGATTGAGACGCGCTCAGCCTGGTGATGTGTGTGTGTGTGTATTTAGAGTGAGCGTAGAGCACCCATCGACGGCACACCGACAGGTGTGTTGGCAGGGAGCTTAAGCCGTGAATTGTGGCGGCAGATTGCTGCAGTGTGTGTTTGCGGGATGGGGTTTGATGCTGTACATAACGCTATTTAGGGATTTAAGTTATCTATGAATTGCTGTTGAAAGAGGGATGCCTCTTTGAGATGAAAGTGTGAGTGACAGGCCCACTGTACTGAGCCTGGAGTTGCGATTGCAGGAAAAAAGTTGGGTTGGTCAAGGCCTCATGTATAGGTAAGGTAACGAGTGAATACTAACCATGGCTAGTAAGGTAACGAGTGCATACTAACCATGGCTAGTAAGGTAATGAGTGCACACTAGCCATGTCTAGTAAGGTAACGAGTGCATACTAACCATGTCTAGTAAGATAACGAGTGCATACTTACCATGTCTAGTAAGGTAACGAGTGCATACTAACAATGTTTACTAAGGTAACGAGTGCATACTAACCATGGCTAGTAAGGTAATGAGTGCACACTAGCCATGTCTAGTAAGGTAACGAGTGCATACTAACCATGTCTAGTAAGGTAACGGGTGCATACTTACCATGTCTAGTAAGGTAACGAGTGCATACTAACAATGTTTACTAAGGTAACGAGTGCATACTAACAATGTCTACCAAGGTAACGAGTGCACACTAGCCATGTCTGGTCTAGTAATGAGTGCATACTTACCATATCTACTAAGGTAACGAGTGCACACTAACAATGTCTACTAAGGTAACGAGTGCATACTAGCCATGTCTGGTCCGGTAACAAGTGCATACTAACCATATTTACTAAGGTAACAAGTGCATACTAACCATGGCATCTTAAAACAAAGTTTTTTTATATATATATATATATATATATATATATATATATATATATTCATTTTGGGCTTTTTTGCCTTCACTCGAAAGTGCAGTGAAGATTGGGACAGGAAATGAGAAGGAGAAAAGTGGACAGGAGAAACGACAAAGGGCCGGATTCGAACCCGTGTCCCCCATGGGCGTCAAGCCAGTATGTGGTCGGGGCTACTGCTTGCTCCACAGTGCCCCCCTGGTCAGGTCCATTTTAGTGGGGGCTCTTTCTCTGCAGCTGAATTCTGTGGAATCCATTTCTTCCTCTTTGCTTGCTGAGCATATGGAAAACTGAGTGCGCTGCTTCCTATGAAGGATGTTTACGGGTTTTTTCCCATGAGCTCATCATAGGTGATGCTTGTCCATGTGCCAGAGACCCAGGGCTGTTTAGCTGGTTTCCGGAGAGCTTGCATTTTGAAGACATCTAGAGTGGCAGGACAAGTCTCTGATACTCTCTCCGGCTATATATTTAGCTCCGGAGGCTTAGAGTGGCCTTGTGGCCTTCAGTGACATGACAAGCAACATGGATGTGGATGTGTCAGAGGTTGAGTTACCGTTCATGTCTCCTTTCATAGGGCGGTGTCATGAGATGACCCTGTATGCCGTGCACACTATACACCTGTAGTCTAATTCACACATTGAATTACTCTAAAATGTACCTTAATTCATACATTTATTAACTCTTAAATGAACACTGAAACTTGGCTACATCCTGAGACAGGTAGAATGGCTGTCTCCACTGGTAGGTTTATGATAGGATATACCCTGAGGTGTGAGGTATGTCATAGATACAGTAGTTACATTCCTGCACTTTTCTTTGTAAAGTAGCATTAACTGCTACACCAGGTCTCTATTGCTCAGGGCTTGATTGTTCTCTCCTTTGTATGTCGCTTTGGATAAAAGCTAAATGACTCAATTAAAATTTGAACATGAAAAGAGGTGTGAAGTTTGTCATAGATGAGCATACATACAGTTAAGTTCAGTGGTTGTTTGTGGTGGTTGATTGTTTGGCAAATTAGCACTAATGAACACAAATAAGTAAACATCACCTGATTGCGCACTACCGTTATTTTTTAAAATTGCACCTGATGTTAAGCCTTGCCATTTTATGCGGTCACGGTTGGTGTCAGGTCACCAAGTGAATGCCTGCCACCACAGCCCAGCCACAAATGTTAGCTTGTCATCAAAGAGTATTAAGTGCTTTATCAAAACACTGACTGGGGACATCACAAACTCTCACCCGACACCCCCTGCCTGTCCCCTGTCCCCACCCCTCGCTGGTTGACTTGCCACCTCTATAATCAAAATAAGCTCAACCCTTGTGTCACCGGTAGAGAACACATTTAGGGTATGCGTGTGTGTAGAGAGGAGTGGGAAGGGGTTCAGTCCTGCAAATCTCTCGATTGACACTTGTGCATAATGCGATCAGGAAATGTCTTCAGTAATCCAGGGGGACCAATCCGTCCCCAGGTTGGATATTTTTAAGTCCGACCCCCCCCCCCCCCCTTCCCAGAGAGATAGGGATAGTTATATGGAGATAGTATATAGAGATAGTTAGATGGAGAGAGACATGTTATATAGAGATAGTTAGATGGAGAGAGAGAGACATGTTATATAGAGATAGTTAGATGGAGAGAGAGAGACATGTTATATAGAGATAGTTAGATGGAGAGAGAGAGACATGTTATATAGAGATAGTTAGATGGAGAGAGAGAGACATGTTATATAGAGATAGTTAGATGGAGAGAGAGAGAACCATCTTATATAGACAGAGAGACATGTTATACAAAGAGATAGAGATAGTTAGATGAGGAGAGTGAAAGAGCCTTGTGACATAGAGAGGTATAGTTGGTTAGATGAAGAGACAAGGCAGAATGTGTGAGGGTAAAAAGAGCACAGCGTTCAGATGCCTTCCCAACTGTCTCACCCAGAATGGCTCAGTGAAGTCTAATAGTTGTGGGAAAACCCACTGAGCCTCACTTGCCCTGGCAGAGGGGCTCTGAATGAAATACAGTCAGAGAGGGTGTGTGTGTCCACGGTTGGATGGCACCGTGTGAGCGTGTGTGGAGGCATGTGTGTGTGTGTGTGTGTGTGTGTGTGTGTGAGAGAGAGAGAGAGCATGTTCTGACAGTGATGTAGGGCTGGCAATAGATAAAGGTGAAGGAAAAAGGGTGGATTGCATTTGACTAACTGTCTGCCTTACTATAAGTCATGGGGTGTAGGCCAGGTTGAGGGTGAATGTGTTGCAGTGAGTTAAGAAAGTTAGTTGCTTTATTTTCCAAATTAGCAGTAGTAGTTACTTTATTTTCCAAAAGTAGCTAGCATACTACCTTAAAGGCATTCAAAAACCTTGCAAACACTACCAACAGCCTAGTTGACACTAATAGAAGCTTGCCTACACACTAAATGGTGTCTTTTGGCAGTATAGCTGTGAAAGCTTTTCTTACATTTTTGCGGGGTATTCCAGCCTGGTGTACAGAACTATATAGGGCAAGTGGGAAAGACGCAGGTGTTTATCTCTCCTTCACATGACCATTTATCACTAAATTGTTTAGATAAGCTTGTACAGGTTTTAGTGATTCAGGGGGGTATTCCTAGTAGGTGGTTTAGTGAACCCGGATTAGTTAACTCCAAGTAAGTGGAAAACCTCCTAATAGAAGAGCCCTATGGCTTTATTTTCTTAGCAAAACAAAGCCATAGGGATCCTTTTTTAGGAGGTTTACTTCTTACTATGAGTCAACTTATCCGGGACAATTCGTTTGGTTTGTTTAGACTTGCAGACAGGGGTGCTGTGGTTAGCAAGTGGTTTGGCTCGGGTTTGATTCCAAGTCACTGAAGGTTGACTGTATGTAGCTTTAGCTAAAGTTTATTTCATAGTAGTAGTTTTAGAGATATAGGTGAGGTTGTTGACGTATTTAGTTTCCGTGATTCTGGTTAGATTTAAGAGGGTATTTAGTAGATTTGTGATATGGTTCTACTTTAGGGTATTCAGTGTTTGAGTGATTCTGGTTTAGAGTATTCAGTGTTTGTGTGATTCTACTTTAGGGAATTCAGTGTTTGAGTGATTCTACTTTAGGGAATTCAGTGTTTGAGTGATTCTGGTTTAGAGTATTCAGTGTTTGAGTGATTCTACTTTAGGGAATTCAGTGTTTAGTAGTGAGTGTATTTAGTAGTGAGGCTGGGGGTATTAAGCAGTGAGGTTGGGGGTATTAAGAAGTGAGGCCGGGGGTTTTAAGCAGTGAGGCTAACGGTCTTTAGTAGTGAGGCTTGAGGTATTAAGCAGTGAGGCTGAGGGTCTATAAAAGTGAGGCTGGGGGTATTAAGCAGTGAGGCTGAGGGTATTAAGCAGTGAGGCTAAGGGTCTTTAGAAGTGAGGCTGGGGGTATTAAGCAGTGAGGCTAAGGGTCTTTAGAAGTGAGGCTGGGGGTATTAAGCAGTGAGGCTGGGGGTATTAAGCAGTGAGGCTAAGGGTCTTTAGAAGTGAGGCTGGGGGTATTAAGCAGTGAGGCTAATGGGTCTTTAGAAGTGAGGCTGGGGGTATTAAGCAGTGAGGCTGGGGGTATTAAGCAGTGAGGCTAAGGGTCTTGAGTAGTGAGGCTGGCATACAGGTCTGTTTATCAGTGGGATGTGAGGGAGAGACGGAGGAAAAAGGGAGGCAGGAATGAGCGGAGTCATCGTGCGCCTGTAACTCGACGCCCAACTGTGATGGCCCACAGCAGCTGGGCAGCCACCGTATCTGTGTGTGTGTGTGTGTGTGTGTGTGTGTGTGTGTGTGTGTGTGTGTGTGTGTGTGTGTGTGTGTGTGTGTGTGTGTGTGTGTGTGTGTGTGTGTGAGAGAGAGAGAGAGGCAGAGGGAGAGAGAGACTTAGTGAGTGTGTGTGAAAAAAAAAGAGATTGCAAGGATAGAGAGAACGAGTGACGATTAGAGAGAATGAGAGGGAGAAATGAGAGAACTCAAGTGTGTAAAAGTATGCATGTGTGTGTCTGCACATAAGTTTCCAAGGCCTACCTGCCTTATTTGATTAGCAATGTGGCTGACAAAATACTGAATCTCCTGAGTGTATGTTTGTGTTTGTCCAAGTGTGCGTATAGGAGTAGGCCTATCTGTGTATATGTGTGTGTCTGTGTTTGTCCATGTGTGCCTATATGAGTAGGCCTATCTGTGTATGTGTGTGTGTCTGTGTTAACATGTGCACGTGTGTGTGTGTTCACATGTGCATTAGTGTTCCATGTGGTGTGTGTGTGTGTCACTGACAGAGTGAGTACAGGAGAGAGTGGGGGAGAGAGAATGCTAGATGTCAGGCTACTGTATACTGATACCCTGTGATCCCCAGCTCCCAGGGCAGATACAGGCAAGAATGCCACGGCTACTGTCAGAGGCAATGCACTGCACAAAATACATGCACCTTTCGTCTGATTCGTCACTGTTAAAATGGGCCTTTGTGCTTCAATTCATTGCAGGCACATACATTTTGAAGGTCCCTACGCACAATGTCCTCACAAGTTGCAAATGTTTCAAGGGCTTTTGAACATGATGTCACAGTAATTACCTATGATGAAAGTTTCTGCAGGATTTAATGAAGAATTTTCTAACTGTATCGCTTACTATACAGTGGAATATGTGGAATTTGAGTGGTTGATTGTGTTCAGTAGGACATTTATTCAATACAACTTTTTGTTGAATACAGTTGAAAGAATTTGTCAAAATGTACATAAAACCCAAACCACTGTTTTGTTTCGAGTTGTGCCCAGATCCGTCCCTGTCAACTGTTACTCGAGAATAAAACCCTCTTCACACAAAATGGCCGCCAGTGGGCCGATGTTGTAACCTCAACTGATCCAGCAGCACCTCGCTAGTCCTTGCTGCTGACAGAACATGCCAAAGAGAGAGAGAGAGAGAGAGAGAAAGACAGAGAGAGAGAGGGAGAGAGATATGGTGAGAGGGAGGAGAGAGAGAGAGATATAGAGGCAATGTGAGCTGGCCAGCCAGCTAGGTCGATAGAGGCTGGAGGGGGGGGGGGACCGCAGCAGTAGCGTCTGCTAAGCTAATAAGTAACCTGATGTTGGGCAGTAATGTCAGGGTTTCTTTGGGTACTGTGGGAAAGTTCCTCCTCCAGTCACTCTCGTCTGCAAGCAGGGTCCTCACTTTGTCATTACCTTGACACTTTTATGTGGGTCACCACTCTGGTAGAGGCCTGGGAAAGGGGCACGGTGGGGTTGGGAGGAGGGGGCAGGCCGTTGGGGGACAGGCCGCGGGGTATATCTTGAAAGGAGTGAGGTCTACGAGCGCCCTGATAAACAGAGACACCTACAGAGACGATTATGAAACACAGACGAAGACTTGGGCACAGAGTACAACGAACAGGTTCAGTTTTAGTGCATATATAGATACAGTACACAGCATAAGCACACGTTATCAAACTTACAGGCACAGCATAAGCACACGTAATCAAACTTACATACACAGCATAAGCACATACATCAAACTTACTTACCCAGCATAAGCACACACAATCACACATACATACATAGACAGCTTGTGCAGCTTTTAACAGCAGTTCATATTCACAGATATTAACAGAAGTTCATATTCACAGCTTTTAACAGTTCATATTCACAGCTTTTAACATGAATTCATATTGGCAGATATAACAGGAGTTCATACTAACAGATATTAACGGTAGTTCATACTGACAGATATTAAGAGTAGTTCATATTCACAGATATTAACTGTGGTTCATACTGACAGATATTAACATGAGTTCATATTGACAGATATAGTTCATATTCACAGATATTAACATGAGTTTATTTTTACAGATATTAACATGAGTTCATAGGTAAGGGATAATGTGTTGTCCGGAGGTCATTATCCAAAAATAAATCCAGACGGGGCGAACAGCACCCCGACGCGCAGTGGAATGTTTTCCTTATTTTTGTTCACAGTCGTTCACAGAGTGTTGATTTTATAAATCATTGTTGGGATGTATTCAACAAGTAGGCATTACAGGTCACGTGAATTCAGTGTTCATTTGCCTTGGGAGATTCCAAGCAATAAGGGTGATGTACTGATGTCATGATGGCGTGTTCCAGCTCATGCAGTGGTTGGAGAGCAACTGCAGCGCCTGATTTTAGAAACAGTTTTAATGACATGACGTACTGTCGCACAAACTTCCTATCCAGCATGCATTATGTTAAGTCCAGCATGCATTATGCAGAGCTAACACTGCGCAGCGCTGCATTTTTTTTGAAAGAGCTTATTCTGCTGTTATTACATCACACCGGTGATTCAGTTAGGTCTCTCTTGATTCCACAATGTTACTATTACTAATACAATAGACAGCTTGTCACCTACCAGCAAGCTTCTTCCAATAAAAATGCAATGGGTTTGTATTTTCCACGAGAACGTCTTTGCATAAGCGAACCTTTTTAAAATGATTGATTGTTGACAGACTTACTTCTGGCTTAAATATAATCAGGTGATTATTGAGAATGAATCGGCTAAAAAATCCCACTGTTTCGAAATCACATCCACTAGGCTAATCTGTTTTGTCTGCAGTGAGGCACATTCAGTGACTCTAGGGTTGTTCTGTTGCGCTTACATTCACATATAATATGAACTCATCCGCACTACACATGCCATGGGTCAGTGCACATTCATAAACACCGTATAGCACTTCTAAGGTCATGTTTCAGGGGCCCTTATGAAGTCATCAGAGTAGAGGGAGGGAGGGTTAAACCACCTGGTAGATTTTTAGGATATTTATGTGTGAGAAAGAAAATCACTTGGAAGAGCTGTAGAATAATATTATGGCATACATTTCAAGATTTAATGTCATTAAAAAATAAAACTGGTAGTTTCTGGTCTTTCAAGCTGTTCTGACGGATTAAGTTTGTGTTGAGGAGGAGATATTTCTAGCAAGCCCTCTGCACCAATGTAGCACCTGTAACAGGGTGTGTGTGTGTGTGTCTGCACTTGTAACATGTGTGTGTGTGTGTGTGTGTGTGTGTGTGTGTCTGCACCTGTAACAGGGTGTGTGTGTCTACTCTGCACCTGTTACAGGGCTTGTGGCTCCAGGATCGGCCTCTGCTCCCACATAAGACTCATCGGCTAATGTGTCGACGGATACTTCTGCGTTGTCTTCGACACGAGAATCCATACATATGATAATTCTACCATGTGTTGTGGCCCATCCAGATTTGTCATCATCATATGTGTGCCACATATGCTGTAGATCAACTGCTGGAGAATCTTTCCACTTCCTCCGTTCAGTTGGAGTGTGTCCACAATAAAGCCTACATTCCTGTGCCTAACAGTGCTAGTACTCCGTGAAGGAAGGGTTGCTTTTAGACCTGTTGTTTGCTGACGAGCTGTGTTGTTGTTGTTTTGTTGGTGAGGCCACACTTGTTTGCTGTCGTCTGGGATGAGAGGGGTGCGTTTAAGAATGATGGTGACATGTCATCAGTGGGCTTTAAATTAAGTCTCTCTCTTCTCACTTTCTATCTCTCTCTCTCTCTCAGACACATATGCACATTTGTACACAAACACACACATGCGCATGCACATTCATACACACGCACACGGATGCTCATTCATACACACACACACAAACATTCACATTCATACACTCACACACACACATACCAGACACACACACGCACACTTCCTCTTACAGCCCCAGACGTGTCATCACTGTCTGTGTTACCCATGAAGAGGATAGGGGATATTCTATCGATCCGCATGTCTCAGTTTAATTTATAATGTAAATTTGATTTAGTTAGATTGTAATTTACAATCACAATTATGTTGATTTTGTATTTAAATTTAACATGTAGTGGACATTTTCATCCAATTTGTATTTGTGGGGAGTGCTGACTGCGATTTGTAATCCAATTTTTAAAAAAAATTACTTCCACCGACCTCTAGCTATCTCTTCCCCGCTTCTGGCTCTCTCAACCATTTGCCAGAGACACAGACTTTACCTTTAACTCCGCTTTGTGGCTCTCTAGTTCCTGCTCTGTTTTTACCTAACGTTCCTCCTGTCAACATGTTATAACTGGACATGGATGTCCAATTTAGTTTTTTTTAGCTACTGACATTTTAACAGTTTTCTCCACCATTCTCACTCAGATGTCTGTGGTTGTGAGGGAATATGTGTGTCTCTCACCCCCCACCCCCCACTTCGCTGCGTGGAGCTCAGTAGAGACACATAGATGAAGGGCAGATGAAGGGCCACATTCCCTTTCTCTTGACAAATCCTTCTCCTTCCTCTTTCTCTTGACCAGACCCCAACCGCACCTTATTGTACTTTCTATGCGCTGTGACATGAATGTGTGGGGATATGTTTGTGATCCTGACCTTGATCAGTGGGGACGTGCACAGGAATTTTTAAGGGCAGTTGCTCTGCTTGTAAAAAAGGGGCAAAACATTTTTTTTTTGTCACAGCCCCTGCCACGCCCCCGTCATCTGATCGCACATTTTGCCAATATCATTTTAAACTCTCAGTAACTGTCGCTATCACGCCCCCGTCATCTGATCACAAATTTTGCCAATATCATTTTAAACTCTCACTAACCGTTGCTGCCACGCCCCCGTCCCCTGATCGCAAATATATATATATCCTTCGGAGGGGCAACTTCAGTTGAGGAGGGCAAACGGGCAGTTGCCCGAGCAACCTTAGCCCACTCCTGTGCACGTCCCTGTTAATCAGCACATATTTTTCTCCCTCACATCCCTTTCCAATTTTGTCGTCACCCATTACCCCAACCCCCCCCCCCCTCCCATTGCTGGTGTGGTGGATAAATAGGGTAACGATTGTCTATCTTGCCCTGATCAGCTCCTGTTTCTCTGCCTCTCTCCCTCCTCCTTCTACCGTCTTCTCATCTCTCTCCCCTCTCTCTTTCATCTCCCCTCCCTCCTCTCTGCCCCTGCTGAACTCGATCAACCCCTCTTCTCACCCCCTCCCACCAGCTCACATTCTCTCCTCCCCATACTTGGTGAAATGCAAGAGCATGTTTGTGTTTCTGTGTTTCCGACCCCGATCATCTGCTTCTCACTCCCTCCTCCTTCCCCCAGCTGTCTGCCGATCCTCACTGGTGTGGTGGTGTCTCCTCTTTCTTTACATTTCTCATCTCTCTCTCTCTCTCTCATCTCTCCTCTCTGCCTTTTTTGTCCCCTCATCTCTCATCGCTCATCTCCCTCATCGCTCATATCTCTCTCTCATCTCTCTGCCTCTTCTGTTCTTTCATCTCTCATCTCTCTCTGTACGCCGGTTGTCTCTCTCCCCTATCTGTCCATCTCCCTCTCTCTCTCTCTCTCCCCCTATCTCTTCAGCTCACTGTTGAGCCTCCCCAATCAGTGTTGTAGACCCTTTTCAGATTAACTCCTTTTCTCTCTATCTATCTTGGCCTCCCAGGTATGATGACATCTCTTGGCTATGTGTCTTCCTGTCTTCTTTTCTCTCTTCTTACCCCCCCCCCCCCCCATATTTATTTATGGAATCCCTATTATGTTTCTGTCCCTGACCAAGTCATTTCTCTCCCCCCCCCCCCCCCCCCCCCAGCTCTCTCTCCAGCCTCCCTGGTGCGGTGGTATCTCTTCGCGATGCGAAGATGGTCATCCAGCCAGATCCCACAGGCCCATATGGTTTGTACCGCTTCACCCCGGAGTCTCTGGCGGAGATCGAGCGGCGCATCGAGGAGCGAAGGCGGCTGAAGCTAGAGGGCGCCGAGCCCGAACCCGGACCCCAGGAACCCGACCGGGGGATGGAGGCCGGGAAGAGCCTGCCCATGATCTACGGAGATGCACCAGACGACATGCTCAACACGCCGCTCATTGACATTGACCCCTTCTTCAAAGAACAGAAAGTCAGTGGCCTGGCTCTCCGTAGATGTTAAGGTTATGGGGTCGAGCATTCTGTGGGTTTTGGGGTTGAGGTATGGGGGTTGCTGGTGGCGTGCTTAGTTAGCTCAGGCCTTTAACGTGGTAGGTGACTATCCTGGAGGTCACTTCTTCGTGCAGAGTATAACGCAGCGGACGACATGCTCAAAACACGCCTCTAGAGAACACAAACCCCTTCTTCACAGAACAGAAAGTCAGTGGCTCAGTGCAGTTGTTGTCATATTGTTAGGGTCATGAGGTTGCTGTTGTCATATTGTTAGGGTCATGAGGTTGCTGTTGTCATATTGTTAGGGTTATGAGGTTGCGGTTGTTGTCGTATTGTTAGGGACATTAGGTTGCCGGTGTTGTCATATTGTTAGGGTTATGTGGTTGTTGTTGTTGTCATATTGTTAGGGTCATGAGGTTGCTGTTGTTGTCATATTGTTAGGGTTATGTGGTTGTTGTTGTTGTCATATTGTTAGGTTTATGTGGTTGTTGTTGTTGTCATATTGTTAGGGTTATGTGGTTGCGGTTGTTGTCATATTGTTAGGGTTATGTGGTTGCGGTTGTTGTCATATTGTTAGGGTTATGTGGTTGCGGTTGTTGGCATATTGTTAGGTTTATGTGGTTGCGGTTGTTGTCCTGAGTTTGGCCGCAAGAAATAAAGAGAAGAAACAGAGAAAAAGTTTTCCATATTTGGTTATATATAACTCTATAAATAAAAATGCTCTTTTTTTCTCTTCCTTGTGCAGATCTTTAAAGTGAATAACATATTTATTATGTTTTTCTCTTCCCGTTGCAGACATTTATAGTAGTCACCAAAGGTAACACGATCTTTAGGTTCAATGCTGAGCCTGCCTGCTACATTCTCAGCCCCTTTAACCTGATAAGAAGAGGAGCCATCAAAATACTCATACATTCATATCCTTTCAGTTCAAAGGTCAACATCGGCTCACTTTAAATGTCTACTGCCGTGGATATGCCATTGGCATATATCGTAAAACTATAATTATATAATAACAATATTTATTGAAAAAAAGCAGTATTTATTGTTACGCCAGGTTTTATTGCTCTTAGCTTCATTGTTCCCTCCCTAAATGACTAAATGTAACTGTAAATGTAAAAATGTAAATTATTAACTATGACATGATAGAACTGATGGTAGGTTTTTGTCGTTTATCCAGTAGTGTTTCTTTTCTGTTTAATCTCAGTATGCCTTTGCTCTTATATTATGTTTAATATATACGGAGCAAAAATACAAACGCAACATGTAACAGTCTCAAAAGATTTTACTGAGTTACAGTTCATAGGAGGATATCATACAATGCATTAGGCAGTTAACTATGGGTTTCACATTTACTATGGCTACACATGTGAGTTTATATTCTATAACATGAATATGTAATTATTATTATATTATATCTTTGTTCAGTATAGTGTAGTTCAAGGTAAGTTCTTGTCTTAGCAACAGCTATCTAAGGAACAGAAGTTGCAATGTGTCCTGTCATTTCCCTTAACTCTACATTAAATTATTTAGCATGATCATCATGGTCACCATTTTAGCAAACTGTTTTTTTATGACCATGAACAACCCACCGCCGTGGAGCAAAACAGTCGAGTAAGTTCACTCGCTTACCTTAACCACAACACACGATAGCCGTCAGCTGTACTCTTTTCTTCTTTTACTTTTTCATATCCTCCTGTGAACCAAGAAAAAATAAGTCTTTAAATTTCAGTTTTTTTGTGATTTCCTTAAAAAGAACTCACCTACATAGTCTATGGCTTGGTTCTCAGGAGGTTACACTTACACATTTTGTGCTTTATTTAGAGATACAGGATTAACACTAATAATCTTAATAATGTTGCCAACCAAATTGCCTACTAAATGTTATACAACTAGATCTAACTTTTAACTATCTGTTAACTAATCGATAACGTGTTAACTAATCACAACTAGGTGTTGCATTCGTCATCGTCAGTGAATTGGATCAGTAAAATATAGGTGCATCTGTTTAAATCCTCTTCTTCACCTGTATGCATCCTTATTTTTTGTACTTCCTGTTTGAAATACAATTCCCTTTTAATTTCTTTAATGTCACTATGACGCAGAGTTTTTTTCATGCAGATGTGGTGTTGCCTTCATAACAGTGGCAGTTGTGTTTTTGTAAAATTCTGACTGTAACAAAAATACATGAAAACATCTTCATTCAAGTTGTGTGTATTTCATTGCAGATACGTTTTCACGGGTATTTATACCTTTGAGGCGTCGATAAAGGTTTTATCGCGAGGCTTCTGTGTCGGAAACTTTACATTCCTAAGAGACCCATGGAACTGGCTGGATTTCATGGTAATCAGTATGGCGTGAGTATAACTGGATTCCGACAGTATTCCAGCATTTAATCATTATTTATCATATTTACTTAAGCAGACATAGATGTTTGTGAAACTTAGTCTATCATCTAAAATTGCCCACTTTTATCCAATATTCCATTTCTTGGAGTTGCGATATTGGAAATATTGCAATATTGTTCATTGTCAGTGATATTATTGGCAATATCGCAATATTGGACCCTCACTGGATCCTCCTGTTTTTCTTAACTTAGGTCTGTATCATTGTATAGAAATCTGATCAGATGGAGGCATATTTTATTACTCTTCTCAGGCATATTGGTGTACACATATCTGTGCACTTGATGTAACTGACATGCTTCTTCTTTTTTTTCTTCTTCTTCTCCTTCTTTCTCTTCTTCTTCTTCTTCTTCTTCTTCTTCTTCTTCACCTTCTTCTTCTTCTCTGTGTTGCTCTTAACTTGTGCTGCCTATAAGTCCTTGAAATGGACAGCCTTAAAAATAGCCATCATTAAGACAGATTGCTGACTTACAGCTGTGCGCACGTACTCATGTTCAACAACCAAACCAAATAAAACTGCAGTGTGAAAAGTATTTATTGTTTAACAAGGCTGTAGTGCACTCGGGTCACGTTTCACGTTTCAAATTTCACAGTTTCTTTTTACACCTTCCTGGCCTCATCCCGTTTGTGTGTATGCTTTAATATAAGTACATACACGATGTGTCTATATGTGCCCCTGTGTGAATGTGTTTGTTTGTTTATGTGCATGTGTGTAGGCTTTTCCTTTATTCCTTTTTTGCTTATTCCTAACTGTCAGGTATCTCACGGAGTTTGTCGACCTTGGCAACGTGTCGGCTCTGAGGACATTCCGTGTGCTTCGAGCTCTGAAGACCATCACAGTGATTCCGGGTGAGTGTCACTGCCACATTCCAATGTGTGCCGCCATATTTCAGCACACCTCCTGCCATCCTCACAAGACAGCACACACATTGGCAAAATCACATAGTATTTATTCAGAATATACTCAGTATTAAGCAACATCACTTAGTATTTATTCAGTATATACTCAGTATTAAGCAACATCACTTAGTATTTACTCAGTATTTAGCTAAATCAGTTAGTATTTATTCAGTATACTCAGTATTTAGGAAAATCACTTATGCAAGCCTTTGCATTACCTTATTTGAATACCTGTATAAAATAATATAGTAAAGTCTAGTTTAATAGCTGTAGACCTATGTTCAACACATCAAGTATATAGCTTATATAAGTATATAAAACATAGCTTTGTTGCATTCCCTATTGTGACGCATGCTATTTGATATTTGCACACTGATGAACAGATGTAAATGTTGTCATTTGTTTACTTTTTTGGTCAATTCTTGTCTTTTATCCCCACTGTGTATGGGGGGCCTAAGGTTTGAAAACCATTGTCGGAGCTCTCGTTCAGTCGGTGAAGAAGATGGGCGACGTGATGATTCTGACGGTGTTCGCTCTCGCTGTCTTCGCCCTCATCGGTCTTCAGCTCTTCATGGGAAACCTGAAGCAAAAGTGCATACGCTGGCCGCTCCCTGGCAACGACACCCTCCTTGACGACTTCAACACCACCCTGGCCTACAACACCACATTCAATGAAACCAGCACCTTCGATTTCAAGGCCTACATTGAAGACCCAGGTACTGTTCCCTTTCGTTTTCTTTAAGATTGTTTGGCTATCAAAATGGGGGATAGCAACTTTTGGTGCAGGGTTTTGCAGTATCTTATGGAGGTGGTTTCATATTGTTTGTTTTTGGGGGATAGCAACTAACTAGAACTTTACAAGAGCAAGGATTTGCAGGGTTTCATAGTATCTTTTGGCGTCCTATTTTCTCTGGATTCCTCTTGAAGGAGGTATTTTCATTTTGTTTCTTTTCAGAGAATCAGTATTTCTTAGATGGTGCCTTGGACGCCCTCCTCTGTGGTAACAGCTCTGACGCTGGGTACGTACATGAGTGTGCTGTGTCAGATCTCTGCTCTTGTAACAGCAGACTTAATCATTTCGTATGGAATGAAAGCAAATAAAAAAGCCATTGCCACTTGCAGGTGTTTTGAGACACAGTCCTGTACAGTAGAAATAGGTGATTTTGTTTTTGATTTCCACAACTGACGAAACTACTGTCACATCAATACAACGTTTTTGATGGGTGACAACCAGTATAGCAAATTCCTTGGAGTTGAGACTGGGCTTTGGTTTAACCTTTAATGACTTTTGGTAGAGGGGACTGGGGGTTGAGGGTTGACATGTTTATTGGCCATGGGTTTTTGTGGAAATAAAGGGAACTGGGGGTTGAGGGTTTGGGTACAGGGGCAGGGAGATGATGGAGTGTATACAGATGCTTCATTGCTGCCCTGCTGACAGGCGGTGCCCAGAACATTACACGTGCATGAAGGCTGGGAGGAACCCAAACTACGGCTACACCAGTTACGATTCCTTCGGCTGGGCCTTCCTGGCTCTGTTCAGACTCATGACCCAGGACTTCTGGGAGAACCTCTTCCAGCTGGTACGTATCACCCCGCAGCCTCACCAGTGGCCATGGTGTCGCTATGGTGACACTATGGTGCTTGCTGCATGAGCGTATCGCACCGCAGCCTCACCAGTCGCCATGGTGTCGCTATGTAACTATGGTGCTTGCAGCATGAGCGTATTGCACCGCAGCCTCACCAGTCGACATGGTGTTGCTATGGTGCCACTATGGTGCTTGCAGCATGAGCATATCAGCCCACAGCCTCACCAGTCGCTATGGTGCCACTCTGTCTCTATGGTGCTTGCTGCATGAGCCTTTCAGCCCACAGCCTCACCAGTCGCTATTGTGCCACTATGTCACTATGGTGCCACTATGGTGCTTGCTGCATGAGCGTATCGCACCGCAGCCTCACCAGTCGCCATGGTGTCGCTATGTAACTATGGTGCTTGCAGCATGAGCGTATTGCACCGCAGCCTCACCAGTCGACATGGTGTTGCTATGGTGCCACTATGGTGCTTGCAGCATGAGCATATCAGCCCACAGCCTCACCAGTCGCTATGGTGCCACTCTGTCACTATGGTGCTTGCTGCATGAGCCTTTCAGCCCACAGCCTCACCAGTCGCTATTGTGCCACTATGTCACTATGGTGCCACTATGGTGCTTGCTGCATGAGCGTATCAGGCCGCAGCCTCACCAGTCATGCCAGACAGACACATCGACATGGTGATGCTCTAGGGGTGGCTCAGGCTCTGGGCTCTGTAAAGTGCCTTGAGGCAAATAATATTGTTTTGGTGCTATTAAATAATTTGCTATTAAATAATTTGAATGGTATCGAATTGAGCATGTTACAGCTCCAGTACTTTAACTGGCAATTGTATTGTTTTGGCACTATATAAATACAATTGGATTGAACTAAATTGAACATGTTAAAGCTCCAGCAGCTAAACTGGTACTGGAACACCAGTTTAGCTGCTGGAGCTCTAACATGTTCAATTTAGTTCAATCCAATTGTATTCATATAGTGCCAAAACAATAAAAACGAACACCAAGGTCATGGGCTCGATACCCTGGGAACAGACATCCCCATGAGCATGTCTACCTTACCTGCAGTGTCAGGGGATTAGGATAATAGTATCTACATTATTATTATGATTATTAATAAAAGTCTCATCCAATGGTGTATTATTATTATTATTATTATTATTATTATACTTATTCTGATTATGATTATTAATAAAAGTTTCATCCAATGGTGTATTATTATTATTATTATTATAATTATTAATAGAAGTCTCATCTAATGGTATATTAAGCTTTAGACAACATAGGCAAATGCCTCGGGTGGCAAGTGTGCATTATGGTCCATATTAGTGTTTCCCTCAAAGGGAGGCATTGGGCCGAGATGTTACTGATCAATCACACTGATCAATCGCACTACCATCACACTGATCAATCACACTGATCAATCACACTGATCAATCACATTGATCAATCGCACTACCATCACTTTGGGAAAACTCAGTCTGCAGTGTTGTAGACAGAGGCACTGGATATCATATGCATGCATGCCTTCTTGATGTAATGGATACATCTGGGGAAACCCCTACGTAAAAGCAGCAGTAAGGAGTTTTGATGGAGGAAAATCGTTGCAAAATCCTAACAAACACCAACAACATCACAGTTGGCACTGATGAAAGGCTTGCTAGTATGCTAACCCATGACATTTGGTGATGATGTGCTGCATGGGTTTATTTTTTAATATTTGTGGGTGGTCTGAACTGGACCAGAGTGCATAGCCTAGGAAAATAAGGAAAATTGACTTGATGATAAATACCAGTACTAGTTGCCTATAAACAGAACAAAAAATTGCACCTAATTGTTGTTTTTTGTCCTTTTTACCAAATTCTTAAAGGCATAATGTCCTATGTCAGTTGCTGTAGTTTTTGAGTCGTCATGCAGCCACGTTCCGACCCTCAGACTGTGTTTAGACCCTCAGGGCGGCGGGGAAGACCTACATGCTCTTTTTCGTGATAGTCATCTTTCTGGGATCCTTCTACCTCATCAATCTCATCCTGGCCGTGGTTGCCATGGCGTACGACGAGCAGAACCAGGCTACCCTGCTGGAGGCCAAAGAGAAGGAGGATGAGTTCCAGATGCTTCTAGCACAGCTCCACAACCAAGAGCACGAGGTCAGATCACAGCTTCTCCCTTAAACTCGCTAGAGAGAACTGTAAAATCACAATAATAATAATGAAAATAATATTTGATCATTGAATTGACTCGAATTGAATTAACTTGAATTGAATTGAATTGAATTGAATTGAATTGAATTGAATTGAATTTTAATATTTGATCCCTTGAACATTTGAATTCTTTTCCCTTCTTTTTCATATTTCTATTACTGCCTTTCCCCCCCGTTTTCACATGTTAATGTTTGTTTTGTGAGTGGGTTTGGACCAAAGCGTCTGCTAAATAGAGAGCTCATTTGTTGAGGTTATTTTGCTGATGCCAAACTATCAACTAAAGATAGAAAAAGAAGCAGTTAAGTGACACAGTCTTTTAAAAATAAAATGATGAAAAGAATAATTGCTCAGTGGCGCCTGCCAGTATCACATCTTGACACCGAATAGAATGGCAAATAATGTAAGAATGTCAGACAAATTCCTAAATTTTCCTCAGGATAAATAAAGTATCCATCTATCTATCTATCTATCTATCTATCTATCTATCTATCTATCTATCTATCTATCTATCTATCTATCTATCTATATACATTCTGTATGTGGAGCAGTTCGATTACATCCAATTTCATTCATTTCTTGAATGTCTTTACTTCTGCTAACTATACCTGTTCAAACCGGTTGCGTTCTGGATTGGTGGGTCCATCATGCTACCTTGTTTGCTGCATGTCACCTCAATGACTATTGAGATATTGAACTATTAGGCATTAGGCAGTCCTGTGAAGCAAAGTGCTGTCAGACTGCTGTTAAGTAGCTGATGGAAATAGTTGGTAGATGTGGCAGGATCATATTGTCAATGCTTGTTGCTAACTGACAGCTCATATAAAACAGATGCTTGTGAGCAGTCAAATGTCTCTGACTAGCAAGCGGAGTCACAGTCGAGGCACTAACGACACGCGAAGTCTCCAAGACAACGATGACGTCATAAAGGACTGCAATGGGAGAATAGTTCCACGATTTGTCATCAACAGAGTGCCTTCAGTAGAGGTGAAAATGTCTCTGAATACTGAGTGTTGAGTGATGGTACTAGCTATTAATGTAAAAGCATATGCATTGTACATACTCAGGCAAATATGGTGCAGCTCTTAATGTCTTAACTAGCTTAACACAAATAATGACCTTTATCCCTCAATGATTGACTTTAAAAGTAGAGATGAAATTTGTGCACTGCAGTCAATTGTTTAAAACATTTACAAATTATTTTCATGTAAAAATGCATGCAAAGACATTGCCACATTGATCAAGTGTCTGCATTCTGTTGTGATCTAGAGTTGTGCTTGTATTCCCCGATCACCATGGTGATGCGCAGCAAATGTTTTGAGTGCAGACACTTTTCTTGTTTGTAGTTAAGGTAAAGTGTTCTTCACCAATCAGAAGAACTGGAGAGTGTGGTGTTTCTTGTACCCAAGATTGGAGCTGATGTGAAGTGTGTGTGTGTGTGTGTGTGTGGGGGGGGTCTGTGTGTGTGTGTGTGTGTAGAGATGCACAGACGATGAGAAGAGTAGAGATTCGAAGTCCATTGGATCCAAGCATAGCATGATGCACCTGGAGGGGCCCGGTATGAACAAGCGGACAGCCAGCGCAATGACGGTGCTCACCAACGTCATGGAAGGTAAAGGGCCAAATGCAACAGTTATCTATAGCCACTTGTGCTGCAGTTCCACTTCTGGGCTACCTTCTCGAGGGGCAGCAGAGAGCAGTGTGTCATACTGTGTTTGAGCTGCAGAAACATGTCAACATGTCATAACATAATCATTATAGCCACCCACCCTGTCATAAGCATCATCATCATCATCATCATCATCATCATCATCATCATCATCATCATCAAAACAACAAAATGAATAATAAATCGTACTTCTTGCCGTTGTCATCATTTTCCGTGTCAGCCCAGCCCCACTCTCTCTGACTCCCGCTGACTCTCTGCCAGAAGTTAATTTAGTGTGTGGCAGCAGTGTGCATCTGGCTTGAGATCAGTCCGACAGCTTTTTAAATACGGCGAGGCTTAGTGCAGCCATCCAGGGCCCGTCCGGCACTAATGTGCCCTGTAATAGACCAGATTAGTGTTCAGTAGTGGACAAGTGGCCTGTGCTGGACACAGTATTTAGGCTGCATTGTGTGGACATCAAAGGGGAGAGGGATAATTAGCTCTCTGTGTGTGGAGAAATCCTGACTAGACGCAGGACCGTGCCCTTCGCTGGCGATAAGCTGAGGGCTATTTCAGAGCAAGAAGTTGAGTTTGTGGAGAGTTTAGGTGCTTAATTTGACTGGTGGTCTATCTGACCTATGGTTCCTATTTAATTAGATCTGGCCGACTGGAGAGAAGACTTCCATCTTACATGTACTTACTGACACTGGATCTGAAACTAAATGAATGAAACCCCCTGAGAACCAACCCATAGACTTGTGTTCGCTGTAGTTGACATTTGTTTTTCATGCTTACCATCCTACTCTTTTCAGCTATTCTTGGTTCCCCAGGAGGATATCGTTTATACTGTCATATCAGAATTGAACCCGTTAACATAAACCACTTTTTTTGTTGTAAGGTTTGACTTTTGATTTAAGTTTCAGTAATTGGATTGTTTTGTTAATAAAAATATAAACTTTTATTAAGACAGTAAAATATGTATCACCTGACTACTTTAACAGCCATAACAACCAGTCTATATGCTATCCCTCTCTCTATCTCTCCCTTTGTCCCTCTCTCTCTTAATACCACTCTCTTTCTCCACTTTCTTTCTCCACCCCTTTCTCTCTTTCTCTCATTTTCTGTCTCTATGTTTCTCTATTTAACTCTTTCTATTGCTCACTGCTACTCTCTTTTTATCTGTCTACCTCTTTCTGTCTGTCTCTCTCTCCCCCTCCCCTCTCACTTTCCTCCTTTCTGTCTGTCTCTGTCTTCCCTTCACTCTCTCGATTTCCTCCCGTCTCTCTCCCCCCCCCTTTCCTCTCATTCTCTCTGTCTCTCTTTCTCTCTCTCCCCCTCTCTCTTTCAGACCTGGAGGAGGCTCAGAGGCCGTGCCCGCCTGGCTGGTACAAGTTCGCTGACATCTTCCTGAAGTGGGACTGCTGCCCGCCGTGGGTCATCTTCAAGAACTGGGTGAACTTCATAGTGATGGACCCCTTCGTGGACCTGGGCATCACCATCTGCATCGTGCTCAACACCCTCTTCATGGCCATGGAGCACTACCCCATGAGCCCCGAGTTCGACCACATGCTCTCCGTCGGCAACCTGGTACGCCCTTGTATACACACACACACACACGCACACACACACACACACACACACACACACACACACACACACACACACACACACACTCACACACACAAACACACACACTCACTCACTCCCTCCTTTTCCTTCCCCTCTTTCTCCTCCTTCTCCTCTCCTCCTCTCTCTTCCTCCTTCTCCTCCCCCTTCTCCTTTACCCTCCTTCTTCTCTCCTCTCCATCTCTATCCTCCTCCTCCTTCTCCTCTCCTCTCTCGTCCATCTCCTCCCTCTTCTCCTCTCTCCCCTCTCCTCTTCCTTCTCTCCTCCTCTCTCCTCCTCCTCCTCCTCTATCCTCTTCCTTCTCTCCACCTCCTTCCCTCCTCTACTCCTCCTCCTCCTCCAGGTGTTCACCGGTATCTTCACGGCTGAGATGGTCTTCAAGCTCATTGCCATGGACCCCTACTACTACTTCCAGGTGGGCTGGAACGTCTTTGACAGCATCATCGTGACCTTCAGCCTGGTGGAGTTGGGTCTGGCCAACGTCCAGGGCCTGTCGGTGCTCCGCTCCTTCCGTTTGGTAAGAGCCAATTACCGGCCATGCCCCCTCAACAATATCTTCTTCAATATTTTTTGCATTTTTATAACCAACATCCATTAAACTGAGGTTTATGTTTTTGTTTACTCTGTTCTGCGTGTGAATGTGTGTGTGTGTGTGTGTGTGTGTGTATGTGTGTGCGTGTGTGTGTTTGTGTGTGTGTGTGAGTGCTGTACTGTGTGCGGGGCCATGCTTGTTTAACTGTCTCTGTGATTGCCCCCTGCTTTTATGTGTGTGTGGGTATCTGATGCGTTTTATGTGTGCGTGTTGTATTTGTCTGTGATTTTGTATGTATATCGTACTTGTGTGTGTGTGTGTGTCATACTTGTCTGTGTGTGTGCGTGTGTGTGTGTGTGTGTGTGTGTGTGTGTGTGTGTTGTGTCTGCCTCACGTGTTGGAGGTAGATGCGTGTCTTTAAGCTGGCCAAGTCCTGGCCCACCCTCAACATGCTCATCAAGATCATCGGCAACTCAGTGGGCGCCCTGGGCAACCTGACTCTGGTCCTGGCCATCATCGTCTTCATCTTCGCTGTGGTGGGCATGCAGCTGTTCGGCAAGAGCTACAAGGACTGCGTGTGCAAGATCGCCACAGACTGCGAGCTGCCGCGCTGGCACATGAACGACTTCTTCCACTCCTTCCTCATCGTGTTCCGCATCCTGTGCGGCGAGTGGATCGAGACCATGTGGGACTGCATGGAAGTTGCCGGGCAGACAATGTGTCTCACCGTCTTCATGATGGTCATGGTCATAGGCAACCTGGTGGTGAGTAGCGGTAGTGTTTTTATCTCACTGTTAACTGAATATGATAGCTAGCATTAAATTAACGAAAAAGAAAGAAAGGAAGAAAGTATAATAGAAGTAGAAATATTTATGTTATTGTAGAAGAATAGATTTTTTCAGCAAATATAGCAAAACATATTTATAGAAATTCTTAGAGAAGTCAAGTAAAAATCATTATTGCCATATTACTGGTGCAAGATTTTTGAGTGCCAGTTAACATTTTTTGCATATGTGATGTAAAGTTGACAAAAAGATGTTTGTTAATGTGTGTGTGTGTATGTGTATGTGGTATGCCTGTATACACAGTGTGTGTGCGTGTGTGTGAGTGTGTGTGTGTGTGTGTGTTTGTGGTTATGAAAAAAACAAAAAAGTTTGTTAAGTTAATGTCTGTCTAGTACAGCTGCCGGGCAGCGTAGGCCTTTAAGGGAAGTGCACCTGTGTCTACTTCCCCAAATTATTCTGTTGTTTGTCACTGCGGTTGGCGTGGTGATGAAGGCAGGAGTTCCTCTGTTGGGGTTGGTAGCTGGTGATGCATGTATAATAGGGATGGGAAGATTCACCGGTTCGCATCGATGCACCGGCATAAAAGCTCACGATGCGATGGCCCGGATCAAAAAAGTGTGCGCCGGATACAATGTGGAATGAATCGCGATGCATCGTTTCTAACATTTTTGCATCGGTATAATCCGAATATAAGACCAATAATTTTATATTTAGATAGATTCTTCCTCTCTAACTGTTTCTTAAGCGCGCTCTCACCTCCACTGCTGTCAATGGCCGATTCTCGTGAAGTCTATAATTTTCTAAAATCTCTCTCTGCCTGCAATACCGCTCTCTGCCTCTGCGCAACTTAAGTTGCAACTTCGGCGCTCTCACAGGCAAAGACGGTGGGATAAATTACTGTTAACGGTGTTTTTTGACTGGAAGTCTCCAGAAATCTGTTACCTTATTGAACGAAATTAAAAAGAGTGAACGTGCCGTTCGGAGTCACCAGAATGAACACATTCACAGTATCGTTCATCAGGCAGTAATACAGTAGCCTACGTTCAGTTCACGTTCACCAACATTATGAACGAGTTCAGACACAACTCTGGCGATTGATCCACGTTTCAAAAAACCTGACCTTGGAAGACCACGGCACCAAGACAAGATATTCATTAAGATAATAGCAGAGGCGGTGATGATAGAGGAAGAGGTAGGAATATACTCCATATACCGTTGCTAAACTCTCTATTTGTTACTTGAATTACCTGTATCTTCCTTAAATTGGAAAAGGAAATCTAGCAGCTAGTCTCCATTATACTGATATTTGTCAGGGCCAGGCAGATGAAACAGAATTTGACAGGAGCCCACACAAAAAGGAAGAGAGAGGTTTGTTCTGATAGGAACTGTGCCAAAAGTTATAAAACAATGCTTTCAGCCTTGGCAAAGAGCAACCTGTCCATCCCAGCAACAAGTGTTCCCTCTGAAAGAGTGTTCAGCACAACTGGTGACATAGTTACAGCACAGCACAGTTTGCTTTGTTTCACCCTGATCATGTGGATCAACTCATATTCCTAAAGAAAAACCTTAAAATAGGACAAATTAGTTACATTTAGTGTAAAAAAAAAAATTACATTCAGAGACCACTAACACACACACATACACACATAGGTGTTATACTTTGTCAGAGACCTTGTTAATGGTTTGTTGTATGACAAATAAATGAATCATTATGTACCATATTAAATTGCATAGAATTATATTATTTTGCATCGCATCTCGTTGAATCGCATCGTGTCGAATCGCACTGCATCGCAATAGGGGTGAATCGTATCGTATCGCATTAGTAGCTGCTTTTATGTATCTTGAATGTATCGGATCGTTGGCAGTGCATCGAGATGTGTATCGCATCGTCCTCAGTGATGAGATGCACATCCCTAATGTATAAGTGTGTGTGAGTGGTTGTGTTCATGTATGTGTCTGTGTCTGTGTCTGTGTCTGTGCCTGTGTCTGTGTCTGTGTCTGTGTCTGTGTTGGTGTCTGTGTCTGTGTCTGTCTGTGTCTGTGTCTGTGTCTGTGCGTGCGTGAGTGCGTGCGTGTGTGTGTGTGTGTGTGTGTGTGTGTGCGTGTGTGTGTGTGTCTCTCTGTGTGCTTGTGTGTGCGTGTGGGTGTTTGTTTGTGTGTGTGTGCGTGCGTGTGTCTGTGTGTGTGTGCGTGAGCGTGTGCGTGTGCGTGTGCGTGCGCGTTTGCGTTTGCGTGTGCTGTGTGTGTGTGCGTGTGTGTGTGTGTGTGTGTTTGTGCGTGTGCTGTGTGTGTGCGTGTGTGTGTTTGTCTGTGTGTCTGTGTGTGTGTATGTGTGTATGTCTGGTAAAGCACACTGAGGAGGAATACTCTTGCGGTTTTCTATCAGTAATGCTGTCGTTAGACAGTAGGGCTGTTTCTCATTTACCTTAGCTACTTTCTACACTGACTTTTCATTAATGACAATTAGTGTACAGAACTGCCCTTAAAGAAAAAAAACTAATACATTAAACAGATATATACTGTTCAGGGGCCGTATTCACAAAGCCTTTTATCTTACCACTAGGAGTGCTCCTAACTCGCGCTAAAACCTTTTACGTAGGAGTAATTTCTTAAAAGTGATTCACAACGGCTCTGAGACCTACTCATACTAAGGATAATACCAACTCCTAAGCTTAAGATAAAAACTCCGTTGCTATGGATGACGTCGCTTTTCATGCACGAGTTTAGAAGGGGTGAGGACGGTGATTGGTTGTTGACAGGCTCTCTCATTAAAAACTCAGTCCTAACATCCCCCTAACGATCCCACTAAATAAACAGAAAATAAGAGAATAACCTAGGCTTCAAATGAAGTCATATTAAATAGTTATGGACAGTGCACTTAGCAGAATGCACACGCATGATGACAAGTTTGTGCATCCAACGAGAATGACGCTTTGCACGTTAAGAGAAAGAGAAATTGCCGGAAAAAAACACGGAAATTGCATGAAATCAAAGAAGTAATAATTAAAGCACCCTGCAAACTATGCGTGAGGCATGGGAGGACATATTTGTTAACATAAATGCTTCATTCCCTGCCGTGTGTCGCTCTGTCGATGACTGAGAGAAGCGGTGGTATGCGCTCCAGTCACAATGTAGGATGGAGATTGCGGAGTGGACTTTAAAAGAGCCGTCGCGGCTACAGGTATTGTGTCACCAAAATAGGCCTCATGCGTATACTTGCATGTTGTAGTTCAACTGTGCTCCCGGTTGTGGATGGTGCCGCTCAAAAAGCTGGCGCAGACCGCGCTCTCCATTAAAATGTGCGAATTGTGAGTAGATCCAGG